>NC_073697.1:67335530-67643862 GCF_023634085.1 Falco cherrug
ACTCCTCCCGCTAATGTGCCTGCGAGGCCATCGCTGCGAGCAGTCTCTGCACCCTGCTGAGAGCACCAGCCTCCTCCTCGCATGTCACCTTCAACTTTTCTCTGCCAAAGTCCAGTGTGTCTTTTCACCATGAGAACAGGGCAGATGGGAAGAGGTCTCAGGAGAAACAGGCTCTGTCACAGTCGGTGGTCTTTCACATAGAGCATTTCCAGCCTCTCTCCTCTTTCCCTTCAGTGTTTTTCATCCTGACAGGTGTCACCAGAGTGGTCAGTACTGAAGACATGTTCCTCTCCACTACACCTACTGTCAGTCCTGATTTGCTCAGTGCTCAGGAGCCTTGGAGAGAAGGCGAAGGCAAGAGCCTGCCTGAGCGGTACTGGCTCTCAGGGCTGCCCTCCCATTGCAGGCGTCGACAGCTTTCTTCATTCACTGGCAAGCGCTGGGTTTTGGTCTTCTCTGCCACAGATGGGCCAGTCTGCAGCTCCTTTGCTGTACCTGACTGCACTTCCATCTCTGGCCAGAGCTGCCAGAGATCACAGAGCATATCCTACTGCGGGAATAGAAAAGAACAAAATGTTCTTCAGGCAATTTAAATTCCTGGTCTAAATTCCCTGCCATGTTGAGCTCATAATTCATGCTTATGACATCATGGCCAAGAATCACAGTGGGAGAAGACAGGAGTTTAATATGAAAGTTTTCCTGTACGGCCAAAGTTAATTAGAGAGGATTTATGTTTTACATTTATTACCTATATCTGAAGTACACTTTCAAACATATCTGAAACAGTATATTGTAAATTCACAGATTATGGACTTAATGAATGATATTTTTTTTCAGGCAACAAACCTATGAAATGCTATTTAATGAAATTGTTTATGCTCCCATACAAGCCAGCGACTTGGTGGATGTAGGATTACACATGCTTTAAATGCACATGGATTATACTATTAAACTCAAATTCACAGTTCCTTAACTCCTGCTTTTTCCCATTTGGTGATTTATAGAAGAAAAATTTATATATGGTTGAAACTTGTAGTTGGAGCTAAAAACAACACAAGAGGCATCATATACAGATAGGCAAGTGACTCAGTATAGACAATATGACGGTGACAGTACTCCTGTGTCCTAGAGTGGTTTTCAAGTGAACAAAAGATGCAGAAACAGCAGAAATTTGTAAAGTAAGGCAAGTTGTCCATTCTCAGAAGTGCCACTACACAGAAACCTTTTTGCTTTTCACCAGAGGAAATCCTATCGGAGAACCCGTGATAAAAGAGACAACCTGTTCACCTAACACCGACAGAAGCTGACTGCTTGTTTGGGGCAAAACTCAGCAAAACTGCCCACATGACAGCTTCAGAAAGTAGGAAGTGCCTAACAAGAAAATTTTGTTCCAGTCTGTGTCTGATACCGTATAATACAGATCACATAATGCAATTGCTTTGCATTTAAATTTGATTATGAAAACTTCCAGTTCAGGAGACAGCAAAGTGCAGTAGTTACTCTCCCGTCCTGCCCTTTTCAAATCTCTGCTCTTCAGAGAGCAGGCAAGGCAGAGAATGTATCCAGGTGCTAAATGGAAGTAAAATTTAGCGAGGCAGGAACCCCAGGAGACATTACCAGCTGGTTACAATTACCAAAGTTCAAAACCTGAGTTAAAGGAAGTAAGATGGTAGATGGAACTGAGCAGGAGGCAACAATAAACTAATATGGTTTTGAAAGGAGACAGAAAACTAAGTAGAAATGGGAGTATTCAAGTACTGGATATAATCTGGGGCATATTAAGTGGAAGAAATAAATCAAGCAATAGCTTTAAGCACATGGTATAGAGCTGTGTTTTCTTTTATAATTTGTGAAATGATAGCATTTTTTGACAGAGTTTTTAAGAATCAGCTGGACACATATTGGAGATGAAGAGGTAAATCTGCAAACCCACACCACTGACAATCTGGAAAGCCTGACAGAAGTACTCTTACAACAGCATAAGGCCTGAGTTTAAGCAGCTTCAGGCCAGTACAGTGCATCCAGAGATTACTAAAGCATTAGGCATGACAGTTCCAGTTAGATGTTAACTAGAAGCACACAGTACTGTTTCATGGAAAATGCCTTGGTGAAAAATGACAAATAATGTTAAAAATAATTAAAAAGAGAGCAGAAAATACTGTACACAAAAAAGATTCTGCTTTTAAACATGACAGAGAGTTTGAATGGTGCATAGAGTAGCAGTTAAGTATATATGAAATCAGAGGAAAACAAGGAAAATGCAATTAGTGCTAACAAGAGAACACATCCTTTAAGTACAATATAGCACTGTGACGGACTATGGCTCTAGTCATGGAGCCTGTTCTTCATATTTATGCCTCCAGGCATGCAAAGCAACTTGCAAGAATGAGATATTAATAAAAGTGAAGTCCTGAGTCTACTAAATGTAAGCAGCAAAATACCCAGCGATGTCATGGGATGGGGGAAACGGGAAAAAAGGTGTGTTTTTCAATGGAACCATTTTGTGTTAGAAAGTGTCAAAACCTTTTTTAATCATGTAAAGACAGTTCTTGATTAAATTTTTCATCAAAGCATGTAGAAAGAACAGCTAATAACCCAAGAGTTGAGGCATACGTATGAATTGTGGGAAGGTATTAACCCTGATTTCTCTCTACTGGAGATTAAATTTGGATAAATAATTATTTGACTAGAAAAAGATAGACTGATCATATAACCTAGTGATTTGGACACTTGTCTGGAATGGGACAAAAGCAGAAACTTGATCCCATATCCCATACAACCCATAGATCTCCAAAGAGCACTCTAGCCACTAAATTATTGATTTTACTGAATTAACCTGCACATATTGAATTAACCTCACACATACATTCATTTGCTGTCTTAAGCCCCTGACATCATACTTGCAAACAGGATATTGTTTAAAGTTTCCAGTATTGTTCTGAGAAAAAAAAAATAATGTCCAGCCAATTGACTTCACAGCACCATAAAAAGTTGTAAATAAAAGTACAAACATTACAAGAATATCCAGGAGTTATTATGCATACATTTTTTCTCAGGTATTTTAGAAGCAAGAGGTCACCAAGAAGATCATGAGGCCCCTTATGGCTGATGACAAGACTAATTTGTTGACAGAAGATTTAGCATTACTGAAGAATTATATGAATTCTTTTTATCAAAGGGAAGAATGGCTGATAGATACCAGAAACAGATTTATTTCCCTAAGGAGGAAGAAGAAATACTAAAGGAAATCAATATCAGATCAGAACAGGTGATTGAGAAATTTGAATGTTCTTGTTGCAGGAACAAAAGAAGTTTTCTATGCTTTTTTTTCTTTTCCTCTCCTCAAAAAGACTACGATTTTGGTCTTAGAATTCTTCAATTTGAAAAATGGAGAACCAAGACCAAAGAAATTCAAAAAGATTCAAACTAATTGTTTTACATCAGGATCACCTGCACATAAATGATATTTCAAAACAGTTTCAGACAAACTGGATGGGAGATGAATTTTTTTCACTTTTTTATCCACTTCATCCTGTTTTAAAGAAAACAAACCAGGATGTGAAGGTGAAAGTCTTTCACAGCAAAGGAGCTCTTGGTCTGGACTTGTGATCTGTCAAGAACCAGACACTGTCAGCTGAGGAAGGAGCATCTGTAGTCCTTACAGGCAAGCAAGCTGGAGGCAGCAGTAGTCTTGTCCTGAGAACTAATTTGGGGATTTTTTGCTGTCTATTTGGAAATCAAGCTTCTACATAATTCTCCTAAGTATTTTCCTGCTTGAGGTCCTTCCCTTTTCCTCTGACAATCTCCCTCAAAGTAATCACAGGCTTTGTGTGCACAGAGCAGAGAGGAGGCAGATATTATTGCACAAAACACAGGAAAAAATAAGCTCCTTCTTAAATAAACTTCTTCTGAAGCAACCACTGAGATTAGGCGTACTAGTCCTCCAAAAAAGTGGAGCACGATTGATAGTGTCTGGTTACAGCATGACAATTTTGCCCAGAACAGAGGCGAGCTTTCCAAAACTGCCACTGTTTAACGTGCATCTTCTTACGAGTATTCAATGTAAGATAACTTGATGGCAGGTTTTGAGCTCTCCCATCACATAATGGCTTCTCAGAGCTCAGTACTGCTGAAACCTGAGAGGTGGCTGTCAGGGACGGAGGTCTTCAAAGACAAATACCAGGTTTTGACATGTTGTTACATTTGAGCTGTCCTCACAGCATAGTCTAGGAAATATCCACAGACTTTAGTAAAGAGGCACTTCAGCACTCGGGTTGTCCCTGGGCTGCAGACCACCCCCTCCTGATGGTGTTGCTCCAGTTACCTGGACTGAGCGATCAGCTGGAGCATGATGTGGCACCCTTCATCTCAGCCTATTCACCTGTGTTTCCTTCCCACGGACATAGAGGAGGGAAAGGCATCTGAGCCTCATCCAAACAGGGGGATGGCGGCTGGTCAGGGGGCACATCTGGAACAGGATGGCCCTCGGAAGTCCCAGGGTATGGCCAGACTGTGTCAAAGAGGAAACGTCAGAGCACATTGATCAGAAAAAGTGCAGTTTTGTTTCCTGCCACATGCTGCTTTGTAGATTTATAACTTCACAAACAATCCTAATAAAAACAGGAATTATTTCCACAATAAGCTGCTCCTCAGCATGAATAAGAAAATGGGAATCAAGCTAAATTACCTAATACCAGCCGGTGGTTCTTCAAGCATGTAGGGAAGACTGAAGAAGAAATATGTAAGCTTCAAGTACTACTATAATAGTCTATGGTCTCACTATAATGAGCTGTTGCAGAAAGGGGGAGGGTATCAGGGTGAACTTCTTCAAGTGTTTCGACTAAATTTGGCTATATTGGGCACTAAGCCCTAACTTAATATCAAGCAAATTAACTAAGGAGTAATAATCATAGAATATTATAGACATAGTAATTCACTAAGAGATTAATATATAGTCTATAAAGGTGCAATTTACCATTGGAAATTCTTGCAGGGAGACAGCAGAAGAGACGGCGAAGGCTTCAATAAACTACAATGAGGTTAGAAAATACTATTGACTTTTTCAATTTGAGTTCAGAAGAGTTTAAATGCAGTGAGCACTACCAAGGCTACTGAATCAGAAATACTCCTCAGCCAAAGGTACAAGCCCAGGTGTTTAAAGGCAATTGGGATTCCCAGGCTGTAGGGGAGATGGTCTTGGGACAATCACTCTTCCACTGCAACACAAATGGCCTTTCCAAGCTGGGAAAATTCCAGCCAGCTAGTCCCCAGGCCTGCCCATCACTTATATATATAAAGTATGCTGCTTAAAAAGAAACTTTCCTCTGACTCCAGCTGTTCCTACTCATTTGAGAATACATGTTTCTCTGTACTTCTCATGCAGTACCTAAATGACAGTCACACATGCATATCCTGGTTAAAAGCTGCCTTTCACATCACATTCATTAGTTAAAAACCACTGCTGTGAGATTTCCTTTAGCTCATGATTCATCTCTCTTCAGTGGCAAGCTGATGTCCTACTGAATCAAAGGTGATTCTAGACCACAGGAATAATTTTAGTCTTCATCTATTTTAACTGCAAAGGTTTTTGAAGAAGGTCACAAAAAGATTACCAGCTTTCTCTCATTCTTATCCAGTTCAGACTTTCTTCAAACTCGGTAATGGTTAACTACTCAAGCATTCCTTTAAAAAAATAAATAAAAATAGAAAAAGAGGAAAAATAAAACTTCTTTTACAAAAATCCCACCTGTCCAATAAAATGTCTAACATTTAAGATTTGAGGGTAACCTAAATGAGAATGTCAGAGTACAGCAGATGCTGCAATTACTACTGGGTCTGCTACAACTGCCTATTAAACATTAAGTTACCTGTGGACAACAGGGAACATTACCCCAGGAAAGCTTTCCATTATGCACAAAGAAAGTCTGCAAGCCTATGCAATGAAAAAGATACCCTCTCTTCTTCTCATCTTTTGGAAGTCTCTACTATTTCGGCAAGATCCTTCCTGTAAAGACTCCCATGCTGACTAATGTGCCTAATCCTTGCAGAGGATCCGAGGACAACAGGAGAAGGATGCTTCTCTTTTAATCCATGGAAAACTAAAAATAATCTGGTTCTCGGATGTCATGGTGAACACACATGAACATCCTGATTTGTGTTGGGTGGACTTCTTATCCTCTGTGCTAATAACACCAAAATGAGGTAAGAGTGCCAAGACAGGACAATGGCTTAAAATCTATTGTGTCTTGCTTCCTTTGTTTTCAGAACAATGCAGCTTATAGCTTGCAATACAGTTACTCCATAGTAACACCATCTTGTACTTTGCTCCCCTCCTTCTTGAACAACATTAACGGCTAAGAGCCATCTCTGACAAACGAGTCTTTGCTACAGTTTTGATGTTAACCCAAAAGGTCATATTGACTGAAACTGGCAATAGAAGTTCTTGAATCAATGGCTGTGTCAAATTTTTTAACCAGAAAGCCATTAATACACTGTAATCTGTATTTCTGTTCGTTGTCAACACTGTGTCCTGTTTGAGCTCAGCTTCAAGGTTCAAATTTGCAAAAAATCATCACTAAAGTGTCGCTAGAAATCTGTGTGATGGCGCTTTGTATGAGTGGATCATGCCTTACTCTAGTCAGACCATTTTCCTTATTTCTGCTCTTGATATACTAAACATTTCAATGCTGTCAGTATTCCTATCATAACATGACCATGATGCTATAATCCCAAGATCTCATCTCACGTGACACCTCCTCGCTTGGCTTTCAGAGATGGGAGCAGTAGCACACTAAGAGACAATTGGCAGCCAGCACTGACAGAGCAGAGGCATGAAACAGCACGGGGCAGGAGCTCTGAGACAGCTGCCAACAGCAGGAGGGGACCTATGTCCATCCCGCCCTTAGATACACGACTGCAGCTGCAGTCACCTGTGGGCGTTAGTGTGTTCTGGGTCCCACTTCTAAAAGCCAGCAGATATCTATGGTTAGTAGAAAAAAAAGGGGAGGGGGGGAGGGAGAAAGGTTTAAGCATGAGGACAGTTACCTATTTACTAAGCTTAGGGCTATAACTCATATCTGGTTTTGCTTCTGGACTTTTTTTTGAATCTGACCTTTAGTATGACTGAATAAAAAAATGTTTTCTTTTACTTCCGAGCAGAACTAGCCCCATACCTCTGAGGGAGTCAGGGAACCACAAGCACAGAGTGCAGACACTCCTGGCAGCCTCTTCCAGCAGGACAGTTTTCCAGGGCCCAGGTACTGGAGGATGTTTCCCAAAGGCCTGTGAAGGGCCCACTTGAGATTCAGAGCACCACCAGCTGCTGAGCCTGGGGAAGAGTCCCCTCGGCAGAAAGTTACCCGCAAGGAAGAGACAGCTGAAAGACACTTTCATGCAAACACAGCCATTTCTTGAAAGCAGCTCAAATCCAATAATGTCATCTATTACCTTCAACACATTGTCCAGTCACCTGTGCGAAGTGGTGAGTGGTGCTGGGGATAACATTCACCCAGTTCTCTCTACTTTCTGGCACCACCAGTGAAGACCCAGTACCACTTTTGTTGGTTAACTCCTTCTAGTGACACCCACTTCTTCAAAGTGCCCCTCAGCTGTTAGCATCACGTGCGGCTACATTTTGTGGTGGGAGGGCTTTCTAGTTTTCAGTGTCCCATATGTACCTTGTAACAGAAAGGCTGGCAGGCTTTTAGGGCAATTGTTTTCCTTCCTCTGCCTCCCGCTCCCTTTCTGTAAGATGAGGATCATGCTGCTTTCCTGCTTTGTAAGACTTTTTGAGAGAAAAAAGTTATGGGGTTGATGGGGGAGGAGGTATATTTTCATTTTAAGTGACCCACTATGACATAAGTGCAGTGCTGGAGTAAGCGGGGGAAGGAGCCGGGTTTGTTATCCCTCCTTCCACTCCTCGCTGCTGCCAACCGAAACAAAATAGGAGTGGGAAAGTTAATGCTTGCACACACTCAGTTTTGGAAAGCATCCACTCCTTTCCTCTTCAGAGTCAAGCTCCCTGCAGAAACCCTCCTGGCTAGTAATAAACCAGGTGCCCTGTGGAAACCCACGGCGCAGTTCTGGTGCAGGGTGCAGGGTGCGCTGCCGCCCATGTGAGGCACCAGGAGTCTGCAGAAGGCTGGCTCCTGTGACATGAAAGCAAACACTGCTATTCATATGCCTGATATCAAGCATTGATTCCTCAGCCCTTCTGCCACCCAAGAAACAAATGAATCCAAAAAACTCCTTCCTACATGGAAATAAAACAGTGGTGTAATACAGGAGGCCCAAAAAGTCATGTAAGGACCTGCCTTACCCTTACCACATTTTTTAGCAGACAGGGCATGGGTTGCCTGTTCATCTCCTGCCTTACTGGAAGTTTTTTCCACAGCACAGAGGACTGTAAAGCACTACGAAGGGCTGTTTTATTTATTCTTTCTTCATCTTAATGCTCTGTTTACTTTTGGTTGGTGGTGAGTTTTTTGTTGTATGCGCCTAAGCCAGAAAAGCATCATCACTGCTGAACACCTAATTCCCCCTGTGCAGTGAGAAAGACCAGTAGCAACATTCTTGCTATCAGTCCCCAGGGCTTGGCAAGAGGATTTTGTTAACAGGGGCACCTTATTCTACGTACCACGGGAGCACTGGAGAAACTGCCAGTCCCAAATCCTGTCAGCGCATTTGGTGAGGAGAGGGAACATGAAAACAGCGCTGTGCAGATGACTTATTTTACTGGGTGTCACAACCAACATGCGCTACTCCTTGCCTTGTGTTTGCCACAGTCCACAGGCATAATGCCTGCCTCTGCTCCCCAGGAGCTCATTCAGCACAGTGCTTTAAACAGCATGTACGCTATGGACCGGGAGAAAACTACAGCCCATGGGAGCTGCAGGCAGCTGGGATGGAGAGCTGCATCACCTTCTGGAGGTAAGAAAGTCACAAGGAAATATTTCATAACCCCGAGTATCTTCTGAATGTTGTTCGGTCCCCACAGGAGGGGAAGATGCAGGGGGTTCTCCCTTGAAAGCAAATGTTTATCCCTGATTTCAATGCATAAATTACTTTATGGGTCCAAAACACTCAAGGGTGCATCTCAGAGTCATATGTTTCCATGGGCTTGTCAGATTTACAATAGCAGATAGATGTGTAAAATCCCAAGTAGCCAGAAACTCCCTTGTGAATCCAAATGTGCAGATGTTGCAAAGCAAAAATTATCTTTGTTAATGTTGCCATTAACTTATACTCAGAATTTTCCCCTGCAGATTTATGTTGTTTCCTTACTGGCTCCCACGTGTTTGTGGAGATTACACCTACTTTTAATTAATTCAGGCTGGTTTTGATAACTCTTCTCACATGACTGCAGAGGATGTGAAGTGCCATGCAGTCTGAAAAACTGAAGCATATCAGTGGGTTCTTAATCCAAAGGCCCTGAAAGAGAAAAATTAAACCAAAAGCGATCTGTGAGGCTGATACAAAGGAATCACCTGGTCTAAATTTTGTGATTTCCTTCAGCAAAAACATTTGAAATCTAAATAAATGCTTATGCAGAATTATTCTTTGAATAAACTACTCTGAAATAATGAGAATGCTATTCCATTACTTCAGTCAGCAAAGCATTAAGTGGCAAAGCCAAACTTCTTCCGTTAGAACAGACACCCGTCTCTTCTTGTTGCATTCCAGCTGATGAGGTTCAGTGAGATATATCCATATGAATGTGCTGGCAGCTACAAACCCAGACCAATGAAGCTCTTTCTTTGATTGTTAAGAAAAAGAGGAATATGCCCAGAAATCTTGCAAGAACAACATTACAACCCAACTGTTTTGAAATGCGCCCTGTAGGTGGACCGGTCCCTGGGTACTGAGGGTCATTTCAAAATGACATCTTCACTGTGGTTCTTGGGTAGCTGATGCTCAAGCCCATCAGTTGCGCTGCCAAGTCTTCCCCCTTACATGTCTGCCCAGTCCCGCTCCCTGGCGCAGGGGCAGCCCTGTGAACTCCTGGCCACGGGAGCCAAGTCCATCACTGGGCGACTCTCCTGAAGGTCTGTTTTCACAGCATGGAACCCATTTCACACCACCCCTCTTCCTCAGGTTTCCCTCCCCCGGGCCTAAGTAACACTACTGTGGCACTGGCTTCAATAAGTAACTTTTTATTGTGTCTAATCATGTGCAAATGTGTTAAAATTGGTAGTTTTTAGCAAACAGTTATGGAACATATTACCGTAAGGCATTTGTTCATGGCGTGACAATGATTGGCCCCATGCCACTTAAATGTTTTATTTAATAATGTGGGAATTTCAGTGTGTTTTCCTTTCATTATTTTTAACTTGAAAACAGAAACAGAAAGCCCCTTCTTTAAAGTTAAAACTTTACCGCCTAGAGTCTGTCAAAAGCAATATAAGCATCTGGATTTTAAAAAGGGAGCTTTTGCAGGATGTTAATTTAATATACTGGCATATTTCATGCATACTTTTTATATTTTGTATGCTTGAAGCTATCTCCACAGTGACCACCCAGGAACAACAGACTTTTCAAAATTCAAAACTTACGTGCAAAAGATGATGTTCATGTAACGTTATGTATTTCAGGTAATATCTGCCAATCTTGGAAACCAAATGCTATGCATAACACTTCAGCTGTTCCCTGCAATCCATTTGTATAAGCCATCAGGTAAAATAAAAGGGTTTACATTAAAAACAATCTAACCTTTAGCTCCCAGAGGGTTACACTTACAAAACAAATCCACTTTTAATAAGGTATGCTATGAATAGAAACATTTTCGATTTTAGATTAGTAAGAATTTTTCTAGGTAACATCCCAAGCCCACACTTTGTTGGCCAAGATGCTGCCTTGTATGTCATGTGAGAGGAATTAATAACCAAGTACAGGTCACTATGCTAAATTGAGAACATCATTAGAATAAGGGAAAACATGCATACGTCTTCTCCTAGTTTCCTGGAAAAGTTCTGCTGAGATGTTTCTCAGCAGCCCCCCAACTGGAAGAAAGAGCTCTCCATTGCTTAATGTTGTGAGGACTGAGTGCTGGCTGACTTATGCATTTCAGGAACAAACACATCTCTTTAGAAACATAGTCTAAAAATACGTGTTCAACATGGAGCAGCTCTCTTTGTGCAAGTGAATTGCTCATACGTTTCCATAAATCTAGTTTGTAAGCAAAACCAAAAAAAACCCCCAACATATTTTATTTTCAGCTGAACTCATTCACTTCAGAACTTGATTTTTTTAGTTTGTTTATTTTGGGTTGTTTTGTTACAATTTGCCTGTCTACAACTATTCTGTGGGCTTTCTTTTGGTAGCTGTGTTGAAGCTCCCAATTTCATACAATCAGCATAGCAAACTGTTCTCCTGTTGACTGCTCCGTAAGAGAGAGTTGGAGAGAAAAGCGAGAATTTGTTGACAAATAAATGTTTCCAAGAATGGCCTGCCCTGACTTCTAAGGTGAATTTGAGTGATAAATATGCAAGACAGCCCCAATACCCAAATTACAAAAATAGAAAAGAATAGCAGAAAAAAACAAAAGAGAAGAAAAAAAAAGGGATATTAAGCAGCTACAGAGAGACCAGAGTGAAATATAAAGGGTTACTTTTCATGTTTAATCACTGACATAGACAGAATTCTTTGTTAGTTAATCTTCTTTTGGACTTAAAGTAATAGTCTTACTGTAGTTATTCAAGCATTTAGCATCTTTTGTTTACTACATCACATTTTATTTTATTTTTTCCTACCATCATGCTGAACATTCTCTCCAAAAAAAGAACAAACTGTAAGGCAAAAACCCTACTCTTGGAAAAGTAAAGGGAAAAGCAGCATTAGGAAGAAAAGCTTGGGGCTGCTGCCTATACTACAGGTTTACCAGCCCTTTTACCTGACTACTGTGGTAGGTATGGTAGGCATATGGAAGGTATACCAGCTCCACCACAACAGTTTCTGGGTTGAAGTAAAGTAATTTTCAAGGGTCTTTCGGTTTCAGCCATGGAAGCATTAGCTGGACAGCTGGCAATACTGGGAGTATTTTGGAAGCTGGAGAATCAGGAAGTGGAAGGGTTACTTGATTTTTACATTTTTGTTTTATGTTTTAAACCCAATTTGAACTCAGGCACTGAGATTCATCCCACTTGAAATAACACGGTTGAAATAACTGCTCTTACTCGGAGCTGCTACAGGCCCTGATGGCCACAATTTAAACTACCTAATGACTGTGGTGGGCAGATTACCAAGGCAGGACCATTTGCTCTTTGTGCCAGAGTGACTGTTTGACCTTTAGTGGAGCACCTGAACAGCCTTGGATATTTCCTGCCTAATCAGCCAGTAACAGAGGACAGAGTAATTTTAAATTAATTACAATCACCATCAGTACATTCGCATAACTGAACAAATTAGAGAAAAACACTTCCCTGCACTTATTTCAACTTTTTAAAGAGCTGATCATGATACCCTAAAGAAAATTATTTAACATACATTGTTTAAAAACTCAATTATGTTATAAAATAAATATTGGCAGCAAATGTTAAAACGGAGGCATCCAGACTCTGTCTCAGCAAAGGCTGCATTAAGAAGCTGCCAGGAGCCTGACAGCTGCATCTGATTTTCATAAAAGGGAGCAGATTGCTTCAGCTGCCCCCCATAGGAAGGTGAGGCCCAGGGTGTCTCCTAGCAGGCATGATGGCTGCCACCCCAGCCATCCCACGCACAAGACAGAGCAACTTCACACCATGTCCCACAGTCTGCTGAGCCACCCTCGCTGGAGCAGTAATTTAGTATTTTCCTCCTCCCATCCCACTAGCCTGGGAGTGAGGCTGGGGCAGAAATAAAGGCACTTAGCTGCTTCCTAATCCACCCATACCCCATGGATACAATAGGATAGGATAGAAAATAATTACTGACTAATGCAAGCCTGTTTTTTTATGCACTCAGAGAAGAACGGCTTCCCTAGATGTTAATAGCTCTGCTAGATATCAGTTTCAAAAGTCTGTGCAACTTGGGCTGCTCAAGAGGGCAAAAGTTTAGGCAAGCGGAACTGCAGTGCACATCTTTCAGAGGATTTATTTTTCACCCAAGTCTACAAAATATTATTTATGATTTCACGACCGCTACCAGTTGCTGATGATGTCACACTTGGCTTTTTACATCTTTTCTGCCACCTGAGTTCCAACTCCATGAAATCCTACACTGCAGTGAAAGGCAGGAAGATGTCAAAAAGCATGTGCTATGACTTATCATGCCCCAAACATGCTGAGAACACAGACACTATGTAATGCCTGATAGAGTGCTTTCACATCAGGACATCAACAGCTTTTCCTTTGTCAGTAGTGCTAAATGAATTGGAAGATCGCTGTGCTACAGCTTCTCAGTCAGGAGAGCTGTCAGCAGCTTTGCAATGGCCATCTGGGGAAAACAAACGCTTGGCCCAAAGCAAGATGACGTAACAGGCAAGGAGCACTGGCAGGGACATGGTGGATTATATTAAAAACCTATCTTATTTGTTAGCTAGCTGTGGATGACAGCGTTGGAGTGCACAATAAAATGCTTTTATGATGCTCTGTAAATCCTTTGGCTTCACCACACTTGTGTACATCTTGAGCTCATCTATTGGCCAGGAATGAAACAGAAGTCAGTTATGTTTCATTCAAGATTAGAATTGTTATTTATGTATAACTCAAATAATAGCTGTTGCATAGTACAGAAGCCTGTCAACTGTATTTTGCATTTTTTTGGCACGAACTTTTTCAACTCCCTTTCATTGTACATTTGTTTGGTAAGGGATCATAAATGCTTTTCTTGCTGTACTGTGGAAAAGTAATGCTGTAAGGTAATGTGCAATCTGTATTATTTTTGCTCTATACAGAAGAAGAGAAAACCCATCCCAGCAATGACAAATGCCAGAACTCAAGTCTTTGCTATCCCAGTTTTATGAAGACCAGATCATTCTTTGTGCTTGGCAAGATTTAATCACATTAATTACATTATTAATTAATAAAAAATAATCTTATTGATTAACAAATAATATAATAAATCCTACAAAATGATGAGTTCATGACTATTTCACAAACATACAAAAGATATTCTGTGCCATGTCTTTTGCTCTACACTGTTGGGTCTTGGCCGACCCATAGAGGCGTAAGTGGTGAAATCTGGATCCCACTTGGTGGTTAAAGAAGAGTGACTGTTTAGTTCAGTGGAATTTCTCCTGATTTACAGCAGGTTAACGGAGATCAGAATCTGGGGCGGGGGAGGAACCAAACCAACCCAGATTTCCTTTTGGCCAAAGCTACAACACAATGGCAGAACAATATTGATGAGAGTGCAGTGAATCAACACACCAAAGTGACTACATCCCTGTTTCAACAAGACACAGAGAAGTTTGCATGAGCTAAACTCAAAAACCAACCTGCAGAGATGCAAAAGGCAAAGGAAGCAAACCCATGATCCTGCTTGTATCTTCACTGTTTAAAAGAACACTCAGAAATGGGCAAGCAATACAGACAGTATTTACTACATTCAATGTTAGCCCGCTCTCTGGGATGTGGTAGTCTGTGCTGAAGAACCTCAGCAAACAGACTTTCATCCTAGCAGTTTATAATACATGTGCCGCTTCCCTAATAAAATGTAAGTTGAAATGTAGCCAGTGAGGAGAGGTACAGAAATCCAGTGTGGGATTTATTTAGAAAAATATGTTTGCCATTGAAGTCTGCATTAGCAATCAAGCTAACATTCACTCAGGAAAAAAAATAAGTAAAGTACCTTGAATGGATTTCAGAGGATCACCTCTGTCAACCAGGACTTCAGCAGAGACCCAGATTTACTTTACAGTTTTCTCAATGGAAAGGTGAACAGTACAGCATGTTCTGGAGATTAAATTTCAATTATTAAAAACATTATTTATTACACATGAGCTTGCTCCTGCACATAATTTTGTTTCTTTGTACATTTCAGTATGATTCACTGAAAAAGCTATTTGTTTGCAGTTACCATAGTTTTCAAACACCTTCCTTTAAAGAATGGCAAAATTCAGGTAATAATTAGGAACCGTAAATTCCCCAAAAGTTGTGGATGTATAAATTGTCTGGGAAAAAAACCCAACACAAAACCTCAAACCAAAAGAAACTTGCTGAAGAAGCAGCTCTGGACACTAGCTTCCAGCAGAAACCCAGTTCTAAGAGATTACGTATCAGGACCAGATCACACACTTCTGTGCAAATTTCTGAAAACAAAATTAGGTTTGTTTTTTTGGTGGTTTGTTCTGGTTTTGTTTGGGATTTGGGGTGGTTTTTTGTTTGTTTGTTTGTTGTTTGGAGGGGGGGGTTGTGCTGTGGGTTTTTTGGGGGTTCTTTGGTTGGTTTTGATTTTTTTTATTTTGTGGGTGGTTTTTTTGGTAATGGGAAGATAAAATAAAGGTCAGCTGCAGTACCACAAGACAGAGATTTTGCATGTAGCTGAAGCATCCAGGGTCCCAGATACAAACTGAAAGAAACCATCTCCACTGCTTGCAGAGCAGGCCAACAGCAAAAGGAAGAAGTACGTCTCTACCCCAACCTCATATTAGTTTCCATAACAAAAAGAAGAACCAAACAAAATCAAACACAAAAATCACATGCTGCTTTTCAAATGATATTAAAAAGACTGAAAAAAACTAATTGCAAAATTTGTGCCATTTTTTAGATACTCAGTTAAATTATTGAAAGAACCATCTGAACCTATGCATTGATACAATTTCAGCTGTATTCTCTACCCAGAAATTAATCAGAAAAAAAGGAAACCATCAAGTAATGCTTCATAAATGGACTTACAGGTCACCATTTTAGTGTTCAAATGGTAAATGATAGCTATAAAAGGCATGGAAGAATCTCCATTTGTGTGTGGATTACTGTATAGTGGTAAAGGATACACACAGGAACTGCAAAATTTTGCTCTCTTGGCATAGTATTTCACAACTTTCATATAGGTGCATAAAGGAGACACTTAAAAGAAATACTACTAAAGTCACAGTTGAAAAGAGAGAAAGATTTTTTTTAAAGTATATATTTTGTGATTGCTCATGTGTTACTTAAAACGTTCCCATAGCACTTAGTAGTAAATAATTCCCTTCTCCCTGCAAAGCAGGCTTTTTTCCTGTGATTTCAGAGAAGGCAGGAAGGTTCAATTGCTCTGGTCTGGAACCCAAGTTAGGAGGGTTCTACTACCATTTGGAAGCTGTACCCTTAAACCAGTCATTTCTTCCTCTCCCTTTACAAGCCCATTCTTTTCTCTTTGCTTGTAACTCCTTGACCATTTAAGGTGCTTTGCTCATCCATTGAACAGCTGTCCATTTGCCTGCATTCCTTTCCTCCTGTCCTTGGGATGCTTCAAGGTTTCCTTCCTAATCACACCTAATTGGCTGTTTAAAATGCATAATCCTCTTTAGGAGATTACTGTAGCAGAGGCTTTCAGGAAATGTGTGCTCTTGTGCTATCAAAGGTCTTCGGCATAAAGGGCCTGTGGCTTTGTACCCGATCCCCCCTGCCACATCATTAGAGACCCTTGGAAGAATGCACAGGCAGCTTCCAAAAGTCTTCTACATCATTGCATTTCCTCCAGGAAACAACAGTGGCGGAAGCAGGAGTTATAGGTTTGGACAGATGCTTTGGAGGAGGTAATGTAGTAAAACAAACCAGATTAATTAACATGCAATTTAAATTAATTAACTGTATTCTAAGCAGTTCACAATGTGCGTAGTTTAAATAATTTTATCAAAAAAGGAAATAAAATCAATATTTACGAGAAACTACACATCTACATCAGTGGGGTTTCCTACCCAAAGAATGAAAGATATACTACAATCTACTGAAGTCCTTAATCAATCAAGAGAGGAAGAGAAAAGGTGAGGAGAAAAGAGAGAGAATTACAGAAGAATTAAGATTCCTAACCTGCTAAAGATCCAATAGCCACTGTTGGAAAAGGGATATCTTCTATAATAACCACATTTATTATGCATTGCTAGTAAAATCCTGACAGGTTTATCAAGTCATTATACAGAAACCCTACCACCAGTGCACGCTCACATACCAAAAGCCCACAATCTAAAATTACATGTTTGGGCATTCATAGGATAAGAATATTTCAGGGGGGAAGATGAGTGAAAAAAAGAGAAGAGATGAAAAGAAAGAATCTCCCTAATAACATGAGAGGAGTCAGGCATATCTGCAATTCTTGACAACTACATTATTTCCACCATCATTATCTCGACATTACCCTGCAAGCCCCCTGAAAATACCTTGGAAAAAGGAAACCTCAGCATCCACTGATCTCATGAAACTACGAGTTTTAATTACCTAAACCAAGGTACTCCTCCACACTTTCTCTCTTTACAAAAGATCCTAACAGGCTTGAAGTGCCTAGGACAGAAACAGGGCAGTAGTATGGAACGCAGCAACCTTAAACACAAATAGGTTAAAAAATTCACCTAAATACTGCAAGTTTTCAAACTGACTTTTGAAGAGCTGTGTGTTCTGATAGACTGGAAACAATATGCATGGGAAGTGAGGGGGTTTTTTTGGAGAAAAGGTTATGATGACACTTAAGAGTGACATCTGGTTTACCCAAGAATAAGTGCCAATAAATACCTTAAGATGGAGAATTGACCACAGGCCTCGGCAATCACACTGGAGATGTGTGAAATTTATCGTAGGCCTCCCTGTTATTTACCTCACTAGAAGAGGCACAGTGCTAAAAAGGCAAGAATAAATAAACAAACAAGCCAACATACCAGTTCGTGAGGCTGTCAAACAAACTGAAGCAGGAGATGAAAGTGGTGAGACCTCGTTCAGCATCACAGCACAGCCAGCAAGGTAGACACAGTGGTCCCAGTTCACAGCTCACATATCCAAAGTTACGTGGCCAAGTCAGTGGAGATCTGGGAACATTAGCTCCACTAATGTTCCACTAATTAGCTCCATCCACTGCTGATGGATACCATTTCCAGCTCACAGAATTCAACCTAGGTAGGTCCCTAATTAATTTCCTTGCTGAATTTGCCTAGAGTTTTCCTTGGCATTGTGCTCACCACCAGCAGCCCCCACTGCAGTTGCAAGTCAAAAATCGCACAGGTATGTACTAAAAATGAAGTTCTAATGGAGAATTTGAATAAACTGACTTGAAACAGAGTCACCAATGCCTCTCCCAGGGAGTTTCTAAGCAGTGTCAGAAGCAGGGAACCTTCTTTTTTGTGCTGGCTCTGTTACAAGCTAAAAAAAAAACAAAAAAAAACCAAAAAAACCCAACCTGTAGTACAGTCAAAACAGTAGACAAGTGTCCTGGTTTCTATTGGGACTGAGTTTATTTTCTTTCTAGTAGCTTGTACAGTGCTGGGTTTTGGATTTAGGAGGAGAATAGTGTTGATAACACACGGATGTAGCTGTTGCTGAGCAGTGCCTACACCAGGTCAGGGACTTTCCAGGTTCTCACACTGCCATGCCAGCGAGGAGGCTGGGGGAAGCACAAGAAGCTGGGAGGGGACACAGCCAGGACAGCTGACCCCAACTGGCCAAAGGGATATTCCATACCATATGGCATCATGCCCAACTGGCCAAAGCGATATTCCATACGATATGGCATCATGCTCAACAGTAAAACTGGGGGGAGTTGGGTGGGGGCTGGTGGCCCACTGCTCAGGGACTGGCTGAGCATCAGTCAGGGAGTGGTGTCAACTGCATTCTGCATCACTTATTTTGTATATACTTCTATCATTACTATTATTTCCCCTTCCTTTTCTGTCCTATTAATCTGTCTTTACCTTTTTTCTGATTCTCTTCCCCAACCCACCGGGCTGCGTGGTGTTTAGCTGCCTGCGGGGTTAAACCACAACAACAAGATATCATCTTTAATCTTTGCACTACAAAAGATTAGAAATATAAAAAAACCCCAAATGGCCAGGTTTGCTTAGAGACCTGAGAAGCAAAGCAAAGGATATCAGAAACCTAAAAATTTACTCAGAGGGATTTGAGCAATGAGAGCACCAGATGCAGGCATGATCGAAGCAGATTGAAGACAAAACGATGCTGAACCCACACCACAATCTTAGGGCACTGGGTAAGGTCCTTCTATCAGATGCAGGCTTTAACACAAAAGCAGCAGCTGCAAATTGAGATACCAGACTTGTCACTCAAAAACTTCCAACTTTTCCAAGTTTCAAAAAAAGTTTAAATTGTCACTGAAGCACGTCTGTTTTTTTTCTAGTTAGAACTAAACAACAGTTTATCAAGATGCTATTTGCTCATTTTGTCTAACCCATCTGAACCAGGAAGGCCAGAGAATCTTGAAATCGTCTATCCTTAAAGCATTTTCCTAAAGAAATCCAGACATGTGGAAAAGAAATCAAAACGCTCCTAAGTTTTTTAAAAAACAAAGTACTTGCTGCATGCTAGGACAGAGATTTTTTAACTGATTGACCAGGGAAAAATGATCCACAAAGAAGGTTCAGACATTGAGCCTTGATAGATGGTTGCAATAACTCTAATAAAGCAGCTGCTATTGGCACTACCAAAGTTTACGTATCAATTTATGACAGCGTGATGTTTCAGTACAGTATTGCTTAGTAGCAATTAATTTTATTTGGAGTGATTAGGTGTTCAGTTACTTACAGAGGCCTATGGTGTTAGGAACCATTCCGAATTTGTTTACACATTTCTGCTTTAAAAAACCTTTGAGTATTACAGATAATTCTTGCAACCCAAAACCCAGAGAAAAAAATAATGGAAGCAATGCTTGCAACAAAAAATGTCAGACAGCCTAGAATGAGTGAGACAAGGCCAAGTTATCTAAAACCAAATTATCTAAATGTCAGTGCTGCTACCCATTTCCTGGAGAGAAACTGGTTTCAGCCAGAGCTGTGGCACTGGCACAGCTCCAGCCGAAGAGCATTTCTGGGGCACCTGCAGAGTGGAGATCAGCACAGGTAGGCAAACAGGAGGTCACTCCTCTTTCCCTATGCACAGACTCCCTCCATTCTGACATCCTCATCTGTTGGAAGAAAAATCCTGTGCCTTTCCAGATGAGGCTCTGTTTGTGCAGACAGACCAAAGCTGTGTGCTCGCAGGGACTGCACAGACACAACGGGGTCTGTGCTAGAGCAGTGGGTCCTGACCGCCGCTCCAGGTCAGATCCTAGCCAAAAACCCCTTGGCAAAACAGCAACAGCATTACAGTAATGCTGCCTGTTGTGCACTTTGCTGTGAAGAGCTCTATATCTTATACGCAACCCGGTTTCCCAAGACAGGGGGTGTTTTAATTGTCCTATTAATAAAACCTTAAATATCAATTGCTCAGATGCCAATGATGTTAATAGAAACATAAATATGAACTGTCAAAATTTTAATATTCTGGTGACCATATGATACTTTACTGGTTATACACACGCATTTTGATGGAACTGCACCCGCTTCTGGAGCGAAGGCCCTTCCCTTAGTTAAACAAGGTATGAATTAATAAGATTAACATGGTGCTACTCTAGTAATATTTGCCCTTGTATACCACTCATGGACGGTATATAGCACGTGACATACTCCAGCCCTCCATGTTAATTCCAGGGCACAGTTTAATTAGCCCATGCATAATATATTTGAGGAATCTCTATTTGTGATGTGATTGCTTTTGTGTTGGGGGTTTAATTCAAGAATTGTTTCCCATCTCTCTATTCTGGGCAGGGGAAGACCATGCTGGTCCTAGCACGGGCACAGCAGCCTTTGGAAATCCTTTGCCAGCAATGGGGTGGGACTAGAAGCAGCAATACTACAATCTTCTGCATTAAACTCCCTTGTCCCCAAAGCACTCTGGTAAGAGTCTCAGCCAGTCTGCATTGCATGCCTATGCATAGATAGTGATCCCTAGTGATTTTAGCTACTTCTTTTCCAGCGTGTAAACCCAAAACTCTTTCCAACACAAATGTTCATCTTTGAACCTCAGCTGAAGAGTGGTTGATTACTTTTCTATGAAAGATAGACCTTGTGTGTTACATGGCAAGTTCTAAGCACTGACACTGAAACTTTAAAACGTTTCATGGAGAATATTTTCAAGAAGCAATCCTGTGAGATCTTCTGGAAGAGTTACAAAAAGCTCAGAAATGTAGAAACAGTATTTTACTGGTCTCCTTTCTTTAATTTGTATTTTTTGTCTTGTTTAGGGAAATGGTCTCTTGACTCTAGTAATTAGGATTAAGATTCTAAATTATTCAAATTACTGCTATTTGGGTTTAAAAATCAGAAGTTGCTTATCGTCACAAAATCACTCATAAATATATACGTAATACTGAAGTTTGTATCAATGCTTCCAATAATTAAGGAATTACTGAGTAAATTAATCTAAACAGTGTACATTTAGTATAGTCAAAGATACAAAGTATCAGAAAAACAAAAATCTGAAGACTTTGACGGTATGATATCAAGACGAAAAGTATATCCATATAATTATTCAACACCAAACATTAATCCAATGAATAAAAGCACTAAGGATTTAAAGTAATTTGGCTAGCACACACAAATCACTTTGTTACAATAATCACACGCTCAGACTAATTGTGCACCTGATTCTAAAATAAACCTCACAGCTTAAAATATTAAGCAGAGGGTTAAGGCAGTGATTTGGAGGGTGATAAGATACAATTATGTGTTCATTGTGGTTTAGATAGGGTTGTTTTAAACATCAATGCTAGCTTGGTCTACAGCAATCCAAGAGTCAGACTGAGCATGTTCATTGGCCATACACTTCTTTGCTAATACTACAATTTGCCTACACATCGTACTGACAGGGTAGCAGGGGAAGACAGAAACAGAACTGATGTCATTTATGCATACCTTAGGCTCATTTCATTTGTTTAACATCAATTTAAGTTGGTCCCCACTGCTTTCCTGCATTTCTGTGGTCACTGGTGGCATATCTTTCTCAGGCAATATTTTCCTTTACACAAGCTGTGCCTTGAAAAGGTCTGCAGAAAAAAAACCAAGCCATCAACATTTCTGAAGATGTACTGTCCTTGCCTAGGATAATAAATTGCCTCTGAGGGTACACATTAAATCACACATCTCCTGCTATAAACCATGTCTTTGTTTTGCTGTTCTCAGATTCTTCTGTACCATCTTTGTTCCAAACGAGTGCCACCTGTTTCCCATAGCAAAATACCTTATTAGTCAATTGCTATCAATTAACCTTCAGCAACCACATACTGCATTACAAAAGGATTATGAATGTAGATCAGATCACGGTCCATCACAGGGAGGGAATTAGGTGTATACATAATCAAAGTCCATTACACCATACACCGCGTGTAAATTACCACAGCAGGACAGCATCAGTGTTTTCGCTATATCTGAAAAACCCTTAGTGCATATTAATACTTGCTGGAGTTTCTCATGCAAAGAAGGGATCTAGCAGTAGTTAATAGTCTAAGACATATGATATTAGAATTTAACTAAATTTTATTCTCCTATGTTTCATCCATATCTCTTGTCGACACATTATGCATTTCTTGTGCCCAGAGAAATATTCTTCCCCACAAACAAACAAACAAACCGCCAATCTATTAATGAAAATTATTTACATTAACATAAAGAATTACGAATCTGAGATCACAGGGGTTATTCCACTACAGAAATTAAACCTACATTGTGTAAAATATTATGCATGAAAAACTCCTAGGTTTCTCCTTAATTCCCATGTTTTCTTGGTATTCACATGTCACATTTTCTTACAGTTTCTTGGGTCTGGAAGATCAACAAACATGACTGAGTTTGTGGTCCATCCTAATTCCAGTCCCATGACAAACCTCTGGCAGCAGCAGTGTCACAGCTGACAATTAAAAACATAAAAACATACTGTTGAGAACTGGCAAGGGATGCACTCAGTGATCTGACACTCCTTCATTTCTAAAATGCTGCCTTGGCTCTTAAGCTGCATGATCCCATTTAACACCAACACAGATTGGGAAGCTGAACTCAGATGTAATGATTGCAAGCTCTTAGAGATCATAGCCCTGTTACTAGACACCAAACTGAATGGACTGCTGAAACAAGTGACAGTAAAAATGTTATTAACTGTTCCCAGTAGTCACTGCTTTGAGATACAGATTCACCTCGATATTTTCTCTCTCTCTCTCTGGTGCTTTCTGATAGAACAACACGCATGAGAAAAATCATCCTTTCTCTCCAGCTGCAGGTTTTGGTGTCTAGCATTGTCTTTTCTTTCTCCCTTTCACTCCTGAAATTCCTGCATTCCCCCAACTATTTGTAATGTTGGCTGGCCTAAAGAAAACTGAAAATCAAATGTGGTCCCCTAAGTAGTCATTTTTAAGTAGCTGGCTTTCTGTATCAATGGACTTGCTGTTTCAAGGCTAAGCCACACTCACAGAAACCAGTGACAAAAGGCCAATGAAGCCAGTAGGGCCTAGATCAGTCCTACATTCAAGAAACCTTACTGTGTCTTGAGGCAATACCAGCTGCTTAGGTGAGAATTGCTCTTTCAAAGAGCCATGACCTGGGGCTGTGGGAATGTGTCTACGTTCTCACATGTACGGTCATCTCTTCATCTTCAAAAGCAAACCCAAACCGCATCATTGGACCTGATCCTAGCAGACTTCAGGCCAATACATTTCTCCATCCCACCACACACTTGTGGCTGCCGCAGTCACAGCTTATGTGTAAGTACTCAAGTGTATGGAAACAACCACATTATCACATCAACCACACTGACCTAACCCCAGATGAACACAAGCCAGCAAAAGGAAAAGAACACTATTTCTTACACTATTTCTTAAGGATCAGTTTCATTTTATCAAGACATTTTTGTTTCTGAAGGAAGAAGCAAATATGCAATTAGAGGAAAAGGCCTAACATATGAATGTCATTTGTATGGTTAAGTGGAGATAATACAGTCTTCTGTATTTAATCCTACTCCTCCCTGTCTTTCTGATGTAGTGCAAATGAGAAATTGAAACTTTGGTAAAACATCCACAAGCTTCATTACTTTGTAGCACTGTTTAATTAACAGCAGAGCTCTAAGCTTCATAGTTGTCTGCCGTCTCTTCCTACAAGGTTTATAATGTCTCCCTAACAGGACCTGAAGAAATAAGGTTAAAGAAATGCAATGACAACTCAGACTGTGAACTTTGCTTTCAAACTGCTCAGTACAGAAAGAGGGGTAGAGAGTTCTTTCCTCACTTTCTTTTGTTTCACAGATTTGTTCTTTCCCCACTGCCAACACATACAAACCCCAGTTCTGAAATCCTCTGCCTCTGGTTCTTGATCCCATCCTTGACCTCGTGTGGTTCCTATGCCCTCTGCCTCCTCCACACCACAGCCAATCCATCTCCTCAAGGCCCCTTTCCTCCCAAAACCATTTCACCCTGGGGCCCTCTCTCCCTATCCTGGTCCTTCCCATGAATGGCTGAATGGAGACTGGCACTTGAAGGCATCCAGACACGTTACCTCCTGATTGCACAGTGCTTTCTCATGACAGTGCTGAATACCTCTGTGGCAGTCAATGTGCTGGTCATTGTGCATAAATGCATGAATCAAGGTGCATAAATAGAGGAAGAACTGTGGGTTTGGGGAACCCAAAGTACATTGTAAAGGCTACTGTTTAAAAGAGGTAGTTTCCTTGCCCCAGCTGATGTCCCTGTGATCCATGCCAATGCCCACGAAGAACCAGCAGAGTGATGTCCTTACTGCTGCTGAAGTCAAAGACTAAATTCCCACCTGTTTCAGGGGTGCCAGTTCAAGGCTAGGAATAGTGTCTACTTAATTAGGACCCCGTTTGCCAACTACCTAAACTGTTTTTCCAGACCTGCATTCCCAATTTATACCACTGTAAATGAAGGAAGAGCTATGTACTCACTTAGCCGCTTGGTTGAAAGCTACCCATAGTAGACCTACAAAAATAGATTACTAATACTAAGAATGTGATATATGTAAAACCAATTCAAATGTCAGGAAGTGACATACATGCGATGTAGACACAGCTATGCTTCAGTCTGCATGGAAAATGGGCAGAAAATAACATTTTTCCCAAAGTACCAGCATGTGATACACTTCCTATTGTCTTCACACACGAGTACTTTGGTGTTCGCATCCCAAAGGCGTGGATGACAGCAGAACATATACAGGAGCCTGTGCAATAATCCTGCTAAAAGCTCTGATGAGAAATCTCACAGATCATGCAATGCTCTAGTGTATCGTTCAGCCATACAAAAATACATTATAACTTCATTCCTGCATTAAAGCTACTAACTTTCTTTGGACATAACCCTTTCTATAACCTGTCCTCATGAAATTATTTCACTACTACCTTTCTCAGAGCATTAATCTCTCTATTACCCATAATTATTTCAGTGTGCTCCCTTTAGCCCTTTTATTTCTACTAAGACAGCTATAATTACAAAGCTGGTTCTTATCCTAGACATCCTTGCATCACTAAGAGCAGTAGACCTCCATCAGCCTATGCTGTTAATCTTACCCATAATGACAGAACTTGTAATATTCTGGAATCAAATCCCTTTTACAGCTCATTTTACAGCTCCAGGGTTAGTTGTAACAGTGACAGCTCTTGTGAGATGAGATTAATACATCTTTTACTAAACATGTAGAGCATTTATTCTGATAAGGTTTTCTGGTAGTTTTAATGTCTTCTACTACTTGATTATTATTTTCGTAACTACAGTATCCCACACAGTGGGGCAAAATATGTTAGTTTTCATACTAACACCTAAAAAAACCTGCTTCCCTGCACTCTCTCTTTTTTTCTTGTCTTTTTTTTTTTTTTTTAAACTACTCAAAGACTTAAAAGAGTCATTATGAAGGTTTCAGTTTTAATTCTTCTTAAATCTGGTCTACAATAAGAAATACCTCTTATAGATTTCCTGACAGCTTAATGACCTGGACTTTAAAAAATGTTTTTTCTTTGTTTCTTATGCTGGAGAGGAAACCAACATCAGCATTGCATCTAAGGCAGAAACAAAACAAAACAAAACAAAACACCTAAATGGGAGTTGGACATAAGGAATTTTGTAAGTTTGAATTTAATATGCTTGTTTTCAGTGGCAGGCAGCTTTAGGAACCAATTATGCATAACTTAAGTACATTGAAATTGCCACTGTGACTTACATTTATGGGGTGTGATACGAATAAAAGACCAGCCCGGATTTTGAGCAGATGTGTTCTAGGCAGCAGATCTGAATCTCTTTGAACTTTGGAGAAATTAGATGCAGACTGACATTTGTGGCTTTAGTTCATCTCCACAAAGTTTCACAAAATGAGAATATCAAGCCCAATTTCCTCAGAAACTGAAGTTGCTCCGATCTACCTCTGAACTTCATGGAGGCAGTGAGTAAGGTTCAACAGGTGGTTTACTGGAGTTTATTGAAGGATTTGAAATTTAGAAATCACCATCCTAGATTAAAAAGAAAAATATTTATGGTTACGCAAGCAAGAAAGTCTGTGATTTATACAGAGAAGAGTGCATCCAAACACTACAAGCAGGTGTGAGAAAGCTCATTTTAGACACTATGTACTTTCTTTTTACCGAAATCCTTCTGTGAGATTTTCTATGTATCATAATCCAAATTAACAAGATTCAGACACTGTTAGCTTTACTGGAACTATCCATAGCTGTTGTATTTTGTTAGTGCACTGATGCAAGCAATCCTTTTGACTCTGTTTCCTAGGACTATTCCCTTAATCAGCATAATAATATCATCAGACCGGCTATTATTCATCCCGAGAAAATCCTATTGATTTCTCTGCAGTAGTATTAGACTTTGAACATTTACAGATGCAGGATTATACTCCTGGCAGCTTCTTATGGATCTCTCCTATCCTCCTCTGGTTTCTGCCCTCCATAGAGCTTTCCTCAGTAGACCCATGTCCTCTGTAAGGGTTTCACCCAGAAGTCTTCACCTTACCCATTAGAGCCCAGGGATCCTTTGGGATGTGAGTCAGGCCAAAAGGCAATCAAAGGTTGTTCTAACATCTATTACTTTAAATTGTGCCTTGTTATGCTGAAAAGTCAATTAGCTGTCAGATACGCAATTAAATGAACCTATGTTGTGTCTCATTAAATCGGATATGAAGCAAAGAATGATTTTTAGAATTATTTTTTTTAAAGACAAAGATTATCCTGGTCTCAAAAACACCTGAGCAGCTTCTATGCATAAAATTTATCCTGGAGCTATTTGGGATAAGATTGCCAAATTGTTATGTGTCCTTTGGCTTTTTGACTTTAGCGAGAGCTGAGTGGCTGAATCTTAATGTACTGCTTAGAAATTTGGGATCATGGGAAATGCACATCTCAAATCCATGAAAGAATAATATTGCATGTATTTTAATTATTCTGTCAGCACTTATTCATGAAGACAATGCCAAAACACAGGAGTAAAAAATTTAATCCCTCAGAGGAGTGATGGACAATTCTTGTTTGGCTGCAGCAAAAGCAGTTCAAAGAAACAGTCAAAGCTGTTCAGCTGTCAGCACGTTTGACCAATGGCTGCCAAGGTGGAAACTGATACAGGAATGAAACACTCATGAAAATCAGAATTTTCACAAATTTCACAGGATCTAATTCAGAGGATCCTCAAGATTTCACTTTAACAAAATAGCTGAAGTCTCACTGAAGACCATACCATACTTCCTGAATACCATTTATTTGAAAGTTTGAGTTTCCAGTGACTTCAGGCTCCAGCAGATATAAGACCTAGTCAAAAAGGCAGTATCAAGAAACTGGGAATACCATCAGGGGAATGTGGAAGGAAGACAATACTAGAAATTATATTGTAACAATTATATTGTAACAAATTAGAAGAAAAATAGTATTGAAAAGATAGATCTGCACCTTTATTCCCTCTTTATTTTAATTATTAAAAAAAAAAAAAATGGGGGGGGGGGGGCGGCAGGGGTGTTGCACTTAGAAGTCTCTCTTGCCTGTCAGTTGCCAGTTACTTGTAATAGTTTAACAAGTCCCAACTGACTGATGAGGACTGAAAACAAATGACACAGCTACAGCAAGTAATTAAAAATGGCTAACGGGGCTTCTTTGGCCGCTTGTTTGTTGTGGAGGTCTGTCTGTAAATTTTCTCCATACTTTGGTTGTAAAAACACATATTCTAAAACCAGAAAATCTGCCAGGGTGACTGACATGGTCCAACTAGTCAAAGACGTCTCCCTGTGTTCGTACATTTTCCAAGATTTATTTTAACCCATATCTGCTTTAGTATCAAGTTATCTGTATTTGGCTGTTACTGAAAATCTGCTACAAAAGTCAACCTCTCAGGAGGTAAACATAAACCAAAGATAGGGATTGGGGAGTGAGCTACAGCTCAAAGACTATGGCAGCGTGAGGTATGAGCACCACAGCCCTCTGGTGTCCCACCACCCCATCTCCCTCCCACGCTGCTTCAGGGGCAATGCAAAATCACCCTGACCCTTAGCCTCAAAAGGTTCTAAGGTTGTTAGCTTGCCCTCAGGGATCAATTCAGACTAATTTAGCTCCTGCTGCACTCAGAGGGGCTCACGGTTGTTCCTGATGTGCTGTATTAATGCCATGAAATAGCATTTACCTCACCTGTACTTTGCAGCTCTTCAGCAGTTCCAGGAGGGCTGGACCAGCAGGATACAAGCCCCCATTGCTGTGCTGGGTTGTCAGCTTCCCACCAGAGGATATCCAACAGGCACTCAGGGTTGTCTCATCCAACAGAAGAGGCAGAAATGCTCCTTTTGGTGTTTTTTTGCTTCTTTTACAGGAATTCTTGATTTGACTGTCACATTAAGAGAGCTGTAAATACATGATTATAATAATCCAGCATTTCTGTGCATAACTCAAGCCTCACTAGTATTACAATAGACTGTTACCTGCTGGTGGTTGCTGCAAGTACCATGTCAAACAGAGCTCAGGCAGGTCACTCAGATCAGAACCTTTTTCCATTCCAGGCTTTAGTCACTCTGTCTAGCAAAATGTTTTGTGACAAGCTCCTTGGCAAGTAAAATTTACCAGTTCATGGTAAATCTGCGGAAAATTGCATCTGGGATAAACATAGTGCTTTGGTGAGCTTTTAACAGGACGGGCTAAGACAAATACGTGTGTCACCTGCAGGAGGTTACCAGTGCCAGAGCTTTCCATCTGAAGCCCGCAGCTTTCTAGTGTGCACAGTGCATGTGGTCACAGGAGTTTCCTGGGATCCCTGTTTTGAGGAGCAGGACATGTTTGTAGACCTTGGAGTGAACACAGCAAAATAATTTTAAAAAAGGGTGGTACTGTTTGAAACCATTGGCACACTGGTTTGCTAGGGACTGTGCTGATAATCTCATGCAGCTGAAGTGGTGCCTTTCCAGGCAGAGGCAGGGACCGTGAAACTGTTCAAGGGTAGGGTATTAGCTAAGGAATTGGGAAAACATGGTGATATCCAAGTGCTCCCAAATGCCAGGTGCAACTCAGGTTGATTTTTAAATTTTAAATAATAAACATAGTTAACTTTTAAAATTGGAAGACTCTGGTTCCCACTTTTGTTAGAGGTAGACATTGGAATTGGAATTTCATTAAAGACTATTAAAGAAACTACAGGACAAAACTCCCCCCCCCAAACTGGACTGGTATGAGTGAAATATTTTTATCTTGCATTTCCTCTCTTGCTTGTGAACAGTGGAAGCTGCTTTTGCCCTTCAGCTGAATTTCACAACTGCGCATTTACACAGAGGTTGACTGAGGTGCAGAGAAGGGTTAAATCTGTGTGAAACCCCTCAGATCCTTTCCAAAATGTGTTTCACTTCTGTATATTTCTAGTCACACTAAAATCTAACAGCTCTTTAGCTCCATTTAGAAAGAAAAATTCAGGGAGAAACCCAGCTCACTTTTAAGACTGGGGATTTAGATTCACATCAGACATTCAGATGATCTTATTTCAACTTAAAATGCATGTAATTTGGCCATCGTATTTTTTCCTCTTTTTATCTCATGCTTATATCTTATATCTTGACATCTTAATGATGTCAAGAAAAATTCACCAGACACACGGGCAGATTGCCATGATGTGGTCCTCAGTCTGTGGTCTCTGCTAGTGTGAAATCTCTCACAAGCTGTTACTCTGTTTACACGCAGAAGAGTTTCTTGTGTGCCATTGGTATGTCACTATCTTATTTCCAACCTTGTATGACTTGGGTTTTCTAAATGCAAATGACTTAGTAAACTATGCAGTTGTCTCCATCTAACCTCAGAGTGATCTTCAGATTAAGAGTGAAATGAAAACTGTCCCTCATTTGCTAAAATGTAAGCCTTTCACTGCTAAGATTGTAACTTTTAATTAGGCAAGAAATAAATACATGAGAGTTGGGCAGACTATAAAACAGTAATTACCTTTTAAAATTACTGCTAACAAGCAAATTAGCCACAGCACAGAATAGCAGCAGATCAATAGCAACAGTAAAACTAAAAAGATTTTGCTGATCGCGTATTGTCTGTGGATGCAAACTGTAAAAGAGGTCCCCACAGGCCTCACAACAATAACCTACAAAAGAATGAGACACAAAGGGTATCGAGCTCAAAGATGCTTCAATTTCCCTAGGTGGTGAGCGCTCGTCCTATCAAACCACCTATTAGTCACAAACTCATACAACCAAGAACTCTCAGGCCTCTTGAGGTCTCCTGTCATCTTGAAAGAGGTAATACCAATGAGAGGTACTAGTTCCTCTTGAAGCATGTTCAGTTTATTGTTTTTCAATGGCTCAAGCAATTTACAATGGTGATGCTGCCAACACATATAAATAAGTTTGCACATCCGCTCTTCAGCAAAAGTCTGGAGGCTCACTGCAAATTAGTTAACTCAGAGAATTAAAACAATAAATGGGCAGAAGCATTGAAAATCACAAGATTTTGCCACAGTGAACTAGAAAAAATAATCTTCTTCACATGCTTTTAAAGTTATTGGCTGACATCACAGAAATGGCACATTTACAAATGCTTTGTATGGTTGTATATTTCATAAAAATAATTATAACTTTGCTCCATCTGACTTTGCTACAGCACACTTATAGTTCTTTCTGAAAACAGTGAACGATACAGCTATACTTTGGTTAAAATGTTCATTTTTCAATACTGAACACTAGCAAGGTTTGTATTTGAAAAGCGAAAAACGTTGCTTTGAGATACCTGAAAATAGGATTTCCTTTTTTTTCTTTTACTCACTATACACTGTAACCCAAACAATGCATACAGAGAAATAATATTACTGAATATACCTGTTTAGGTATCCAATGCAGTTAAAACATTTTCAAAAGCTATGTTTGTATGTTTGCTTATGTATACAATTTAGGCTTTATACAAACTATAACAATAGGTTTATTTTAAAATAAGTTAGGTACACACAAAACAAAATGCCCTCTGTCAATATGTTTGTTTAGCAGCCAAGCAATAAATAGGCTCAGGAAATCTTTCAGGTAGGATGTTAGCTGCAATTAACAGTACATTAGTTATATGGTTTACTGTCAGAAACTGCACATACAGCACCATCATTTTAGGGGTAAAGGTGTGTTGTACGAGAACGCTCTGCAGCCTTCCTATCATGTAGCCACTGCATCTGTTAAGGTTGAAAGGAAGGAATAAAGTTGATATTTGTGGTGATAAATAATGTCTGTTCTTCTATTCTAATTATTCATTTATAACCATCCTGCTTGTTATTATGCTATTAATTAGTCAGAATATGTTTTAAGTGGCTGTTCTATCAGTTGTCTTTCTTTGTACAATTTACAGCAACAGCAAGGAAGGTATTTTCATTACAAAGCCCAATCAGCATTCAAAAAGCTCCTTTTAATTACCTTGCATTCCAGAATGCCAAAAGTATTAAACGTTTTCAGGTTCGTTAGATATTCAGATAAAGATGATTCACTGTAAATAGATTTTAGACAATTCATCACTCTAGTGTTTGAACCGATGAATTAAATGGGAATCCATACACACTAAACGGAATAAATGACAACAAAAAAAGTTGTGCACTGTCACATATTTAAAGATATTATTGTTCTGGTGGCACAAAAAGAAAATTTAATTCTGCCGTTTGCTACATTTTGAGCACTTGTCTTTGCAAACAAAAAGAGCATATTTGCATGTTTTCTGTGTTTTATAACCCCTGAGGAAGCCCAGTATGGTATGGTAGCAGCAGGAAAGAGACAGTAATTTTTAGAAGACACATACCCTCTAGAAAGCTGCCCACCCAGCCACAGCAAGAAATTACATCAGTTGACTGATCCTCTCCTTTACTCTGGGTAAGGCTCACACCCTGTGAAGGACTGATGTGGACAAGACTGGGCTGCTCCTGATAGCACTAACTCTGCCCACCCTGTTGCCAGCGGGGGGGGGTGGGGGGGTGGGAGGGGTGGAGCAGCAGTGTGCCCACCAGAGATGCTGCTAACACAGCAGGCAGACCGCCACACCAACCTTGGGACAATGCACTGAGGGGGGACTCCCCATGCGTCCACAGACCCCGTGGGCTGTAGCAGAGCCCTTAAGGCCTGGTCAGGCATCCCAGAGCCTGTTAAAATTCAGTGAGGGGAGACATGGATGAACTAAAAGAGCACAAATGTCCTGTGGATATGAAAAATGCTGACTAGGTCTCAGTCAGTGGGGCAAATAATAATTGTGAATCAGAGGCTGGTATTGCCTCCACCACATTATTCAAGGTATGCTTCATTTCATTTTTAATATAAATATCTGTGTTACGCTGTATGCCTGTGGTTTCATATTCCCAAGAGTGAGACTGAGGAAGAAATACCTGTAAAGGTGACTACAGGGCTTAAATTTTAAGTCCCTAAAGCCTGGGAGCTTTAGGTATGGGCTTGAGCCATATGTTTTATTTATTTTAGGAAGGGTCCCCTAGACATATTATTGAACCAGCCTTGGTTACTGTTATTGATATCTGACATAAGGTTATACTTAATCACTAACATTTAGTACCACCGCTATGAGGAATCTGAAAAATCCAGTCTGACCAGCCAATCTACCATTATGGGAAATCCTTCCCAGACCCCAACAGGCAACTGCATAAATAAAGCACACAGCAAAATATCAAACCAATGAATAAGCTGTCATATAAACAAGCCAAACAAGCTAGTAAAAACCACACTAGCATGTAAAGTAGGAGAACAGAGATCTATGCCATCAGAATGAGACATACAAACCAAGACAGCGAATGCACTTTCTTGCAAGGGATCAGGCAGTGGAGGGGCAGGCAGAACAGCTGAGCTGCAGGCTCTGACTCCCTCCCTGTAGTCACACACCAGAAGCAATAAGCAGTACCTTTTCAAAACCAGCAAAGGAGCAAGTATATGTTTTTAGTGTAGGACTTGGAAATACGTGGAAGAACAATCCCCCTTTCTTGCTTATAAAAGTTCAGTGGAGGGAGGTTTTGACTATTTCTGTGTTGGACCCGTGGCATGACCATTCAGCAAGCAGGGTTTCATCTTTGTAAAACTAATCTGAGTACAGATTTCAAAAGTTGCCAAATGCTCCCATGGATATGTAAAGACTGAACCTATACCTTCCAGCATGGTGATGGAGATTTTAGGGAAAACCTTCACCCTTCATAGCCAGATGAATACTACATTTTACTTTTTCATCCCTTCAGGAGAGACAACCATGGTCTACAAAGAGGAACAGAACTGAACAGGTAAGAGACCAATTCAGCCTGTACTACATGTCTACACCACCTGTGACAATTAAACGCTATTTGTGTTACACTGGATTCACATTTTCAAATTTGAAGCTGCCAAGGAATTTTACATTGCTGGAGAACGACTCATCACCACCTTAAGTCAGAGCTTGAATGAGAATAATCTGACATAATTAAGTCACTAAAAGTCAGAAGCGTGAGGTCGAGTCCACACTGTTTACAACAGCAAAGTACCTAGCCCAATAAGCTTAGCCCAGCCCTGTATGTACTCACTTGCACCACGTAGGTTCCAAATCAGCCCTTTTCCAACATCTGAATCAAATACCATTTCTTTCTCTTCCAGCTTCAATGCTGCTGAATTTGCATTCCAGCTGAGACTCAAAAGACGTTATATCTGTTTTAGCCTTTCTGAGAATACGAGAGAAGTAGATATCACACAGACCATGTATACCATGGTTACATTAAAAGAATTAACAGAGTAGTAACAGATGCCTTAATCACAGTGTTGCACATAGTAACCATCCCCCTTTCCCACAAGCTAAGTCTGTAATGACTATGTATTTGCATGGGGGACTCGTATCCCAGACCTATGGCCGCAATGACAATCTTTTGTCTTGTTTTTCACCATTAGTGTTGCTACATTTTTATTTTTAAAGTAGAAAAAAGAATCCACACAGTCTAAAAAAACACACACACTGAAGTATTTTTAAAGAAATTAGTGGGCAAATCTGTCAATGGAAAGTTACTGTGTGCCACTGAGTGTGGTTTCAAAATGAAAACCAACCACTAGATTTGTGATATTGCTCACGTGTACTCTTTCCTCCAAAAGGAAGCTAGATAACTCATTTTAAGGATAAGTTTCACAAGGGTATTTTTTTCTTCTCACACAGAAACTTGTTTGCTTTAGGAATAAAAAATGAGTTACTTAACCTGTTGTGATGGATCAGATGTCTGAGTCCCACCCCACTCACCTCAACTGTAATCACCTATCTGCAAAAAGGGAAAAATATGTTTAGATGCATAGCTCCTGAATGATGATCTCCTCGCCTTATTTCCAGCAGGAGGCAGTGGCAAGAGCTGCGTGGTGTGGCAGAGATCCAGAGAATGAAGGTTTTCTCATTATGGTTCTGTCATGAAGTTTTATGCTCTTCTTCACTATTTATCTCTAGTCCAAATTCCCAAATGCCCATCTGATTGCCAAATAATGGTTAGGAGTCTAAATAAGCTCCAAAAGTACCTTCTGAGCATTCCATTTTCATCCTTATCTCATCCTAGATTCAGTTCAAGACCAGTATGCAAAAGACAGGGTGAGTACGGGCTGACAACATGAGTTGTTGATGAGCCAGTTACAGGGAAAAGCAGTTCATGAGGAAATGGATAGAAGTTGTACAGATAGGAAATGAAAAAGGAAAAACATGGGAAGGATGCAAAATACAGATAAAATAATCACCTCTTTTGACATTTAATTGTTTTGCTTTGGTATTATTTTTTCTATTTCAACACTGGGATAAAATAGGGGACAGAGTACTTGTCAGGATCAATTCTTGTGGTTTATGGTAGATTACAACCACCTACCTCTATTTGACCTCTTTGGCAATCCCAGTTAGAAGCCACAGGGTGCTACAATCACAGAAGTAAGCTGAAAGCATCACAGAGACCACTAAGTTTGATTTAAACTGGTTAGCATAGGTCCCTACAGTATGGACCTTAGCCACCTGTAACAGCAAGAAGTTTAGCATCACCTGTTTACACAGCTTGGCTGCTTGTCATTGTATGAATATCCTTGGAGAGTCATAAACAAGGTCGGGTAAGGGGTTTCCTATACGTGTTGTGGAATCGTGTATTGCAGCTGTCAACATTTCCCAGCCCAGTCTGGGACTCAGCAAGATGTCACCAATTGTTCAGCTTTTGACTCAGTTGATCCTGAGAAATTCTGAGCCTAAGTAAAGCTACCTTTGACTCTCCTTTTCTCTTTCTTTAACACCTTATCCCTGGCTGATCTTATTCCATTTAAAAAACAGGCATATAATCTCTCCTGGCTGTTGGCACACACATCTACCTTTCTGCTTCAGAGCTGCCAACTAAACTGAAATTTAACTTTGTCATTATAGTATTGTCTCTGATATGACAAGCCATCATCTCAATATGACTAAAATAAAAATTCCCCTTTCTTTTTTTTCAGTCATTTCCCACCTCTTAGCGTTGAGCAGAGTGTTTTTTCCTTAATACCTCTTTTTTACATTCAAGGCTTGTGCCTGCTTTCTATAACACATAGTTAGGATGCAGACTGTACAATGACTGTGCAATGAAACTTGGGCATCGACCATATCCTTGGACAAAGCAAATCCAAGTTTGGCCAACAGATACCTGCCCAGATGAGTATTGCTGCTCAGATCATTTTCCTAGCTCATTGCTTTGCCAATAGCTGCTTCCTCTATGCATTCATCTTCTCTGTAGTGTCAGGCATAAGCCATTTGTCTTTCCTTTCAAGAGCTCCTCACCATCACCCATGTCCATTCATTGTCAAAAGATTGACTTCTGCCTTGGATGCTCAGTCTGCTCCCAGCTCCAGACTCTCTCATACTCCTGTTAGACACAGAAATACGTATCATCATACTTTCTACCATGTTACACATAGAGTTACCCATAAATATCTATGAAATTACTTCCTTAACCTCCCTTCCAATCCATCTTTAAGGCTGTCCTTGACAACAGCGACTCTGGAGATATGCTCTACCACTGCACAAGGTGCTGATGCTTGATTCCCAGTGCTCCCTCCTCCGCATCCACCCATTTTCTCTCTTCTGGTACTTGGGTATTGGAAACACTTGGCTGCAGGGGCTTGTCTTTGGTTCTGTATTGGTACAGCAAGTAGTCAAACAGGTCCCTGGCCCATGACTGGTCTCTGATTCATGATGGCAGTAAAAAGAAACAACAATAAGAAACAATAATAACAACAACAGGAACAACAATAATAAAAGAACCTAAAAGGTTTTAGTTTTTTAATACTAAACACACTGCAGTTTTCTGGAACATACCATAAAAAAGCACTAGCAATGGCAAGGAAGGCGGGGAGCAGAGGAGGAACAAAACCAAGTGAAATAAAAATAATGTTTTAACATGGTATTTTATACTTTCTTTTCAAACTAATTTTAGCTATTAAAATGTGACGCACGCACACACACAAAAAAAACCCACTAAAAAAAAAAACCCCAAAACAAACAAAACCAACAAGAAAGAAAACCAAAACCCCACAATCCAAATAAACAAGCAAGAACTAAAAGCAGCAAGTAAAAGAAACAGTCATAGGAAATGGAAGGGAGAAATGCAGATGGCAAACAGCACTTCAGACAGAAATAATAATATAAAACCAGGAAATTGTTGTCCCCTAGTGATGACTTTAACCCACAATCATGCACAATACTGCTTACCCACCTTCCAGTATCGTTTGGACAGTTAACTGTAATGCTGGCTATAGTTTCATATTTTATATTTATATTTACTCATTTTTATATGAATTCCACTTGCAGAGCTTAAGGAAAACACATCTTTCAGTGATTACTTCTTTAAGGTGGATGCTGTCTCAGTGCAGAACTAGCTCACTTTTATTGCCTTTCACCCCCTCATCTCTGACATCAATGGGAAATAACCATCTGTGTAACTACCCAAATACATCTGTGAGAAAAAATCGATGCCAGAAAATAACATTACACTCCTGACCAACATCCCTTTAAGCAAGGAAGTTCAGTGACGCAGACGTCTCTCTGTCCCTCCTCTCTGCACCCACACAAGAGGGTCAGAGGCAAATAAAAACCTGGCTTTGAATGCTTGACTTGCGTGAGGCTCCTTTGGCTTTGCTGGCACCTTTGGTGCTTACCTTATAGCCTGTCGTGTCCCTTGTATCTGTCTCTCAGAGCAGCTGCTAAGAGGTTTTTCATTACAAAGTCTTGTGGAGTTTGTACTCATTTTCAAATGCATGAATTTTGAAGTTTGGGGGTTTGTTCTTCTGCTGAGATTTTTGTACACTTGGCTAATTTAAAGAAAAAGCTAGCAAAAGATGAACAGAATAAATAATAAAAAAGTCAGGCTTACTAACAGATTTCTGGAATAATTTAGTGCCTTTAGGTTTAAAACTGGAATGTTTCACAGTAACATTAATATGACAAACAGAAGCAAACCCAAACAATTCAAAGGACATTAGTAGTTGATGTTAAATCACATATTTAATGAACAGCAGGAATTTTTTACTAAATAAAAGCAGAAGTAAGGAGAGACAGCTGGGAGAGGGAAACAAGAAGGCTTGAAACTTTGTGACAAGAAATGATAAAATACAGTTTTTACAAGACTATTTTCTACTCAAATAAAAGAAGCATTTTGCTACTGTTTGTAATGTTTATGTACTGACTAAAGCTAAAAATACACTGGCTGTGTGAAGTTTAGTTTTTTATTCAGCAGTTTATGTAAAATACAGGTAAAAAAACCCAACCCAGTGCATTGTGCTCAAACTTAAGTTTCTTTAAAAAAAAATATTAAAAAATAGATGCTGACCTTGCAACCTTTCTGCATATGAGTAGTCACTTCAGGTCAATAAAACCAGGTAATTCAAAGCACTACACATGCATTCATTTATCAATGGGAAAATTTAAGCATGTAAAGGCAAGTCCAGCAAAAAAGGATATACAGGATCAGGTCCTAATTTTTATCTGTCATGTTTAAAGTGATTTAAAACTAAATACCTTCAAAAGCCTGAGGTAAAATACAGTACATATAAGTTAAACAGGCTATAGAAAGCACAGAAGATAAACCTAAGAAGGCAAGAACAGTAAGTTCAGTGCCTGTTTATTAGCTTTGGGTTCAGCACCCACATGCTTTACAACTGCCAAATCTTTTTCAGCTTTCTCTTGCTCCAAAATACACTTTAAAACACTGTCAGACCTCTATGGTGTACTAGTACATGTGTGTGTATTATACATTAAGCAAAGAATATTTCTGTACAGATATAATTTCACTGAAATCACAAGCCAAAGATTAGAATTTAGTTACATTGTTATGTAAAATGTAAAAGGTTCAGAAAGACACTTTTAAAACATTTTTTATGCCCAAGCACAATGATGACAGTCTTTCTTAGAGCACCTCCATACTAAGGAAGGTGTATTTATTTCTTTAGGTCTTCTTGTGCCAACAGTTTTTGAGCAGAAGTTGAAATCAATTATTTGCTCTGTCTAAAAAATCGATGGTTTTTGTATTACATACTACAGAGGGATCCAAGAAATACATGGAGCTGCATCTAAAAGAGTCATCACAGTAGTCCAGAACAGTTCCATGATTTTATTTCCATGAATTACATCCCTCCTTTTTTGCGGTTCCCAACAGTCCAGATCTCTATAGAAAACCATTCCTCTTTTGCAATGGAGTGACACACACAAAGAAACCTTTTCCTGGTCCAAATATGTGCATTTGTAAGCTTTTAGTGCAAGCACCATGAATCTTGGGCGTTTTGGCTGGAACACTAGGAAAGGTAACTTTGCATTAGTGAAAAAGAATCCCTCCGTGAGCCAGGGGCTGAAGCAGCATGGATTGTGGAGCCAAGCTGGCAAATGAACAAGTAGAGATGGATCTTATGCAGGGCTGTCAACGCAGTAACGAGGAGAACATTCCAACAGTAAATTAAATCATATTGAAACTGTATTGCAAATGGCATTTTAAAAGCATAGAAGAAAGGAAAAACAATCACTATAGGTGCAAGATGGTAAGCAGCACAAACAATGACAAGCATTTAAAAAAACCAGATCTATTATTAGCAGAGGATTTTCTTATACTTGCACTCTAAATCAACACTGGCAGCTGAATATGAGCAATATTAACCTAAGTTTTGTCCCAGCTAGTGAACAGAACCAGTACAGATAAAAAAAAAATTTCTCACGTTGGGATGAATGCTGCTCGTCAAAAAGCATCATGATGAGCAGCTACAGGGAGACAGCTCTACAATAATCAATCAGTCATAGAAAGTGCTTATTCCGCCATTATACAAGGATCTTCATTACTATATGTGCACTGTTCTCAAGAGAGAAGAGATAAAGGTTTCTTTCAGTGATTAAAGCAATAGTTTCCATGCAGTAGAACACATTTAATTCTAGGAAAACACAAAACAAATCAAATCCAAACCAGGGAAAACATACCAAATGACGTAGATTGAAGCAGTAGTATTAGTGAATGATTCTTCTATTTCTTACTTCATTTAAAAAATACAAAATTATAAATTTTCCAGTTTAGGAAAGGGGAAAGGATATTATAAATCACGGCAAAATATTTTTGAAGAATTTAGAACTAATATTCCCGTTCAAAATGACAGGGAATACGGCACTGGTCCAAATTTTGACAGTGGAAACTGACCCAGTGAAATGCATGCCCTTTCAGAGTAAGCAGAGGGCTATTTTAAGCTCCACGGAAAAATATTGAGTTATACTAGAAGGTTGATAATAATATTAGTTTAAGGTAAGGGTTAAGTAGCTTAAAAAAATTGTGTACAATCCTCAGCATGAATACAAAATCAGAGGGGAAAAATGGTTTGAATCTGCAGAAGATTTTGATATTATAATTCATAACTTGAGATCTGCAGATAATAATATTAAATCCCATGGAAAGTGGGGGTAGAAGGGGAAAAAACATTTCTGCTGTTCATTTTTGAAACATAGACATTTTCTTTCCCTTAAGTGAGCCTACAAGCACCCTGGCACCTATTCTGTACCACTAAATAACAACTGGATGCTCATGCTTGGAAAGCTGGGTGAGGGAAGCAATTTAAATTTATTTTCATAGTGGAAAATAAGTTTTGCCAAAATAGTTTCAGTTTATGAAAGGAGAGAACAGCTGTATTTGGTTTACAATAAATCTTTCACAAATCAGTAAAAGCAAATAGACAGCACAACTGTAACCCATAAAAGTGGAAAATATTAAACAACAGACAGTGAAGTTGTTAAACTTTCCCACAGATGCTGTTGGTAAAAAGTCTCTGCAGAATACGTACATGAAATGTGGATGAAAAGGAAACCTGAAGGCAAAGGGCACTGGAATCAGGCAGAATTGCTTATTAGAGGCATATCTTATTAAGGTGGCTATTCTGGATACGGAGGAAGGTGTCTCCAGCAGCTTCCTACTCCCATTACTGAATGTTAGTGCAGAATAATTACTTGCTTGCCAAAAATGAGAGGACGTTGACCCTGCAGACTTATTGAATTCGTACTGCTTGCCTCCAGGCCATGTCGGGGGTTATTCAATTTTGCCTGAGGAGGACAATCTATTATGAGAGATGAGTCAAGAAGGCATCTTCCCTGATTGCCCACCAAAACCATTATCGCAGCGTGGAGGGGGCATGAGCAGCGAGTGGATGTACAAGGCAGCACTGATCCCGATTACCGGGGGACCAGACACAATTTGCATGACGAGCAGCAGTGAAGCTCAGGGCAATCAGCCGGGGACAGGGCCGCCAGCCGCGCCAGCGCTGTGCAGCTAATTGCTTGTGCTTGGCCTGGCAACCTTCACCCTCGCGAGGAGCAGGCTGATTGGCTTGATCTGCCACTGGGTGAATATTTGTACACTGACAAAACCCCACAAGTTATCCCCAAAGGGAAAACCAAATGTTTAAGGTGCAGTACATTTTTACACCTCTGGCACCACCTCTTGTCACAGCATAATTGTTTGACATTGATGCTTTTCGGCCACTTAATGAGACAGAGGCAAGTCACAGCTTCATTTAAAATGAACAGACTAACAAAACCAGCAAAAATGTTTCCACAGAGTTAAAAAGCAAAACAACAACAAAACAAACAAAAAAACCTGAGAGGATTCATTTTTGCTAAAAGATAAATATGTGCCCCCTTGCAACAAGTGTGCCCCACATAAACAGGAATATTTTCAGTGGCTTTTAATTACTTTAAATCAGGCCCCCTTTTTCAAATGAAGGTCCTGTTCTTACAAGCTTTTTAGTTTCTTAGCTTTGAAAGGAGCAGTACTGTATTACATACCTGAACACAGTTGCTTAATTTATGGAACTAATTGGACATGTAAAATAAATCAATGTTTTCCAGTTCTCAAAGGATATGCTCTTCCCAACATTGCCTGGTGCTAGTGAAATTGATCTGAAACCTGACTCAAAGCAAAATGAAACCACTGGAAATTCTATGTGGCTCATTCAAATGCGTTGGGATTTTTTTGAACCACATTAAACTCTTTGTGAGAAAACAGAAGCTTACTGCAGGAATTCATGTGAAAACGTAGGTATCAACATGGAAAAATGCAATTGTTTCCTCAGTTCTGTTACTAGAAAAGTGGGGAATTGTCCTCCTGCCTTTGCATCCTATTTTCTAATATTTTGGGTAGTCTGGACATGTAAAATTGTAATGGGAAGCAGTTAACACAACAAAACAATTTAACATTTCCTAATATCCAAGAAAGCCTGAAATATCTTTGTCTTAACATCAGACAGCTTCAAAGCACTGGGACAACTTCTGCCTGAAGTGAACCAAGACACCTCTGGGCAAGATGCTCCTTGTCACATTTTCCAAGCATCCCAAACCACAGTATATGCCACGCATTGCATAATGAAAAGTTCTTGAGCAACATATTACTATAATGAGATAATGATAATAACATTTTGCATTCTCCATTAGTGTTTACTCAGTTGAAAGTTAAGTCCCAAGTTACATTCATGAAAGAACTATATTGAAGAAGACTCCATTTTAATATTTACTAACTTCTTAGTGCCTGACTTGGCAACTACCATGACATTTTTTCAACCATAGGGGTTTTTGAAGGCTTTGTGTTCTTTGAGCAGGATTGGGGAAAGCTCTGGGTGGATTTCCTTTGTTTTACTTTCAGACATGCTAATGAAAGAAATTGCTCTGTGAAGCCTTGTACGGACATCCAAAGGCTTCCTCATCCATGCTGAGCTTCGAGGTACCTCATCCACACCAGAAAGAAATGTACAGGGAAGGGCAGGGCATACACTTGACTCCTTTTCCCCAAGACATGTGTAGAAAAGAAAGAAGCAATCAGCTGGCTATTGCATTTTGCAAATAATTGCTAACAATGGTGTCACGGTGACAGCCAAGAATCTTCCTTGCTGGCAGGGGAGAGAAGCACAAAAAAGGCAACTTCCCTGCCATCCTAGTCCTCCTTGCTCAATCTCTTTTGGCCTGCCAGGAGGGCAGAATGTCCTGCCCAAGGAGAGGAACTGTGCTAAAATGGCTCTGGTTTTTGCCAATGTAAAGATTACCTTCCTAGAGTATTTAGCACTATCTGCCAGTGTTAAATAGTAAACCCCAACTATTTTGTGTAGTTTCTACACAAACGCCATCTACCCACCCTTTCCACAGAGGCCATACCAATTCACATCTCAAGATAATATAGGCATCACTCTGATCTTGACAGATGAAGATTATTTTTCAGATGAAATAATTTTTTAGTGATTCATTCTCCATCACAAGCTTGCCCCAACCTAAACAGAGTCCAAAATTCTTTGGCTAAATCTGGTTTTAGTTCCATTAGAAAATATGGCTACTGGCCTTGCAAACTTCTTCTCAGGAAAGTTATTTAAGTGCAGCTTTTCTTGCTAACAGGCAGTTTCTACAGCAGAACCACATCATTTCTGTGGCCCCAGTGGCTTCAAGTAGATGCAAGTATTTGTCAGGTGACATTCACAGTCCATGGTTTCTGGGGAATGTCCTCCAGCACAAGATTGATCTGAACATTCCACAGGAAAGAAAAACTGCAGGATAATCACATACTTTCCAAAGGGCTGTTTACCAGCAATATATGGCTGTTTATGGCTGGAAAGACAAAGCTTTAGTGAATCAGGAGGAAGCATTCCTGCTTGTTAAATCCCTGACATGGGTACTTTAGAAGTAGGTGCACCAGATAGAATTCTTTTCCTGGCATTTTTCCTTTCTTTCTTACTAGGTGGCCAGCCTTACTGATATCCCCAGCACTGGATTTCTAAAAATTAGTATGTTGTGATGTTTCCTTTATGAGATAGTCAAGTGAACCACAAATGACAAGGCAGAGAACAGAGAACATTGCTCTACTCTGCCCTTTACTCATGATTCTCTCATGAAATCAGCAACAAGTTTGCATGTATAAAGGCAGGAAGATTTGGCTGGGGAGCTGATGCTGAGCTGCATCCCACACCACGAACAGACACCCGGTCCTTCACATTCTGCCATGGCAGAAAATGGCTCTTTTAGCATTTTACGTAAAATAAAATTACTCCTCTGAGGACACTGGCCTTTTATTTTCAAAAGCAGCCTTCCTCCTACCACTGGAAGTGCCTGGAACTCAATCAACACCTCATCTGGAAGGATTGACTTGAGGCATTGATTCTTGAGGTGCTGGATTAAGGCAGCAGGAGCGAGGCAGATTGATCCCATTTGTAGATTTGTCTCTCAGCTTTTACACTATAGAAACCATTTTTACATTTTTCAACTCCTGTTTGCCGTCTAGCTTTTAAGAGAGAAAATGCTCTTATCTGAGGTCATTTTAGACTTGCAGATATAAAAGTGTATCTGTGGGCATTTCAAGGAGCTGATCAACTTAAAATGGACTAGAATTTGACAATTCAGTGAATCCGCTAATTGCAACCAATGCTTCAGTTTTATTATTGGATTTATATTAAATACGGGGTTTGTTTAAACGTATTTTGGAAACAAACTCCTTTAGGCCACCAACATATTCTACTTCATAAATTACTGTTTAGACACTCTTTTGTGTAAGAAAGTTCCTTATCTAACGCAGTGCGGCAAATCCAAATAAGCTGTTAAATTTGCTAAAGAAATAATTAGCATGTCTTACTCTTTAAAGAATGTTAAGGCTCTAAAAAGAAAACTTTTATTCCAGATTCCAAGTTATACAGAGACCTTTTTGTGCCACTCCACAAGAGCAAGTTACCAGAAACTCAGTGGGCCTTGTAAATGAAAAAAAGCCTGGGAAAAATGATGAGCAGCACAAGACCAACAAAACATCCTCCTTCACTGTGTCTCTGCTAGGAAGAAATTGGCTAAAAAAGAGAGGTTTGCTTCCCAGCAGTCCCTCAGTGCCAGTGCAGTCCTTGGGAGCCATCGTCAGCCATATGTTCAAGTAAAGCATGAACATGTTAAACCTGCCTCTGTAATGAATAAGGTCCTCTGGCACTGCACATGTTACTTCTGGTCATGGACCATAATTCTCAGCTCAGCAGTGTTCACATATATATACCTCCAATTTGGGACAGCAGCAGTAAAAACTTAAAGGTCTCTGGTTTCCATATGATATTTTCTGGCATAAATGGATTTTGCTCTGCATTGGAGGATTAGGATTAGAGTACAGACATAATAAAACTTCATGGCTTCTTTCCCAACCTGCGTTCTTATTAGAATCACATGGGGACATAAATTGATCGTAAAAATAGTAAATCTGTTATTATTTCAGTTATATTTATTCTTTGTACATGAGATATATTGTGAGGAAAATAAATTCTAAACGTGTATCAGCAAAGTTATATTAATAAATAAATCACCCATGCTTAGTTTCCCAGACATAAGAATTGCTTAAGTAAATAACAAACTTTAAAAAATCAGCTTTTGACTGGCTTGCTCTATTCCTTCTATACAGCACATCAAAACCTGGTGTGTAAGGTGTAGGTGTTTCTGTGACAGTGCTGTCAAGGTTTGTCTGCATTTAAGGTGGCAGCACATGCAGCTAGAATAGCAGTCCGTCAAACTGGCAGCTGAAGAGAATCCCAGTGAGAATTGAATCTAGGTTGTTGAATGAGTGGAGGAAAGACACCAGCTTATAACATCAGGAAGAATATTGTCTCCTAGGTTCAGACATAGCTTGGGTGAGAGGACCTAGAGAAAACCTGGTCAAAGTTAGATGAAGAGACCTGACTGACAGGCTGACCTGACTTGCCTGTAGCAACTGAAACAGGAGACACTGGCAAGAGGAAATAGAAAACATTGTAAATCTTTGAACCAGAGGTGACGACAAAACATGTGAGAAGAAACGGCAAAGAAACTGGCCAAGGTACTAGCTTGAGCAGAAGAAAACAGATCCAGGGTAATGATGTAGAGGTGGCAGTTTGCTTAAATAAAGTTGTCACTCAAAAGACAGAAATAAAGACAAGAATAAGGTCCTCTGAGTGCGAATATGCACTTCTGGCCTGACTGCAACCACAAATATTGTAATAGAAAAATCAGCTCAGCAGCCATGATTAGAAACAGAATAACCACCTTCAGTACAACTGGGAGCAAACCTTTTGAGCTCTTTTCGTCTCCTTAATTGGTTTCTTTGTCAGTGTTTTCCCTGCGCCCATAGCAATTTTCTGATGTTTTCTCCAAGAAATTTTCTCTAGGTTCTTGCAGCACCTCTGAAACACATAAAGTAAGAGTGTGGAGCCAAATCGTATCCCAGAACTAGCTGCCCAGCCTCAGTTCCCCAAGGAAGTACTCATTTCAAGCACTTTGAAGCACACAGCTCAACAGGTTAGCACTTTGTGCTCAGATAACCACAAGTCAGCAGATTTCTGGAGGATACAACTGACTTTTCTTGCTTAGAGATGTGGGAGAAAATGAAAATGTCACTTTGTGTTGTTTACAAGACAAACACTGCAGACCTGCCTCTGTGGATTCCCACACGATGTATTTGAAGGTGCAAAATAACCCAGTGACGTGGCAGGCTGTACACACTGACTGCTGTGTTTAGACTTTCCATCTCGTGATCAAGTCTGAAACAAGTGGCATGGCTCTAAGCGGCCTCTAGTCACTGGACAGCCACAGACAAACTTGCAAGAACAAGTGCTGATCTTGGGATGAAGGGAGACCTCAGATAACTCTCATTAGGGAGTGTGAACTGTGCACAGGAAAGGGTGCTCAGGATGGTGAGCAGAAATAAGAAGGGAGGCCAAGTATTTTAAAATGTGTTTTAAACCAAGACCTAGAGGGCAGTGCCCCACAGCCTAGACGTCAACGGTGGGAACATGTGATGTGGCAGCTGGATCAGGTCTGTTACCTGTGGCCTTCACATGTGCAGGCTGCTACTTTCCAAAATACGTGTGCACAGATTGGGGCAGGGCTGCACCATCCAGCCTCCCAAATGCTGTGCTCTCCACACCCCCCTGTGCCCAGCACCTCTCAGAGTCAAGAAAGGAGCTGACCTTTCTGCCACTGGCAGGTTTCGGGGGTCCATGCTGCACGCTGGGTTACAGCCTTGCTGCACCCCTGCCTACCCCTGGAAGCCCTCAGCGGGGCAAAGCTCCTGCCAGCACTGCCGCTGCTGGAGCCACTGCTACAGCCAGGGTCACCTCCTAACTCATCTTCTTCTCCCAGGGCCTAATATGCTTTCCATTTCAAAACTTACTTGCTACAAGCTTTCAAACTTTGGCTACCGTAGAGGCACTTAGTACGTTTGCCATGTCTTACTATGAGTTTTGAATGGAGTTGAATTACTCTAAAGCATTATTTTCTGAGCTGTTTCACTCACTATTGTCAAGTAACTGCACAAATTATCACCTCACTATCAGAAATATTCTTTCGTTCAGGCTGACCATTCTTAAAAGGACATTTTAAAGAAAAGGGGAAAAAAATTAAAATTCTGTATTGTGATCTAGCAGCTATTTTTCTTTTTAATATGGGAGCACCAGCACGGCTTCCTCAGCTGCTTTTGCCTAATGTTCATTAAAAGTACACGTGTAAGAACACTGGTGCATAAAACACTGCACTAACATTTGGCACCTGGAACAGTGTTGCAGAAATTAATAGCTCCGGCATGCAGATAACATTCATATTGACCACTGATCTATTGAATTGTTATATTTAGAAGGATCATTTAAAGGAAAATCTCATAGGCTATTGAATTTGAAGCTGTTCCAGATGCTCCGCAATGCTTTTTTTTCCCCCTTCCTTTTCTCTCTCCTGCAGTGGAATTCTCCAAGGCAAATGGAGTAAAATATTTTGCTGGAGGGGATGCTTTACTTTCAAGAGTTATTCCTTTGCACCACAAATATATCAAGGGGGGGGGGGGGAATCAAAGACAACAGCAAAAATATTGAAAGAATTAAAAAATTCAAAACTTTGTTTTCAACCTTAGTACAAGCGTTTGACAGTCAAGCAGAGATTGTTTTATTGTGCAGGGGTGTTAATTTTTATATTAGGCAGCTATGATCAAACTGAAACAACTCACATTATTTTAACATTAGTTGTTTCTCCTTTGATGCCATGTCAAGGGAAGAACTGTCCTTCCTACTTATCTCGGACATCTGCTACAGAGGAATCATCTGTTAATTATCTTGACAGATACAACCTGCAAGCTTGTTTTGATGAGCTGTGATCTATACAATGTAAAATATATCAAAGCAGCATGTGTACAGGCCTATTTAGCATGCTAGAAGCACGTCTTTATAGATGCTTGGTCTCTACTTTTCTCCTACCGATAGTTTGTATGTTGAGCTAACACTTGCCTTTGTATTTGCAATATGATGGTCAGACCACCATGTGCAACCCCTATTACTATTGCTATCTGCCTTTCTCTGAGGGTAAAAATATGTATTAGATTATTTAATAGTCTGCAAAATCCAAACCTGAGGGAATATTTTGCTGGTCACTTCATCTCATGCATTCTCCTCCTCTTTATTCTTTTCTTAAAGCATTGCGCGTGACTTTTCTGCCCTTATCAAGTGTTGATACTGAAAACAAACAAATACATGATATTATTAAAGAGACTCTTGCCAGGAGGTAAAAGAAAGATCTGTTCCTATGAGATTTGCTTACATATTCTGTGGATTGTAGATAGTATAGCTTTACATTTATTGAAATTGTCTTTTCCCCTGAGTTCTAAGAAAATGTGCCTAAAGCTATTATCGCATCTATCGACTCTGTGGGATTTAATGGACGTGGCTCCTGCTCCCAAGTGGTTGGAAAATGACCTCTATGAAGCAAAGTTCAAGCAGAGTGAAAGCTCTGAGACTGAGATTAGAGACCTGTCAGTTGCCTGGTAGGATAAAAGTGTAAAATTATATGTGACGCTCAGTTCAGTCACATCAAACAGCTCAGAAATGTTTACTGAATGAACTACACAGTCGCTAATTACACTTTCCCCTTAAGTATTCACATTATCATGGGCAACAAATACCCAGAGAATCTGGAAAGGGAAAGCTTCTAATAAGTATGCAACAATTACAGCAGGCATGGTTTTGCACTTTAATTTTCTTACAGTGATTATTTATAGTGAAGAGGCAAATTTGGCCTGTCATACAGTATCTTTGTATCTCTGTTTCAGGTTTTCTAAGATAAAGGCATAATAAAGTTTAAATTGAAGTATAGCAACAGGAGCATATCTGCTAACACTAAAATAAACACAGCTCCCTCACAACATGGTACAAAACGTTGCCTTAACCTAGTGACCTTTAGTGACCAGGCTGTTCAGTATGGCCATATATATAATGTCTAATGATTAGAGCAGCAATTAAAAACCTAATGAATCAAAGTGTGTTGAAATTGCTCTTCCACTGGAAGTGCATTAACCTCATATACCGTGAATTTTTTTTCATTCTTGCAACTTCCCTATGTTAAAAATTGCCTTTCTCTTGATACTCACCAATTCCAAATTTTGTAACATAATACAGAAGACTAATGAACTGTTCTCCTTCCACAAGCAAAGGCCCTGCTCTACACTTTGACTATTGCCCACAAAAACCTCTGACCATGGACATGATCCAGAAAGCAAAAGCAAGATTCAGGGGGGCCAGGGACTTCTGAGCTGAGGTTTGTAGGGCAATTGTGTAGGTTGACATGAGACACTTTAGGTAGAAGGAAGGACAAGGCCACGATGTCTGCTGCTGGTGTCCGTGTGCTAAAAGACATGCTCCACCTCGTCCACTTCCAAGCCATTAGAAGCTCACTGAGACACCAAGGTCATTGTTAAACCTGCAGAGAGAAACCTGGGATGATCCATTTCCACAGGAACACAGGCAATGGATGCACTGAAGCACATGGCTGGGCAGTAACTGCTCAACCTGCTGCCATTTGCATGCTGTAAGCAGCCAGTTTATAGTTCCTGTTTGATATTTTTCCTCTTTCTTTCTTTGAAAATGCATTTCATACAACAGGAATATCTTTTTTTTCTTCTCAGTGATTTTTTGGAGCCATACTATACTCTAGTCAGGGAAGGAAGAATCAATTTTTTTGATGGAATAACTACAGCACATAAAAAAATAATACATGATAAAACTTACAGTTATACTAAACTGCTGGGCCAGTCTGGAAGAAACTACTGTTTTGCCATCTGAATATTTCTACTGTCTACTCAAAGTACAGTTTAGTTAAAGTGTTTCACATATAGCAAGTTTAGACAACATACTATTTCACAGAAAGATATTTGCTGTAACAGTTATCACACAAACGTAGCTTTATTTCTCTCCCTGAATTTAATTTATAACTTTGATTTTTTTATTCTTGTAATTTTTCTTAGGTAAAAAATTAGCTTTTTCTGGATCTTTGCTAATTCCAAACTCTGTAACATAATAAAAAGCCTAATTAAAAAATGCAGAACATTAATCTTCTACAATATATTCAATAACCTGCTAGTAAGAAAAAAATGATTTTTTTCTCTCTACTTTTATATAATCTCTAAAACATGTGCTTAATTAAAATTGATCTCTCTTACTTGAAATCTTTACAGAGTGACTTAGAGAAACATGGCCTCAAACACAGTCATAGTCATATACATTGGCAAAAGACCTAGTTAATAATATGTAATTGCTGTTACACAGTGTCATTTACGCTTAATGCTACTGTCTCAAGTATTTTAATCACAATAGAGCCTATGTTGTTTCCAGCTGATTTTTATAGACTACTTGATTGAACCCCCAAAAGTCTATAAACCATTGTACCTGGCACGATGATCAGCATGCAGGACAGGTGTGTTGAATTTTTAAACAGGGAGGGTTTTTTGCTCAATATGGGTATTCTGGAGCACTGGGAGTCTGGTGCCGAGTTATGGGGTCCAGGTCACAGTTACAGGTCACAAGGGGCACATCCCACAGTATTTTCCCTGTTAGCTGAATTAGCCACGCCATGAACTCTGAAGAATTAACCCAAGATGGCAGCAGTGGGGGCATGATATTCTGCTTTTTAAGGCTGTATGATTAAAGGTTCTGTAACCATCTTTGAAAAATCAAGTGTAACCAGAAAAACACCTTAAAAAAAACCTCCAAAACTTTCCCTCTAATTTCTACCTGTGTCTGACTAAATAGGTAGTAGCCTCATTGATTCATTACCTTCCCTACTCTCTTCTGAAATGCCTGTCTGACGCTTGGCCAGTTACCAACTTTACAAATTTCTTTGTTTCACTGATAGTCATTAATTCTACCAAGAAAATCTAGAAATGGATGCCAGAGAAATTAAACCTGTACTGCAGCCAAAACCAGTTAAGGACACAAGGACATTTTCCAAGACATCCAAAGTAGCTCAGATAAATTTACTTATGTCGCAAAATAAATTGTAAATATGTGGAAATAAAAGGAGTACCTCTTCCACTGTGCTTTGCCAGAAGGAAAAATCCCACAGCACTGCCATTCTGCAATTTATACCATCACTGTCTCCAGGTATTTTGAAGGTAAATGCCTCAAAGACAAATGCAGCTCAGGTGACTTAGCAGGTACCCAAGGGAGCAGAGACAAAATCCACGTTCTGGACTAGCTGATGTATGAAAGATACCTCAAGTGTCTGTCACACGTGATCTGTTAAAAAGTGGTGAAATTTTAACATTAAACCAAATGAAATTTTGGGTAAGATCAAGATAGAATAGATAATTGGTTTACTAAAAATGTTCAGAAAACATGATGAAATAAAGCACTTTTAAAAAACTGTGCACATATTCCATGCCCAGAATTCAAAATCTGTAACGAAAGAAGTGCTTTTGGAGGAGGTAATTTCCTTCACCCTCTGCCCTTCACAGAGTTCATGCAGTCCTGAATCTCCTATTCTTGATTGCAAAGAAACCAAAAAAACACCATACCCTATTATTTGGGAATTAATATCCAAATCTTCCTCCCCATGCTCCTTGTTTTCTCCCTTCCCAGTATTCAGAGGATATTAGCAATAGCAGCGAAGAACAGCTTCTTAGGCTCCTGCTAATTGCAGGGCAATGGCAAGCAGGGGAGATGCCGAGGGAGTTCCGCAGTGACGGATTCCTGAGTGCCTGCTGACAAGGAGTTCTGGTTTGGTACCCATTTTCTGGGGCAGGGATACTAGTGTATCAGAAAACATGACTTAAGCTAGATATAGTCTGGAACTGGGTCCCAAAAAAGCAAGTTTAGCTTTTTTTTCTGGGATCTTTTCCCATTTGACTTTGACAATACCTGACCTCTGCAATGACAGCTATGAAAAAGACGTTTTCAATAAGAAAAATAATAAAAAAGGAAGGTCAATTTAAAAGACAGAAAGTGTTTTCAGATGTTTTGAAGTTTTGTTTCATTCATTTTTCATAGAAGTTATTTTCAAAAAAATGAAGACGTGAAGGATACGCCCTGGGTTTGACTTCCTGTGGGCTAAGAAAGGGATAAATTGTGTCTTTGCATTGTAAAAGGTGATCTTTCCTCCCTACCTGTGCTATCAGCATCTGCAGGACTGTATCCACAGGGAACAATTAATTTTTTCCCGAACAAGTTTGCTCATTAAAGTATCTGACTACCACTTTATTTATTTCCAATAGATGGTGCCCCTTTTTTTTATAGCAGATGTTGAAACCAAAAATAAGTTTCTTAAATGTATGCTACTACAGTTAGGGAATGTCAAGTGTAGCCTGCCTCCCGTTTGTGCTACGACCAGTAAGAAGCACAGCCTCTCCTTCTGGTACTCAGTGGAAAGCTGTAACCGGCTGACTGATGACCTGAGAAAGGACAGGTCGAATTTTCAACAAATATTTCCTCTATATAAAACATGAATTATACACCAAAGTCAAATATCTCATGATGAAAGCAGAAACAGATTAAAGCCCACTCCCTTTGCAGACGCTCAGTCTTAACTCTCCCCTCCTGGAAGCACCACGTCCCCCAGCTGCAATGCTCTTTTGGCCCAGACAGAGCCTCAGAGTGCAAAGAAAACTGTAATTTGCAATGCCCCAAAACAGTAATTTGCAATGCTCCCCCCTGCCTCCTCCATCTCATTTTTTCCTTCAAAAAATCATATCTGATATTATTCCCCTATTATAAAATTACTTTGTGAAATATTTTTCTCTGAAATTCATCTTTAACAATTCTTATCCTTTCACTCCTCCTGCACCCAGTACTCTGGATGGCTGGGTAGGTTGCTTGTATCATCGGAAGAGAAGGCACAGCAACCCACTGCTTCCCTCACCATCGCCAGTTTGAGACAGTCCTTCAGGCAATTTAACAACAGCTCCCCCCATGCCACATAAACCACTTTATAGCACTCTTATCCGATTCAAATTGACCTGCAGGGCACATTTCAGTAGCAGCTTAATTCACTTTCTCCCTTCCCTTGAGCTGAAAACAGTAGGGCATTAGTTGCTGTATAATGTGACATCTATGTCTTCTTTCTTCTATTATCTAGACTAAGTAAATCATAACAAAAGCAATACAGTTGTGCGTTGATTTAAATGAAGACATATGGTTCAATGTTAAAATAATTCTCCTAATTTATATATCCCAACGCCTCACACAACCTATTATGTCAACGACATCCCAAATCAAGACGTGCAATCTTGAGAAATTGTTTGATTAACTTCCGTCTTGTAAAACATCTTCTCATGGCAAGTAGTTAAGCCTGTAAGAGCTGCCAAGTTCAAGCCAGTGTGGCTCACGCTATAAGTCTTTCTGCAGTCCTTTGGGCCACTCTGTAACAGGAGCTACCATTTTGCTGTCACTGTCACTTCACATATCCAGTCTCTAAAGCTCTGTTTGTTGTTTCATTCTGTTCTATGTCTCCCTTAGGAACTTCTTCATTTTAATATAAATAGAGCGTTTCATCATGCAATGCCAAAGACCGATGGAGGGTACAACTCTCAATATTACTGAAAACAATGCATACAGATGAATTTGGCAGCCGATCACAAACAAAGGGGCTTAATGAAAAGGGGCAAACTTCCTAACCCAAAGGGACAGAAAGGAAGAGTTTGGAAATAAGAAAGGAAAGGGGAAACGTACACCTCCCTCTGCTAACCATTGGTTCAGTCGTTACTCACAAACATCACCGGAAGCAGATAATTATGGCCTTGGCCATACATCATGAATGCATTGTACAGTACATACTTTTAAGTTCATTTTTAATGGGATTTTTTCTTTTAACATGGAAATTAATTTTCCTTCTGAATTGGGATGAATTTTTAAAGTCCCATAATATTTCTAAGCAAAAAATTTGTATTTCTTCTAGAAAACTACATTTCAGAAAAACATTAATTTTGGAAACTTTAATGGTTGGATTTTAATGTTGTTTAAAACTTCGCATACTTTTCAATTTTGCCTTTTTGTATCTGCCCATTTATATGACATGATAATAAGATATGACATAATAATATTACCACAGGAAAATTGGGACAGGATAGGATAATAGGATTAAAGATGCCCAGGCAGAGGCATGAACATTGATGAGTTATGTGTTAAGAAAACACAAAATAAAAAGGCAGTTTCTAACACTCTCATATTAACAGCAAAAAAATAATAATAATTATAAATAATAATAATGTGCTACAACCACTGTATGTCACTACATGACATGATAGCGGTGATATGTTACGTTCTGGTCACCTAATACTTAGTACCAAGATAACTTTTTATATTTTTGGAAGGAAACGTCTCCTATAAAAGTGGCATTTGAGACGTTTCATAAGAGATGAATGAAATCAGGGGTTATTTTAGTTCTGCAAATTTTACCTCTCACATATATAAACGCCATACTACTGACAAGCTGAATCTCATCCCATTCTGTACAAAATAACATGAGAGGATTAAATAAGTGTTAGGGTTTGCCCTAGCAATAGTTTCTAATGACTTAATTACATTTAAGCCATCTTCTCCACAACCCTTTGGCTTTAGCCTCTTGGCCAATATAACTGTTTCTATCATATCCACATGGAAATGCTTTGGGGATTGTATCAGCTCATGCTTGCATATTTAATGTGGTTGTTCCAGTTTAAATAGCTTACTGCATGACAGTTCTTAACATTTCTGTTTCCTTTTGTGCCCTCTGCAGTGAATACACAGGCTATCTCATATATTTACTACACTTTTTCAAATACTACATGTGCACAAACATTCCAGCCATTTGGAAATTGCTAATATCCAGTTACCAATTCACAAGTGGCAAATATGCAACCGTGAAATTCAGTAGTTACAAAGCAGAACATTTGTACATTGTAAATTCCTGTACATTTCTTAAGTTGCATGATGGGGAGCAGCAGGTGACATTATCCAGTTTTATGTGCACTTTACCTTTCTCTAACACCCCTCTTGCTCCGATCCCTTCCCTCCTGCCAATGCTGCTGAAGTATAGAGTTCCATTCATTCACTTTAATGCTAAAACCTACCGTGCTAAAAAAAAAACCAACACAAACCCAACATTTCAGAGATTTGAATAGGACCAAAGCTGATGCAGGCTTTTATCTGGACCATGTATTTGCATGGTTCCGTATGTGCTGATGTATGTGGATGAGAGCAAGCACAGAGGGAGGATGGAGGTCACATTACAGTATTTAATGGACGTATGGTACTTACCCTTTCTGCCATCTACTCTCTCTTCCCCTCACCACAGAACACAAGCACCTCAAAGGTATTAACTTATCTAAACTTGTGACATTTCTATGAGGCAAAGGACTGTTATTATCCCTTTCCAAGAAACCAAAAATTCAGCCTGGAGCCATCCAGTCAGGCCAGCATCTCCCACTTTGCTGCCCAGCAGCAGAACTCTGGGCTTGCAGGTTTTGGTTTTGCAACCTTCCCTGCTAAACAGGAAAGTTTAGCAAAACTTTCAAATTAAACAACACTAAAGTTAGGGCAACTCAGTTCTCTGGTAGTGATGGTGAGTGGAGGCTTTAATATCCCGGCTCCATCCCCCGCCACAGTGAGCACCTGAGTTACTTTGAGGAGTGCAGCGTGAATGCCCTCCGTCCTTCAAGCCTTCCCTAAGACCAAGGCTCAGGATTGTGATCACTCCCTCTCTTTTGGCCAAGAAAACCACACACAAAAAGTTCAGGCCAGACCTAGGCTTCCAGAGCCCCGAGCGAAGTGCATGGGCAACAGAGCCCCCACACCGAGGCACCTCCCTTGCAGGAGGCACCTCTCCAACAGGACGGTTCCTCCTCCTGCGGAGTTCAGCAGGTGGCAAGCACCCCATGGAAATCAGTGGAGTAGGACAAGCTGAAATGAAATTTATCTTTATGCACCATCGAAGTGCTCCTAGACGTGGGTAAAGGCTTTTACTATAGAAATAACTCATCTGGTATATTAGCTCTATGTTCTTTTACTGTAGCTGCAAATTCCAGCTATTTTAAAAACCAATTAATTACTTCAATGTTAGAGAAGAGGTGCCATAATGGTGTATATCAGGTAACTACCAAGTCTTGCAAAACACACTTGCGCAGAAAGGAAGAATGGGGCTACTATCTAATGCCTTTTTATATATTTATAACATAATGATATGCTCCCAGATTACATTTTTAAAACTGCATAGTCTAGATACTAATCACATCTCAGATGACTGTCATAGAAAATGCTTGATATCTATGATGCCCTTTCACTAGGTCAATGAAACACAGTTATGTGATTATTAGTTTCAAATATACAATATTCTACTTCCTAAGTAGCCCAGTATATCTTCAGCCACGTCACTTGGAGTAAAATGCCACTTGAGGAATAAAGAGGGAAGAGTCTCCATCAATTATAAAAGATAGTGGGACATAAGCAAAGGTTGGTATGTAATCATCTTATACCATAACTGATACCTTCCGATGAGGCAGAGCAGGGGACACAAGCATATTTGCTCAGAAGGCAAGTAGACTAGTAGAAATCCTTAAATAACAGCAGTCAAATTCTGCTGTCGCATTGCAGATCGATTAGTGGCAGAACCTAGTTTTAGTTGTCTGAAAAAAAGTATTTATTACATTTTTGATGTATAAATAATCTATGGTGATTTTATGAGGAAACAGTTGTGTAACTCATATATTCACTCTGTTTGTGCTTGGATGTTTTTGCCTCACCTGTGTCAAAACATCATAATCTTACAGCTGCTAATTGCAGCAGAGTGGCGCCTTGAGTTATTTTTGTGGTCAGCATTAGATAGCATGTGACATTATATGTTATAGTAACTCTCAATAAGGCCTTTCTATCGTAAAGACTTTAATGCAGAAAGAGGAGGGGGTGGAATCTCCCAACATCACTTTAATCTGTAAGTACATTTTTCTTGATCATTATGTAAACTTAAGGTGATTTGATTATTTGTCAGATTTACTACTTTAATGCTAATGCTCGGTGATGTAACACATTATCTGACATAGTTTTAAGGCAGTTTGTCAAGATAAATGCATATTAGTTCAGTTCCATCTATGATGGACTTTTGCCCAAGCAGAAAATGAGCGAATAAAAGCAAGAATTTAACATGATGAGTCACACCAAACATATTAAAAACTTACCTTTTAGGGAACATATTAGGCAATAGCCCTCAGCCCATATTTAGTCACCCTCTCATTGACATTGGCAAGAATTTTGCTGTGCAGGAGCCACATAAGGACTTCAGATTTGGGCTTGCTTTGTCTTTAGAATGCGGACAGATTAGATGTGTTTTAAGAAACACAAACAACTGCATTTTTTAAAAGAGCATTTTTTAATCTCTACCAGTTTCTTAACAGCCTATGAACAGGCATATGCTTTTTCAGCCAAGAACGTATATCAGGTTTCCTGGAAACCATCCCACTAGGGCATGACTATAGCTCCAATATAAGCAGTGAAGCACTTAAAAGGGGGCTAATTAGCTATTTGCTGTACTTGACAGATAAAAGATGTATGCAAGCACAGAGAAAAGACTGCAAATATAGATATCCCTGATTATGTTATTGTCCAACATTTTAATTAATTTCCTAGACCATCTTTGTCTAATGTAAAAAGGTTTTAAAAGATGTGATAGTAACAAGGCTGTGGTGTTTCTTTAACTAATCACCATCACTGCAGGGTGCTGGAAATTTTAAAGCACGTTTTATATGCTCAGTTCATTGAAGAATTACTTTTACTTCTACTGGCCTTAATTTTTCCTTTATTTGCAGAGCAGCAACGAGAAAGGTGTGATTTGATTCAACTAGTGTGCTGCCCAGAAGCCACAGTGGATGCCGTTTTGGCATGTAAATCATCTACAGAGGAGACAGGCTGGCTGGTAACTACAAATAGGGGCAGATAATAAAACCTTTGGGGTCCATCTGCAACTCTACAACGCATTCACTGGGTGAGGAAGTAACGCAGCTTCTCTGAGACTTGTATTATCTACCCATAAAATCAGGGAATCATATTTACCTGTCACTTGTGAGCACTGCATGTCTTTACACCCCACCACTGCCCCCACCTCCAAGTTCTCTGAAAGCCTCAAATGAAATTTTCTCACAATATTTTTTTCCTTCTAATTTTAGCCAAAACCAGACACAAAGCTGTGTACAGCATGAGGCTACCCACGTAAATAAATATATTAACTGAACCTTCTGAAACAAAACCATTTTGGACCAGGGTTTAGATTCCATCAGGAATTAGGGCTCCTTCCTGGTTTACTGATATAGTTTCACAAGTTCACGATGACAACAGCCACCTTGGCTATAAATCATTTTGGTGTGTTTCCATCAGTGTCACAGGGAGGAAGGATTTGGCCCACACCACATCAAAGTAACAGGGCAGGTGAGTAAGCAGACAGGTACCAATAAAGTAAATAGCTGTACAGAAGCCAGCAGCATTTTAAGCTTTGTTAATAGCGAGGGGCCAGGTACATTGAAGTAGCAGACAATTTGTTTGATAAGCAATTGATATCTGACAGGCCAGTGACAGTCTTGTTGTCAGGAGATCGCTGCTTCAGTCTCAGTATGCGACTTTAAAAACTTCACTAGGGGAAAAATTACAGTCAGGCAAGCAGCAGCAAGGCATAGCCTAAGGCACTATCTGCCAATAACTAAGTCCTAGGGAAAACTGATTTGTGGCTTCTGATCACATGAACCTATAGCCTTCACTATTGACTAATTGTGGTTCATCTGGATGTAGATCTATCTTGGCTAACAAGAAAGCACTAGAGGTCTTCATTTAGCCATTGAGCTGAGTCTCTGGAGACATGTGTGCAGCTGTCTTTACCTTCTTACCAATCAACACATCAAAAGCTGCAGAATATATTTCCACTTTCAGAAATGCAAACTGCAAGTGAGATAAAGTTGCCAAACTAGACTTGAAAAAGAGTGAATGATTATGACTCTACTCCAAATACAAAAAATAAATCATTTATGACCATACAGAACTTTGCTATCTATAAAAATTTAGAACAGATACAATGGAGTCAATTTATCAGCTGGACAGCTGCATCATTTTAATGTAACTGTAAAGGATTAAAACAGTTCTAGGTGCCTTTTTTTCCCTACAAAGCATCAAACTGGCGAGAACACAAGCAGACCAGGTAAATGCACATTCCCTTGCACAAAACCACCGTTGAATGATGCTGTTCTGATTTGTTTTATTTCAGTGAAAATGGCATAGTTAAAAATAATCTACTTGGTGCCATGAAAATCAACTATTAATTGCTATGCAAAGCATCCTACCTAGTCCAAACTTTATACTAAAACCAGGGGGTGGGGGCATGGGAATAGCAAACACTTGTGGAAGTATTTGAAGCTAAACCTACAGAAGAGACAGGGTCAGCAATTTTGACTGAAATAATTTTCCTGGCGGCTTCTCGGGTTAACAATTCATTCAAGTCAGGATTGGCAAGACACAGAATACCACCACTGAAGGACCTGGGCTCCCTCATACTCCATAAATGCTATCAGAGTTTAAAAGTCCACAGCAATTTTAGGGCTCAAATATAGTTTGACTTAAAAGTTCAGATTTTGGTCACGTTGGAGTTAAGCAAACAATTTGCTTCAGTCCCAAATAATCAGGATTTTTGTGATGTCCAGGCAGGACCAGGCAGTGCTGGATGTGATTCTCAGTTTTGTAACACAAAAACCACCACTGCTTTTTCTTGTTTACACTGACTTGGTAAGTCAGGAGAAAAGCTTTCTTGTGAGATCTCTGTTTCCTCCCAGTCCAGAAGAACGAGAGTACAGAAAGGTGCAGAATCCTTGCAGGATTTCAGGACCTCTGCATGTCAGCTTGGCTGCAGGAGGGAAATGGCACATCTTTATGCCACTTAACATTCTGCACAGTTAGATTGGGGTTTGCAGCCTGGCAAAGAAGAGCAAATTGAGCACATAGAATTAAATCAATGTAAAGTTCCCCTTAGAACATCAATCCTGAAGCTAATTTTGCGCATTTTTAGTTATATTAATGGATACCTGTTCCTGGATTGCCTATCTTGACTGATATCAAAGAGGAAACTAAAACTAGCTGAGCAGTCTGGGTCTAGGAAATTGCAAAATTTCAAGGCAGAGCTGATTTAAATTTAAAACCTGTTCTTCAAGGTAGATTGTTCTATGTAGGTAAAGCAGAAGAAGCATGTGAGGATGTTTTCAAAGTTCTTAGGGTTTAACAGAATAAATGTCTGTGTATCTGTTGAGGTATACCTATTGCTGCTTATTACTATTACTACCAATTTTGATCTAGCACACAGATACACTTTTTTTTTTTTTTAAGTAATACATATATAATTTCACATTTCTTTTTGTTGGATCTCCACTGTGAAACTTTTGCCCAGTAGACGTATGATAAACAACAAAAATTCTTACAGGTAGGGCAAGCAGTTCAGCCTGTTCCCAAAGCTACCACATCTTCTTGTTACAAGACCTTCTTTTCATGTTGTTAATAATTTTGCAAATTAACTCTGAAGGATAACATTTTCCACACTGACATAGTTATTCTGGAACATATCTCGAGATCTTGCCTCTTGTCTTTGAAATACATGAATGCCTCTATACTCAAGGCAGGGATGGCTTATTACCACTTACTCATAAATACCTTCAGTTGGCCAAAATGTAGAACTTTGTGAGGAAAAATAAAAAAAGACAATCACACTTTAGTACAGACTCAGTAAAAATAGCTTCCACTTCTAAGTTTTTTTCAAAATGAAAACTCTGAAGACATCACCTTACTGAACTCACTCTGAACCCCACAAAAGACAGGATGGGTGCAAACCCAGAGCAAGTGTGACCTGGAAACACTTCTCAAGCTTTGTCTCAAAGGGCTGCTGCCAGGTTCTGTAGCTAGGAGCAAGGCATCACCAACATTTTACATGCTCCTTGTTATTGCTTCCCGTGCAGGTGGGGAGAAGCTGCTAGAGCTGGAAGCCAACGCAATGGAAAACTATGAGAGGGGGAACACAGGGGTTGCGAAAAGAAGCCCACTGGGCATGCAAGCAGAGAGAAAAAGTGTAATGAATTGGGGGTTTTATTAGGAAACACTAGTTTACCAAGCTTGTAACCTTCCTACAGAAATTACAGCTTTCCTATTATGTTTTATTCAGGAAAGGATTCTCAGCTCCTGAACAGAAATTTTGGAAGGACAAAAAGGCTGGTGGGAGAGAAGGGAAGGGGAAGAGAAAACTTATCCCAGAATAGTTCAGAGCTTCAAATGTGTGCCTGAGCACTATGAGACTCCCCTCAAGGGCCTAATTCGGACCTGGACTTGAACATCAGCTTTCCATTTTCCATAGAAGTATCCTAATAGCCAGTGCTATTGGTTGCTCCAAGGAGAAGTGCGTTTTTTTTCCAGGTGCTTCCACACAACAAACTACTCCTCAATTAGAAAATACCAACATGCAAAATCCTTTCCCTTACTTAGCCCCCACTCCTCTATTGCCAGTGCCTTATATCTCAGCTTTTAATGATACAAACATGCCTTGTTTTCTCAAATCCCCTTCTCCTCACTCAGACCTAGCTGCTCTGGAAATGAATCCAAGCTTTGTATGCAACAGCTGCAGTACCCTTGCTTCATCCATCAGAGAAGTTACCAAGTCTGCAGAAAAAGAAACGGACCACTACAGAACATGACAACAGGTGATCTCATCTTGTCATCAGAGCAGTTCATACTCAAGAATTAGCTTCTTCCAAAACACACACCTTTCACAGGCAAACACTAACTAGGCATTTGTACCTAGGCACCTGAACACAAGCCAGAAGTGTTGATCTGCAGAATATACCACTCCTTGGTATACTTTGTGTATTTTAAGTGCATACCACATAATCTGAAGAAAAAAAAAAAAAGAAAAAGTAAAACAAGTTCTGGATGAGGGAACACAGGACTTCTTTAACCCTCAAATGTCAAACCTAAATAAATAAATTTATTTCCATAAGAAGCAGGAGCTGATGATGGAACTGATGACGATGGAACTGTGTGCTTACAAAGTACACACAAAACAAGGAGACAAGTTATTCTGTTTTCTCATCTTAACCCCTCTGAAGTTTCTTGGCAATTGTTTTGCAGACTGGATATCTACATTGCGAATAAATTGCCTTTCTTCCCATTTGGAATTTGATCTCTCTGACTTCCTGGGGGAAACACCCTGTATCACTGATATTCTGTGACAAAATTAAATACTTAGCACATCATAACATTTGTGATGTCTCATTTCTGAAAATATCAAAGTATACAAGCCAGACTCTTGTCAGCCTGTGCAAATTGCTCTTTTTTTTTTTTTTTTTTTGAATTGGTTAGGTAAAATGACTTTTTTTACTCTTAAGAATTGCACATTTTTAAATTTCTAGGGCAGTAATTTTCATAATAAAGATATAAATCTATACATATAATATAAACCAAAATAATTATTTTTTAAATCTATTTGCAGAACTTCAGAGACCCAAAACGCAAATAAGGAACACGAGTAAACTAAGGAGTAAAGTTCAGCTAATTTCACCATACTAGCAAGGAGACTGCTAGTATGGTGAAATTTGTAAAAATTTTTAAAACTTTAGTTTTCATCAAAAGTCTTCAGAATTAGATGTGGCAGCAGGCGGCACACACCAACACCAGCCCTCAGGAGGGTAAGTATAATGAGGACTGGTGAGCTTTTCAGAATGGGATGCAGCTCTAGCAGGTCACTTCTCTACTGTCACAGCACTATCCAAACTAGCCAGCTGCACCAAGGCTTTTACCACCCCATACCAGGTTAACTTCAATAAGTAGTTCCTGCATCTTGCCCAGGCACAGCCACCAATCCCCCACAAGGTTTCAAAAGTTCATCTGCTGTCCGTGCTGTTTCTTCATCCTCTTCAGGCCAGTCCACCCTGCTTCTTGTCTCTGGTGTTTCCAGATTTTTCCTTCTCCAGCTCCTCTCCCATCCAGCCTCTCCTCATCCAGGCCCCCTGGTTCTCCCAGGGCCCCTCCTTGTCTCTCCTACATCCAGGGTGCTCTCTCTCCTCTTCCCTCTGCTTCTCTCAGGTCTCTCTCCATCCAGTCCTCCTCTTCATACAGTCCATCTTTTCCATTCCCCTTAGAGCTATGTAACTACTTAGCAGGAACCAGCCACAGCTGCACATGATCCACATCAGCCAACCCACCGCTCCTGAAGCCAGCCCACAGCTGTATATTATCAATGTTAATTAACCTGCCTTCATTCCTCTATAATTCCTCTACACTCTACCTTTTCCCAAAGTGTCTTTAGGAGGCTGAAGGCATCCTTAAATCACCTCTGCCAAGGATACAGCAGCCACACGACTCCTTGGCAGACACAGAGTACAGCTGCACTTTGAAACAGCAGCTAGGTGTTCAATCCCATTTCTCCTGAGCCTGTGCCATCTTTTCACAGGAAGCCAAGTCTGTAAGGCCTAAAGTGCTGCAGGGCTTCCCCTTTCACATGCTGAGGAAGACACAGGATCAGGATTTGATACCAGGCTCCACTTGCAATAACTAGGGCACACAAGAGGTTTCACACGCAGATGCATGTTCCTAATAACTCCTCCTCTCTCTTTTCTTTTTCTATCCCAAGAGCACAGCTAAACAATTCCCCTCATAGGTATTGCTTTTTTACTTCTTTTTTTTTATTATTTTGCGTTAATAGTAAGATAACTCTAACACTTTAAGCACAGCAAACAAACGATATCATGAGAATTATTACTCTAATATGTGCCATGATTGATAAAACCTGAAGGTGTTACCTTCTTATTGTTTCTAGAAAATGAGTGAACCCTACCTAAAGTAACCCCAAACAAAAGCCTATTAAGCAGGATTGTCCCAGAGCTCTGTGGCAGGACACGTCCCTCACGCCTGTGTGGTCAGAGGAACTGCAGGCCACTGGTTCACCCGTCTCCATCTGCGTAACACACTGCCACTGTTTCTCAACCAGCCTCATGAAATCCAGACCCTTCAGAAAAAAATGGTCCAAAGCACAGAAACAGTTTATTCAACCGCTACTGCTAACATTCTAACGCTGTTTAGAATACATCAGGTGATTTAACGAAGCCACTACTAAGCGTTGCAACCAAAGAGATTAATTTGAGGACTGGTACAAGTGTCCTCAAAATCACACTCAGCATGTGTGTATCACCTACCTCATTTTTACATGCTTCTTTCCTTTTTCTTAACTCTGTTTACCAAGAAACAATTCATTTCCCCACAGGTACAGTTTTCCAATTATTTTCTACCTTACGGATTAAACACTACATACTAAACAAAAAGGACACCACCTTGTTTGGTGAAGGAGACCTGTCTTACACTTTGCTAACATTATAGCTAGATTTCACGGTCATGGGAAAACAAAACACCCCAAATGGAGCGGTTATTAATTCAATAAATCCAGCTGCTCTCAGTGCTCTGGGCAAAAGGCAAAGTTAAAAGCAGCTGCTCATTGACGACATGTGCGACCCGACCAGGGGAAGGTAGCTGTTTTAGCACATCATCCACCACTTTGAAGGCTGACTGCACTCAATTTCTTAGACAATCTACACACCATTTTCAGTTCTGTACCTCCATAATTTATCACAACAATACCCCAAGCATACAGATGGGGGGCAGGGGGAATGAAAGCAATTTACAGTATCAAGATGAAAGAAGCTGGACAGCTCAAGAAGACCTACTATGTAAATCATATCCACAACTTAAAGGAATGTCGCCATAATATTCTGGCATTAATTTTTCCAACATTCCTATATAGGTCATACAAAGGTAAATGTAGTTTCCTCCTCCCCCTACCACTATATCTGGAGTTGTTTATCAATATGTTAAAGAGGAAATTGATTCTACCTCCCCTTTTCTATGTGGACAATAAGAACCTTATGTATAAAAACTTCTGATAAAAATAACAGCAATCAGTAAAAAATTAGTGTGCAATCTGTCTATATGTCTTCCTTTCAGATTTTTTAGCACATCCTTCAAAATTTACACTTCATGATCTTCAAGATTAAGAAGGATCTTTCCCACCAACAGGCTAGATCACACACAGTGTATCCCAGACATATCTCACCGATCCTAGCTAACTTCAAAAATGCAAAAGTTACGTGCAGGCTTCATAACATTTCTAAAAAATTAAATATGTGATTTTAAAACCATTATTTTAAACTTGATTTCAAACACGGATCTATATTTTGAGACAGTTTTCTAAATTATAATTGTTAAATATGTCTGATTAATCAAAGGTGTGTTCCCCGATGGGCAAATACATATTTTCCTTTATAAGACTATGTGCAGATACAACTTTTGCTTTTTATTGGTGGTTAGGTAACCATTTTTTGCACACAAGTTTATTTCTATTGTGTTCAGCAGGTGCACCATGTATCCCAAGGAGAGCCAAAAGTGTGTGTGCAAACCTTTTCTCTCAATTATCAATGACATATTTATCTAAGAAACCTCTAAATTTAACTACATTTATTGTGCGCTTCTCAGCACTTAAACTGCAATATGCCTCTCAGCCTCTCTTTCCCCCCAGGATTTACTTTTAAAGGTACAAGCATGTTAACAGTTTCAAACAGCTGCTATGGAAAAAAAAGTCATCATGAATGTTTCCTTCTTCCTCCTCAATTGTGGATTTAAATCTCAAAATATACTGCGGCCGAGCTGCAAGAAGCAGTTGCACTTACCGGATTAACTCCAGGCACCTCCTGCTCCAGCAGACTCGAAGTTGGGGCTTATACCAGGGTAAAAGTGATACAAGAGATATTCATCTCTTGGTTTTCACACTGGTGGGTCCTGACATTTTGGGTCAAGTAAACTTTTAATCAATGGGAAAACTATTTGAAGTTGTATATAAGTACTTCTAGATATATTCCATGTTTTTATCTCCTTCCAAGGAATATATTTTTAGACTTCAGGCAGCCAGTTTTAAAGACACAAGGCTTCTGAAAAGAACACAAACTAAGACTGCATTTCAGCAGAATACGTAGTACATTTGTGACAAGTGGTTCCACTTAGGAAAGGTAGCCCCTTCCCACAAAAAGGAAACAGGGGGATAACATATTAGCTCTTGAATGGACAATCCTGATATCTCAAACTGTGCTTCCCTTGAATCATTAGATAACATTCCGTGCGCACTGCAGCCATATCCCCACTGAATGTATAAACATTGTATCTCTAATGCCATCCTTCACATAGGCACGTGTGTAGACCCCATTGATCCCTACCCAATGCACTTCAGGCACAGGCTATTCAGTTTAACATTACCATTACCTCATCATTCGTTTAGCGCAGTAGTATATAAAACTCTGCTTGCAATACTATGACTGCTTGCTGGAATCATCCACTTCCAGTTTGACTCCACCCTACCACAGAAACTGACTTAAAATTACAATTTGATCTTTTTCTCATCCAGTTCTAACACATCACTTTTTATCTTCAGATTTTTCTTTCATTTTCCCAGGGCAGATCCCCTCTGCGAGACCCTGATAATCTTGCCAATAGTTAACTCCTTGCCATCAAGCTACACTTAACATCACCGTTGTATTTTAGGGGCTGATCGTCGCACCCCGTTTCACTGTGGCTCCACTGGGATACGGTGAGTGAATCACAAGATTCAAGGCTTGCCATGTCACAAACAAGTATATGCCACCTTGCGTGGCTAAATAACGTTGATCAGAGAATGCAAATCCAAATCGAGCAAGGACTATTTCAGAATTCTTGTCCAAACATTAAAAGCTGTTCAGACAATATTTATGCCTTTCTATAAATCCCAGACAGTCCAATGTGCCTTTTTGGTCTTTATGAACATGCAAGTGTAAAGGCTTTTAAAAGGACTTCTGGTAAAAAGCAGTTGATAACTACTTACAATACTGAAATATAGTATGGTATCTACCAGATCTCCACAATAAATAGTAAAGATCCTTCCATACAGTGAGCAGTCCTGTACTAGCAAATGACTGAGTCAATACCATTATTTATACAGCAGTGGACTAATCAGAATGAATAAGGATAAAATCATGCCTCAGTATTCAGCTTCCAAACGTGCATCAGTGTTAGCATTTTACTAAGAAAAGCACTGTGATTTAACTGAAGTTTTGGAAACTGGTGTTATTTTTTTGTAATGCATAATAAATCATTAATTTAAAAATTATTAGCTTCTCCCTTGGTTTCACATAAAGAAATACAGAAAATAAAACCTGATTGTTTGTCATAGGGACTACATTATAGTCTTAGCTTGAACCTGTAGTGAGCTGAGGAATGGTTTCAGTCACTTTCTTTCCAATAGAAGGTTATGCTTCATGGTCCATCACCCACACTAGGTCTGGGGAGACTGACTGGGTGAAACAGTGTACCTACGGCATAGGGATAAGGAAAAGGAGGAGCTGGAAGAGCTGCCATCACTGGGAGTCCAAACTGCATCAGGTCAAGACTGATTCACATGTTAGATTTATAGCACCCGCACTAAGTTTGTCCCCTGTCCAGGTATGAAAGACATTCAGCAACACTTGAACAGTCATCTCTGAAGAAGGGAGGAACTGGCTGTATATGCACGACAAATCTGATCAATACAAGTCCAACACAGCTCTGGGACTTGAAATTCTCTCTGCATTAGCAATGCCTATGTTGCAGGGTCTCCAGACCATGCAGAAATCCTGACTTTGCCCCTGGCATTTCAGCTAGATGAGGATATCTTGTTCAAGCAGGTAGCAACAACCACATTGTCATTTTCTGGAAGGCACATGGCACCTCTTGTATCGTACTGCATCACCTTACCTGCTTGAGTGCTAAGGGGACTGTAAAGCTGCTCAAGTTAGATGTTTTAACATGGGGAAAGGCCATCAAGGGTGGAGAGAGGAGAAACAAGTACTCACAGTAGTCACTGGAGTGGGACACAAAGATTTATGGCTCTGGACCCAGAACTGTGAAAGAGCTGAAGTCAAAAAGAATTTGGTACCACATTCCACCTAATTGTTCACTAAAGTGGTGTGAATCTGTTTCACCTTGTTACAAATCAATAAAGGTTGAAAAGGAAGAAAAGGAGGAGTCTGGGGTCGCAAGGTGGCTCCTCAGGCCACTGGGGTACTGAGACATAGTGAGCTTCCCGTGTGGTACTGCAGGAGCTGGGAGGGAATGATGACCACTGCCCCCAGCTCCTGGTCAAGCCTAGGCAGAGGGGGTGAGGGGCGTCCCACAAGCTCTCCTGGGAGGCTGGTTCACAGCTGTTCCAGCATTTTTAACTTCTATAGCTGCAAAGCAGAAAGCCAGAAAATGTACACACAGTATAACTCCTGTACCACACTGTCCTTTAGGAGCTCTTCTGCTACAATAACGTTCAGAAGGGAGAGAAATATATTCTTTCCATCTTAGTTTGTTTTCCCACCTGGTGATTGCAACCATTCATTTTCCATGTTCTTGGGCTTGGGCTTTTTTCCTCTTTCAATATCCTGTGTATTTTGGATATTCCCAGTCTCATTCTGCAAAGAGTAGCAGAAAAGTCTTTGTTGCTCAGAACATTCTCAAGCTCTTATTATGCAATTCATAGTAAAGATACGTGTATTATTTATGTTAAAATTATTGCCATGAATGTTGTATTCCTGCTGCCTTAGGATAGCTGTCAAAACTTGAAGAAGAGAAAATAACAAGGAACAGGGGGGGGAACCCAGTCATTTGTGCACCTTAAGTACTAGCTGTTGGAGAAAAACTCCAGTTGCAGTAGATTTTGTAATGTAAGTTTCCCATGCAAGTTCAGAAGAGAGAGCTTCTGCTCAGGCAATTAGTAATCAGTCCTTCATGTATATCATCAAGAATCCAGTTGTAGGACAAATGCACCTTATTATCACAGCAACATGTATTTTTATTATTACTTACTCTCCTTACAAATACGATCAAATGGCTGAAAGTCAGCTTCGCTTTTGTTCTTCTGTTGTATCAGCCACTGTAGTACAAGAAGAAGGAAGCTGTGACACTCATGCAATCTTACTTTCGAGGTACAGGTCCTTCTAGGGATGAGGAAAGAAAAACACATCTGCATTTGATGACATATGTTGTACTATCATCAAAAATAACCTGCTTTTTCTACAGCTGACTAAATGCTGTGTGAGATCCTGAGCAGATATAGATTAGTGTATATATTTGTACTTTATAATTACTGACAAATAACTCATTAGTTCACGACAGCTGATGTGCAGTGTCACAGTGACAAAGCTTGATTTATCTATTAACATCAGTTTAAAGTTGGTGTTTTTTCCTGTGTGAGCTTTAACAAAAATTTTCCAAGTGTTTAAATTATGTTTAATCTGATAGATTGAATGTCCCTGAAGATTTACTCTGTAATAGCTTTCTTTAGAATGAAATACTAAGTCCTTCCACACACACACACCATTTTTCCTTTTCTGTTAAAAAACACATTTCTTTAAAAAATAAAATAGAGCATGAGACCGAAAGTTTGTATTTCAGGGAAGAACATCACAAGGGGCCGGGGAGGCCACATAATTGGGTGTGATGTGTCAGTTTCTCTAGTGACTGTAGGGACTATTCTGTCATCACTTCCACAGCACATAAGTGAGAGGGCTGCACAAATCCCTGCATCTCCCGTGACTTAACCAAACACTGGAGTCTCCTCTAAGAGAAAGCTAGTCAGAAGGTAGGCAGGTGGTTTATACATTAGCAAAGGAAACAAGAGAGGCAGGGATGTAAGGGAAAGGCAAAGGATGAGATGGTGTGACATGAAAAGAAGAGGGGGTCACCAAAACCTGCACATTCATACCAGTTTTGCTTAAGCAAATTGCACTCCTAAAAATAAAATAATTAAAAATAATAAAAACCACAACACAACAATCTCAAGCTACCCTAGCTAAGCTTACCTTACTGCTTTGGGCTACTCTGTAAATACAGCTCTTTCTTTATTTCTCTAGTTTCTCTCTCTTCCCTAAAGGGAAAACAGAAAAAAACAATGCATCACACTTCACCTACATTCTGAGCAATTTCTGAGCAGGCAGATAAACACAGTAGGTAGTTAAGAGACACCGCAGCTGTGGTCCTTTCTCCCTAAACCTTCCTAAGAGTTATCCTACCAGTCATAATGGGCAAGATTCATCCCCCACTACCTGAGGTGGTATAAATACAGACCTTCAGATTGGAGCTGGTCACCTCTTTATATTAAAAGGAAAGTAATAGGCAGATACACAGAACGGTTCATTTGACAAATTTTAGATATTGGTCTTAAGAGAAAAAATGCACCCTACAAGAGTCATTTTCTTTCCACAGATTACAAGATTATAGACTCGCAGTTCAGGTGCAGACATCTACATATACCACGCACGTAGTCTCACCATATGGTGATGACTCAATGGCTACTTATATGAGATAATGAAACATCAGCATTAAAAGCAGCCAATAAAAAGAACTCTAGGTTTGTTCATTTCTGTTTTAACAAATTTACACTTAAAACATATCCAGTTCTGTAGAAGAAAAGGTTCATGTACTGTACTTTCGTTTTGCTGTACTCCTCCTCTGCACTTCTGCTGCACTCAGTTCAACAGGAGTTCTCACTGTAAGCCATGGTTTCTGCCCTGCCTCTTTCTGGTTCTGGAGCACTAAAGGTCTGAGAAATGTAAAAATCACAAAATTAAATCAAGGTCACTTCATGCCCACTGGAACCTAATTGCATAGGCTTTCTCATATAAATGTTGTTTCTTTGTCTTTGGAAACTGGCCCACATCAGAAGGAGTGGTATTAATATAATCCCAACTTTGTTTCAGGCACACAAGATATGTACCAAATCATGGACCTGAAATGCTTGTTTACCAGTTTCCTATGTATCTAGACAATTTCTGATTTGGATAGTAAACTGGACACAGGCTAAGAGTTTATACTTGGGCCCTGTGAGTAGGTCAACAAAGCCAAACTCCCCTACGTCGTGCTTCACTGCTTTATCAGTGAAGTTGGCACTGCAGAAGTTCACCCCATACAGTGCAAGTTGTTTCAGAGCCCTTCCATCTGAAACAAGAATTCTGCTTACTATTGCCTAATGATGCCATGATTTTTATATATACACACACGCAGTAAATTCCTCAAGTTTCCATAACAGACAAAATTAGGGATGTACTATCATTTTTGCAGTGCCTAACTTGTGATATAAATGTCTATGTTTATATCTGTGGACTGACACTATTTTTCCCAGGGATCTAGGAGCAGGATTTTAAGGCACCATCTGCTTCTCTGAGTCCCACCTTTCACACACAAAGGCAACTGCACAATAAAAGAGCCCAGAAGGATTTGCAGATTATGAGCTCTATGCAATCCTGTAACAAACCAAGACCCAGTGTAAAGAAAAGAAAAAGAAAAAAAGAAAAAAAGAAAAAGAAAAAGAAAAAAAAAAGGGGGGGGGAGAAGCAATAGAAAGCCATAGAAAGAAAATAGAAAGTATCATTAATATTTAATATCTTTTAAAGAAGAGGAAATGTGCAAAAGGAAACAGTAGAGTTTGTGTACAGTGTGGGTCACATCTCAGACCTGTTTCCAGGAAGACTACTCCCCATGGTTTGAAAATCTTTTATCTTAAACCTGGAAGAAAAAGGTATACCCAAGAGGTTATCTGAAAATCAGACTCCTAATAAATTTACTATATGTAAATTATTTAAGGTACTATCAGAAGCGACCTGAAATAACATTTGAAGCTCTGAACTAAAGATAGCCCAAATGCTCTGATTTGAAACATGAAAATTAATTTAATTTACAATGCTGATTTTTTTTGTGTACGTTTTTATTATTAGGATGGGAATCACAGATGCAAAACACCAAAAGGAATTATTTTTTTTGTAGTAATAATTCTTTGATCAGAACAAGGAAGCTTGAGAAAACTTACAAGGAAATTTGTTCTCAGGAGAGAAACTCCATCTTCATTGGAGCATCCAGATACCAAAGCTAAAGCAGGTACATGAGAAATACCATAATGACCACAGCCTTGTATCTTGCAGTATTTGAAAGACTTGCATTTGAAGAGCATGCAAAAACAGAAACAGATTTTCTTTCTACTCTTTCTGCATTATATATTAGATTATTATTGCCATACGTGAGACCTGTGGAATTTGGAAAAGAGCTTTCTTTATGGGCATGACAATGAATAGGATGAGCTCCAGAAATACTATGCCATAGGGTATGTGTTCTAGGACAGGTGTCCCAACCAAAGAAAATTTCTTATTTGACTTTGTTAGTCTTAAATGGACATTAATCACCTGACAGGGTCACTGCAGAGATCATAGGATTTATTAGTTCAAACATCAAACATTTATTAGTTCAAACATTTCACATACAATAGGGCAGAAAATTATTAGCTTCCTATTATATAAATGACTCTAAGTGTCCTATTTGGCTTGTGAGTCTGCAACCATGATGGAACTGAAAAGTAAAAAAAAACCTAATAGCAATAATGCCTTAAAACATGCTATATATGGGAGATTCTCCTTTTTTTTTTTAGGAAAAAACCTCCAAATGTAGAAAACACAATCAAATCCTTTGTTTTAATACAAAGTGCCTCTAAGCTAATTACTTTTAGAACCAGAAGTATTTATTCGCTTCACAATTTTTTTACTCACAAATTCCACGAAATAGTGATTTCTTTTCACTTCTGTTTTTAAGAAGACAGAAGTCTGCTTGAGTCTCCATTCATTGACATCTTGTGCTTAATAGCAAAACTCTGTGTGAAGGGACTGTGAAGAAGGCAGAAGCTCTAATTCAGTATTAATACAGAACAATGAAACAGAAAGGAACTATACAAAATTTTTTAACCAAAGCTACAGAACATGTCTGGTTGTGTTTCCTTTCATGAAAGTTCAATTTTATATATATATTTATAGCTCTCTATATATATAGTATATATATACATAGTACATAAAAATAAATATAAATATAAAATACATAAATATATCAAATGTAGTTTCAGTCATCATACCATTTTGAGCAGAAAAGGTTTTATCTTAATACTTTTAGAAGCTTATACTCTGTTTTTAAAATATATATGTGTACTTATCTACTAATGTACGTGTTGTTACTCCTCTTTTTTAGACTAGGTATTTCCAGTTTCCATAGAGCTAATGTAGGACATATTTTTCAGAAAAGAACATGCTGGAATAACAACTCTCAATAGGCACACTTTTCTAGAAACCCATTCCAATAATGAAAATTTACTGATCAATCTTGCAAGGCTAAGTTCAATAACACAGGAGTGAGGAAATAGCAATCAAAGCACACAGTTAAATAAATACTTTGATATTAATCTTAGTTTCTTAACCAAAGCTATCGAATTGCATATAAAGGAGATATGATAGAGAGCTTCAGGAAGAACTCAGCACTATACAACATCCTTAATGAGACAAGGATTTCCAATTGTGAGGAATCAAATTCCCATGTATTTTATTATTCTTGCTGAAGCAGCAGCCAAACAAAACGGCAGCCAAGCTGACACACTGCCCACAACTCAAACCAAATGTAAGGTCTGATCCTCCAACTTAGAAAGCATCTCATATCTTCACAAAGATCTCAGGCAGAAGTAGAAGTTTAGCTGAGCAAGGTAAGTACTAACTGCAAAGCAAAGCTGCATGCAGGTTGACCAGCCTTTTTAATTAAATGTGTCTGTGCACTCAGAGCAGAAGTAGAAATAGATCTCTGGGTCAGGTAAACTGGCTGGAAATATCTTAATAAAAAAAATAAAAAAACCATAATCATGGGCTGCTTGCCAACAGTTTTTAAGGTAATCTGTCATAGAATAAGATATAAGGCCATGTCATTGTGAAAAAAAAAATTAAAATAGGAAAACCGACTTTAAAAGAAACCCAGCTTTCACAATGGAGAGCAGTTGTCAGTGGATTCGCATGGGAATCTGTGCAGTTCAACTGCCTCATAAATGACCTGAAAAAGAAAAAAAAAAATAGAAATGACAAAGATGCTTGACACCAAAAGAAATTAATCATTTGATTGTAGAAAGAATTAATGATGATAAGATTAGGGAAATAAAATACCATCAATGAATATGAAGAAAAATACAGACAGGAGAGGTAATCCCAATTATACTTAACTAATGAGGGATACTAAAGTCAAGTTTCAGGAAAGCAATTGTGGATACATTGTAGACAGTAAGCACCAGCCCAATGCATGGCAAAAGAAAAAATGGCAACAAAGTATCTATATTTGTTATGTAAATAATAGAGAACAAACAAAATAAATTATTATGCTAATCTAGGTCTTTGGTGTAGCAGCCGCTTCTTGGATACTGGGTGCTGTTCTGACCTCCATAAAAATATAGCAAAGCTTGAAAACACAATGTAGTGTACCCAGGATGATCAAGAATGAGCAGAGACACGAGTCACTCCGTAGACAGAGGAATTAATTAGACTGGGACCCTTCAACATGGTAAAATGAGGCAGGTGACAGAGGATTTTTTCCCATTTTGTGTTCTCAGCTACAAATTTCCACTGTGTCTCACAACAGAACTAGGGAATATCAAATTAAATTGTTAGGCAGTCCATTTAAAATAAGCACTTTACCAGGATTCTTTTTTTTTTTGCAGATAATTCGCAATTAAATTCATTGTTTAAACTAAAACCTTGCTACATCATGCCACAAGTGTAATTAGAATTACAATGCCACTGGGCAAATTTATTGAAAAGAGGACTATTAGGGGCATGACAATACAGCAATGTGGTAAAGACTACAAAAAAGAAATCTCTAAAACTGAGATCATTAGAAGATGGAAAATTTTCTCTGCTAGACATGTTCTTGTACTCTTTCCCTAATCTACCAGCCACTGTCAGAAATAGGCTAATGGGCAAAACGTACTGCTGGCATGATTCAAAACAGCCACTCGTATATTCTTACACCAAAACACCAGGGAAACAAGATTATTTTTGTCTTGTGGGATGGAAGAAGAACTAGGTAGAAGAAAACACTGACAAAAACATTTATAGTTGCTAGAAATAAATAGAATTTACGCATTTCCATTTTAATTTAAAATACTTCCATTTAATGCAAGTTAATAAACTTGGATTATGTTCAGTGCAAATTCCATGAATGTTCAGTTCACTTTGAACTAGCCTTAATCACAAGTAAAATTCCTCTTTCTCCGAAACTGAAAATCTCTGTTGGGTTACAAGAATAGATTAGCTGTGACTAATCTGTACCAGTTTCATGGTTGTCCTTAGGTACCTACTTCTTTCTTAATTGTCCATGGTCAGTAAATTACTGTGATGTCTCAGAACCAGAGAAACACTGCATTTGTTTCTGTATTATTTTATAATACTTCATAAAAATCTGAAACACTAATGCAGCTGGTTGATGCATGTTGAACATTAAGTAGGCAGGTAAGATTTAAAGTAATTGCTTTATTCTTGAACTACCTTTTCTGTTACACTAATGGAAGTTACAGAAGGTCATAATTTTAGTTTAAAAACCCACTAATCCTGGAAAATTAGAGAAATCAGCCAAGGCTTTTTCCATTGACGTATGGCTTCCAGACCTCAGAGAGGCTGAACATGGAAGCAATCTGTCCATCCTGTAGCAATACCCAGCCTGATTCATCAGAAACTCTTTCCCTATTCCCTGAGCTTCCTGGGATCATCACTACTCAAAAAGACTGACAGTGTTTGGTCATCATTCAGCACTGAAGCTGCTTTAAAGTGATAAATGTCGCATTTTTACCAGTTACTCCAGTTTCCTCTGAATAAAACCTTCTATCTTGTGTGACTATTTGCAATTTGATGTTTAAATTATTTCTTCTCCATTAGTTCTCTTTTGATAGGTCTAGTTACAGTATCTCCTATTTATTTATTTATTTAAAATCCGTAAGACATGAGCAATTTCAAGCTACTTAAAGAACTCTGTTATAGACATTGGTATAAAGTTGACTGTGGTCTTTGACATTACAAATACTTTCACAGGACTTTCTATTTTTCTCCAACACATTCAATGTGCTGCTATTTCTTTTTTTTATTTCACTATCCTTTCGATTTTCTAAAACTTTCGAAGTTTACTGCTCTTACTATTTTCTTTTTTACAGGGAGCACCATTATTGTTTACTTTCCTCGTGTATCAATAATGATATTTCCATGACATTCCGTGGCTAGGACAGTCAACTGTCTACCAGTCTACCCCTGTAAAATGCAGAAGGGGCCAAGACTGCTCAACAATGAACTCTATAATTTCATTTTCATGCTAACTCGTTTTTTCCATTAAGGAAAACTGCACCACCCACTTCTCTTCAACCCTGAAGAGACATTTTACCTTATTAACAATTTTTCGCATGTTAATATTTTTAGAGTCAGGATGTGCATGAAACAATTCTACCATTCAGTTCTTGTTGCCCTCTATGCTAAGGGAATTCCTCCTACTTTTCTTTTTTCTTTCTCTAATGTAGGAATGACTGTGTTCCATGAGACCAGTGGTCCCTTCAGTATCAATCACAAAAAGCCCTTGCTGAAAGGTGTGGGGAAACTCTGTGCTATACGCCCTTGTAATGAGCTATCAAGTAAGGAAGTTTCTTCCTCACCTACTTAATTAAAGGTTGACTTACACTCTGAAGCTTGAAGACCTTAATTCCTGTCCTAAAATCTTTTCTGACGCAAATCTGGAAATTTTTATTAGTGACATACATTTCCATGAAAGATTATTTTAAAGGCAGAGACTCTAGGATGCAGGAGAACACAACAGCTATATGCACACAACCCCATAGCATATGTGGCATTAGAAATAAGCCCACACAATGCTCCAAATGAATAATTTTTACTATAGGAACAAGAATTGTGAATGTTATGCCTCTTGCAGAATTTACTTTTAACTCATCAACACAGATGTTACCTACTTTTTCAGGTAAAAGTAATGCATTTCCAACAATAGTTAAAAAAAGAAGGTAGAGTTAAGTGTAGAAAGGTTTAAAAACGGGAATGATTCTCATTGAGATATATTTTATTAAAAACACCGAAATGAACTTTAAAGAATTTTAATTATTCACAGGGAAGATTCTAGTTCAAGTGTGTATTAAAGTACTTTCCTCTTATTAGCTTTTGCATTCCATTAATTACTTTCTTAACTATTTCCTCACCTTAGCCATGCATCAAGGAAGGCTGCTTCCAGTTTTCCGGTAAGGAGGAAGGAGATCTGCAAAACTCTATCCCTGCAGAATATATGAATGTAATTTATTACAAAAATTGAATACGAGGGAAAAAATGCCTTTACCTTATTTTCCGTTTGGCTTGAAACAACGATACAGACTGGACCATGCAATTAAATTATCTGCTGAGACCAAACATTTCCTGTACCGTTTTTCAAGAAATGACCTGTCTTTCACCCTCTTCTCTTCCTCTTTCAGCAGTGTTATTCCCAAGAAGTAACCATTGGCATTCAAGAGTCTGTATTTACAAAGAATTACCACATGTGCTGTCAACTGACATGTCACTGTCATGTCCATATCTATAAAAAAGGAGAAGTCTGAAGCATCAAGTACTTTCTTCATGTATCTGCTTGCAGTATGTGCAGATACATGCATATCCCCTTTTTAATGCCACTTTTCCTGCATTCTGGGTGAATTTGTTTTGATTGTTCACTTACAACGGATTTCTGAAAACTGTGCAACCTCACAGAAAACCACAGCTGCAAATATTGTCCTTATGTAGACATATATTGTTACACATCTTTTAAATCATTAGTAACCATACAAAATAATGGTACAAACTAAAACAGGGACATAAATATTCTGCCTCTTATATTTTTGATTGGTCAATTTTTGTAATCGTGAACCTACACCGCTGCACAGTGTGACTGCCTGTATATGCACTGAACAAACAGGGACAGCACAGAGAAGTAATCATCAAGTAAATCACTCCATGTAAAAGTTACTATGTATTTTCCATGAAGTACAGGGTAAAGCATGTTAATGTAAAGTACAGCTATTGCAATGCAGTGTAGTATTACAGTGTGCAGCGAGAGCCCGGCAGTCTGCCTCTGAGCTGCGGCGGTCTGAAACCGTGCACAAGTGCTTACAGCTGCAGTGACATGGTGCTAAGCATGTTTTAAGACTAGTCCCAGTCGAGCAGCATCTTATCCAACCAGAAACAATCCCACAATCCAGCTCTTTTCAAGTGATCATCCTTGTATCATAACAGATTAAGGTTGCAGCTACTTTGGATTATGGTTAATCTAACCTTTATCCATTCACATCTTCACCTGAAACTTACAAGGACCAAGAGTCAATTGCCAGGGCATAATTCACAATGACACTGATCTCTCCTTCCTCAGTCTAATTATCTGGATTAAGAATAACACTTTTGAGTAATTATTTTCACATTGGATAAACATTAAGCTTTCCTGGATTTATCTGAGCTTTTTCTTAACATGAAATAGATCCAAGCAGGCTTATAAGAACATAACTGACAGCGGTGACAGCTTAATCAAGGAAACCCTAAACAACTAAAACAATAGGAAATGTTTGTTTCACATTGGTTTGAATAATCAAGAACCAGAAACTTGATACCCACTGGCAAACTATCTACTCAAAGACCAAAGAAAAAGCAATATCCAGGCAGATCAATTAAAGCGACTTCTACCGTCTTAATAGAGATGCGAAATTTTCTCTGATGCAGTACCAGCTCAGAAGCAAACAAGAGTTTACCAGAAAATGTACAAGCCCGCAAAGCTGCTGATTTACAGGACCGATATTACAGAGAGGAGAAAGAACAAACCATATCGCCAGTTTTCTAAAATTATAATTAAAATGAATCAGATACCAGCTGTATCACTTCTGATGACAATTTCTGAAAAAAATGTATTGTCCATCTCAGGCTACACAGGCTCCCCAAAATTGCTATCACAAGCAGGCTAGAAAAATCTTCCAACCTTGTCTTTGAAACTAGCCAAGATCATATACAATTACACACTAAAATCACATCACAGAACCCAATTACACTTTGGCTTTGCAGATCCACAGATAACCTCTTAAAGAGCAAACTCCCTTACTGTGTCGACCCCTGACCTCAAGCTCTTTTTCCAATCTTCAGCAGCACCACATGTTTCTTTCGCAGACTGAGCCAGGACTCGGAGCTGCAAAGTTTTGGAGGGGTAGCAAGTGCTCCAGCTATCATAACTTTAAGGTTAAGGGAGCACACTGCTAATATCTCATTCAATAACTTTAATGCATTCCTTATACTACTATTTAATTTAGTTTGAACATTATTTATGAAGGAGTTTTCAGTAAGTATTTTTCCATTTGTTGGAGGCTTTTAATAATTTATAAGTAATAATTTTATTTGGCTCTTAAAAGGCTTCAAAATATTATTCGTCAATTGAATACTTTAACAGGCACTAGAATCTGCATCACAAAGAAATGTATTTACATCTTAATTTTAGGAATTTTGTTAGAAATTGATCAAATAAGGGGCACAGAACATTTTGTTTAAGAACTTGACTTCCCTGAGGCTCAACAATAGCAATCACACCACTGGGACTTCCTCTTCTCACACTTGGCAATAATAAATAGTAAAACTAGGCTTTCATACTGGTTTATGGTTTCTATGATTTCTTCATCATGTCAAGGGGAGAATAGGAGCTACAGCAGAACAGTATGAGTTGGCTCCCAAAAAACAGAGGACAAAACACTGCAGTTCTGTGCACTTCATTATAGCTAGGGCAAACCAAAAGTGGTACCAGGCACATCTCTGTGCATATGCAAACCCTTGTTTACTTGGAAATATATTCTGTACATGTGAGTATAATTATCTTAATGAGATATGAACAGCACCCATAAACTGGTGAATACTGACACACGCTCACCTGGAAGTTACTGATAACTCAATGATAAGCAAGGACTCTTACACTTCACATAACTTGCCGTTCCCAGCTATATACTGAGAACATCTATATTTCTCTGATATTTTAAACCCTCGTATTCAAAAACATTGGCATTCACCTCAGGTGTTCAGCATGCCCTCTACTTGCTGAGCATAACTCCCCTGAAAAACTTCTTCCTCGCTGTTATGACTTCTGCAATAATTTCTCCAGGCAACATTTTCTACTAAATTAACTTAAAGAAATGATGGAGGAATGGTGTAGATTGGCCAGCTCCTTTCTTTTTTTTTTTCCTAGCAAGACACAGTCCATTGCTTACTGATTGACATGTTACCAGGAGTGGCCATTTGGCACAGTAGCCATACTGCCTTAAATCTTCCCATTTTTCCCCCCTTGAATTCAAGATCTCTCAGGTGTTTGCTCCAGCTGCTTTCACTGAATACCAAAATATGTCTCCTGGTTCACTTTGTAATACTTCTTAAGGGAACAGAAGAAACTCAAAGACTTTGTCATGATCCAAGAACTGAGAGAAATGGAGATACCTCCTGGTATGATCATGGCACTGCTTTCTAAACTGCAGTGTGCAAAATCTTTGTAATTGAAAACATTGAAACCTGTCACAGGATGGTTGAGGTTGAAAGGGATCTCTGGATATCATCTTGCCCAACCAAGTAAACACGATACAGATAATTTCTGGATGGATTGATGAGACATTTTTACTTGGAAAACATCCTGATTGCAGCAATTAAGACTGTATCTCTTTATGTAAGACCTATTCAAAATAGTCCAATTCTTAGGAATCTAAGGTCTCCAGCAATTGGTATTAACTTTGATCCAGCTCCTAGATCTTTAAGCAACACCTCAACCATGCTGTATGAATGCTGACTTTGAAATCTTTTGCTTTTATACCTTTTTTTCTTCTAATAAATGTTACTGCATTAATAGGCAGACGTGTTCCTCATCCTTTTATTTACATTACTATAAGATCACCCAGAAGCATTCACTGACTAAAAGAAATACATTCACCAGTAAGTATGCTTCTTAATTTTGCTCTTAACATGAAGCAAGATGTAAATATGCTGGAATAAAGCATAAACATTAAAATGATCTTAAAAACTGGGGAAACAGTAAAAATTAGTTAAACAAAATGTGAGGTAGATACAAATAACTGGCTGCACAAATAGAGCATGAGAAGTAACTGGTTAAGGGGCACTTCTTTGATGTGGACAAATTTCAGAGCCCCAAGACAAGAAAGAAGATTTATCAACAACATAAAAAGCCAATAAATTCAGGAAAATCTGAAAGAATTTTGGCTGGAAGGAGAGGTGGATTATTGGTGTTCAAATAGCTGAAGAGATTATTGTACTCAGAGTCTTTGGTGAATAGGTAAAGAGCTAGGTGGCTAAAATTAATAGATTAGGTATTGGAAGATGTAAGGATAGTGAAAGACTGCAGTAGACTAAATTGAGGAGTAGAGCACCTCCTCCACCAGGGATCATGGAGTTTAGGCCAAAGTCTGACAAGAACAATGCCGTTACAGCTGACTGACTCTTCTGTGACTCTGAAAAAGAGTACCTGGCCACCTCTTGTATCCATGTTTTCAAAGGTTACTGTGTGACTATGTTAGAATGCCTGCTGGTTTTGGCTGGGATGGGCTTAGTTTTCTTCATAGTAGCTAGTATAGGGCTACGTTTTGGATTTGTGCTGCAGACAGTGTCGATAACACAGGGGTGTTTTTGTTACTGCTGAGCAGAGCTTGCACAGAGCCGAGGCCTTCTCTGCCTCCCACCCCAGCCCAGCAGCGAGCAGGCTGGGGGGGCACAGGGAGCTGGGGGGACGTGCAGACCCACTGAGCAGAGGGGTATCCCATACCGTGTGACGCCATGCTCTGCAATAAAAGCTGGGGGAAGGAGGAGGAAGGGGCAATGTCCAGGGTGATGGCGTTAGTCTTCCCCAGTAACCATTACGCGTGATGGAGCCCTGCTTTCCTGGAGATGGCTGAACACCTGCCTGCCCGTGGGAAGCAGTGAAGGAATCCCTTATTTTACTTTGCCTATTAAACTGCCTTTATCTCAGCCAATGAGTTTCCTCGCTTTTACCCTTCCACTTGTCTCCCCCATCCCACCAAGGGAGAATAAGCAAGCAGCTGCGTGGTGCTTAGTTGCCAGCTGGGGTTAGACCACAACAGAGTGAAACATCAAACGTCCTTACAGGCCTGATGAAAAGTCTATTTGATCAAAATTACCTTTCCCAATATAAAATTAAATTTTGACTGGGTGTTTTCCCATGGATAATGTCTGCCTTCTCCGTAGCATATTTCAGACTATGGTTTTCACTGGGTTTATAATAATTTTTTTTTTTCTGACAGAGGCAGTTGCAAATTTTAATTAAAACATTTTCCCCCATTTTGTTTCCATGTTACATTCCCTAACCTTGTTTTCTAACTCAAAACCTTTCCAGTATGGACCATTTTTTTCACTTAATTAATATAAAGCAAAGAATTTATAACGAAGAGAAGATGCTTCACGTATACTTTGTTTAAAGACATCTATGTGCAAGTTTGGCCACACAATATTGCATGTCTAGTTCAAATTTATTCATTCAGACATTCTATGGTACAAAAGCTGAGACAAACCTGAGTTTTGGCTAAACAAAACCAGCTGTGGAACTGCTTGCTTTCCCTGAAGATGCCAACAACCTAACCAGTACATTTTTGGCCAAACACTGTTTGAATCAACAGTGCGTGTGCTGAGGAATGCTGATGTTTTTTTTCTTGCATTGATAGAAAAAGTGAGTATTTTCTGCAGGAGACAAATTATTTTCTTCTGCCCTTCCTCTCACACTGATTTTCCACTGGAAAAACAAAGTAGTCTCTGACCACTTCCCATCAAGACAGGTATTAGGAAACTAAGAGGAACAAAGCTCGAAGGGATGAACAGCAATGCCAACAGCACCTTCATGATTTCCTAGAGCAGGAAGCTTTTTAAATTTTACAAGCACAAAGGTTGTGCTTCTATTGTCAATTGAATGAGTGCACTTTGACTTTTAAATATTCCTTGGTGTAAGTTAGTAGTAACTTTATGATCAGATGCATGGATCCATTCAGCAACTTTTGAAAATATCAATGCTAAATTCTGATAGAAATCCCCACTGAAAGAGAGAGAAAGGCTGAGTGGGTGCATTTTTTTATTTCTTGGACGGGCTTAGCACTTCTCAGTATTATTATTCTCCAACTTCAGTAGTACAAAAGTTTATAGTGAGGAAGTAGTCTGAAGATGGAGCTTGACAGCACTCCAGACTGACAAAAGGAAACATTTTTCTATGCTCACAAGGAAGCTGGGCAAACTGTTTCAGATGTAAGAAGTGTGCTGAAGTTAAACATTCTTTGATGATCATTTCTGCCTTCAGGGAACCCTTGGAAATGTTGCTACCAGGTTTCCAGCAGAGGAAATTGATGAGACCTCAGAGGATGGAGGCATGGGGCCATTCCCGGTTCAATCACCGCAGTCCCCACTCTGTCCAAGTGCTTCAGGGAGTGGTTTTATTGAGGGGACCAGGTAGGAGCTTTATGAGCAAGACTTGCTGGAGGGGGTGTTGCCAATACAGAAGATAAACACCCAGAAATTTTTGCTTTTAGTTTGGAAGGAGGCATGTCCCACAACATAAGCACTGGAAACTAAATTGCTGACAAAATATTTCTTTCTTCTAATTCAATGGCAGAAGATATGCTGGCATGCACCGTCTCATTTCTTTCATGTAAGTAGAAATAAATAATAAATCACTCTCTCTAAAAAGCCTATGTACTATTGGATGATAAGAAATAAAGACAACCCTTGAAAGAAAACCTTAAGAAGCCGTTCCTGGAGACTATTTCTTGAGGACAGACACAACCTTGCAGCTTAATGTCTCAGGTACTAAAAATAATACTTTTCACTAGAGAAAGAGATGTCACACTATTCTCAGAGAGGTAAGAAAAGATTTGATTATAGGAAGCAGCAATCAATTTTTTTCTGTCAGAAAAATGCATATTCCAGTCCCAATCTGCAGAAACTTCTGAAACAGAGTTGTATTGTATTTCCAACCTCTTGATAAGACAGTCAATTCTTTCTTTATTTAGGGAAAACTATCTTTCCTGACACTCTCAGAGAGGATGAATAACAAGAAAGAAAAAAGTTTGTTCTTTCTTTTTCTCTGAAGAACAGTGTTACTGTAACGCATCCCACCCCTGATACAACATTGACTTTAGAAATGGTGATAAATAATCATCCCTGTAAGCTACCATCATTATTTTTATAGCATTTACACTTAGTGGAAATATATGTCCTTTTGGGCGAGGCACAGTCAAGAAATATTCTTAGGCCACCATTTCAGAAGTAGATACAGGCAATGGGAAGTAGATTAGCAGAAACCAGGATGGAAGAAACTCTCGTCAGAGTAGCAGCAAAGCTGATAAAAGGTTCCCAAACCAATCCTGTGCAGGTTTTTGTTACATCTGAGCCATTGGTATTGGTACTGTCATATTTCTGAGAAGCACTGAACATACTTATCCCTGATCAGAACTACTACCAGAAAAACTTTCTATCAAAGCTACTGGTTTTACCATATTAATGTATATAGACAAGCTTGGTAACATTCTTTTTCAATTAAAATACCATATACAGCACCTATAAGGGATAAATTCAACTTGTGTTTAGAACTGACAGTTGCTTATTCTTTCACATCATCAGCAAGTCACCCACAGGTGCAGAGAGCTCTGAATTTCCAGCCAAGAGGATTTCAGATGCTAGGTTTAAAGTGACATATGATAATCCAGAAATGAAAATTAAGTGTCATATACCCCTTCATATAAAAAGAAACACCTATCACTAAGGGGAAGACAGCATTCTTGGAGGGTTGGGTTGTTTGGTGGTTTTTTTTTGTTTTGCTTCATTTTGTTTCAAGCCTGCTATTCAACTGCTGTTTAAGTTAGTAATGCAGGTGACAAGTCTATAAACGCAAGCTTCACCTTTCAAATCTAACCTAACAACCCTGAAATGTAACATACGCTTCAAAACAGGCTGACTTCAGAAACATTTTGTTTCTTGTACATGTTTTACCTTCAGAAAGCCTTTTGCAAAACATTCCTTGTTGCTCTTTCCAGCCCCTCTGCTTTGGGCTGCCATTGGTTTATGATACCAACACGACCTTCTCTCTCTCAGTCTCTGCCTCAGGAAGTTATAAAACCATGATCTTGTTTCAGTTATTAGGAATTCCAAATTGAAAATTAATCATCTCAGACTTTTAAGAAGTTGCAGCTATCATGAAAATAAATTTGAAATCAACCTTTTTTCATGTCCACCTGCCATCTTTATAAAAGTCAAAACCATATGTGCTTCCTCTTTGAAGTCTGATTTTGCCCCCTAATGATAGCCTTCGCATTCCACAATATTGTTCTGTTAGCTCTAGCCTTCCTTCAGCCAACAGAGGGAAAAAAAAAGGAAAAAAACCAACAGCAGCATGACAAATGCTTGTGCAGATGTCTAATGCTGATGTAACAAATGGCTATAGTCTATGAAGTTACAAGTACAAAATAATGTCAACAAGTTGCAATGATAAAACAGCCCATGAAATATTTCAAGATATGTTCAACATTCAGGGCAATTTCTGGTTTGAATTACTGATCAATTTTTTACTAGGTTGAAATGATTCTTCTTACAGAGGAGCCATTGTTTATGGGTTGGGGATTTTTTTTCAAATTTACGTCACAGCCTTCACATTGGTAATTCTGATTAATGTGCTCCGATTCCCTTATTTTCTCAAGGCTTCACATTTTGTTAAGAAAATGAAAGCATTCAAACCACCTTAGAATCCAAGCTCTAGGTTGGGCAGAATGAAGTTGTCACTGCTGCAACACTTGCAGTAACTCACCTTGCAGATCTTCAAAAAGCACCAGAAGTGCAAAGGTTTGCTGCTCTGCTAATGCCCATTTGTGAAAAGCACAAAATGTAGAGCTGGGTCATGCAGAATACAGGATGGTTTTGGTCTCAGCAAGATGTAAACCCAATTATAAGTTTCCTATTTTTCTGTAATAAAAATTAAAGTTCCTTTGGTTTTTTTTTTTTTTTAAATGTTTAAAGCAGATGGCCAGGAAAATCAAATGACTAGTTGCATTCATTTGTCATTCACAAACTGCCAAGCTGAGCACAGAGATCTAGCACGCCTGTATCCTTCATTATAATCTAGTCAGTCAAACATGAGAACAGTGGGAGGGAAGGAAAAATAATAATGAAAAATAATAAAATCAAAATTGAATGAGACAGAAACACAAAGGGTTGATCCTGTGGCTGGATACAAAATAAGGCATGCATGAAGGATGCACCTTTAGTTGGGAAAACATATTATGTCTCACATGCAAATTTTAAAATGGTTTAGTCAAACCTATGCAAGGCCTGTGCAACAGCACTGCAGATTTAAACACAATTTACATTTTTTTGTAACAGAGAGGCTTGCATCTCTCTAAATTATATTCTAAGTTTAGTCAATGAAATAGGTGCATGCTGGTTTGCAGACAAGCCATATTAAGAGATTTTATCATATTAAACTAAAGCTTTTGCCACGCTGTTCTGTGAAGCTTGTAACTTTTAAATTTTACTTCAACAGTAGCATAGATGGTCTGGTTGAATCTGGGGGGCAACTAACCAGAACAGCAAAACAAGAAAACAGCAGAGAGGTTCTTTTCAAACTAATGAAAGCAGTGTTCAGCGGATGGTGAGCTCCAGTATGATGTTGGGGTTTTTTTGTTTGTGTTTTTTTCGGTTTCATTTTTGGTGGGATTTTTGGGTTGGTTGTTTTAGGGGGGTTTTATTTTGTTTTGCACAGTCCCATCCATTAAATTTTTTAATTAATAAAAATAAAAGATACATTAAATAAACTTCAAAAGCTATTAGGCTTCTATTCTTAATTCAGATTTTGGAATAATTCTAGACAGTCATTTTACAAATGAAAGAAAGCTCCAGACTCTTCTAATGAAGGTTTAGAAAAGACAACACTGGGGTTTGTAGTTCCCAGTGGCTGCATACTATGTCAGTCTTATAGACATTATTTTTCATATTATTCTGGAAATCACGAAGGAGGTGCAGTTGTGACAGTATCTTCCTTCAAATCCTGTGTTCATAGGGCATCTGTGCCCACTGTGAGGGTTCATTTACTCTCTCAACTGATACCGATTTAGAAAGGAGAAAAATTTTTTTTCAATCCCCACTTTCGCACCTCCCCAGTTCCACACAATTTTTGCCCAAAGTGAAGCACGTGGCTGGTGCATGTCAGAGGCTGGCTTTGTCTGGTATTCACTCACATCAAACAGCAGAGACATTTTATCTCATAAGGGGCGGAGGGGGTGGGGGTGGGGTGGGGACAAAAAAGAGCAGACTGAGAAAATCCAGTTCCAAACCTCAAAAGAAAAAACTGCAGGCACAAGACATACCTGCTTTGTCCAAGTAGAAGAGATACTGGAAACAGCTGTTGACTGCCAGCATTTACCTTGCAGGACTGATTTTCACTGTTCTTCAAGCTGAAACTCTAAGAGTTTCCCAATGAAGGTACAGACCTGTTTCCACATGTCACATGAAATGCAGTGACTAATCTTCACAATTCATAACAACATGCTTTTCCTAGTCACATTTTATTTATCCACTACACATAGCCCAAATACCCCAAACCAAAATCTACTGCTTTTGATGTAGTCATGAGCAAAACCTTTACTAGAAATAAGGCATTATCTGTCACAATTTTTACAAAACCCCTTTCATTATTCTATTTTGTATGAAACATGAAAAACATGAAGCAACCACTAAAAAAAAAAAAACAACCCACCAAACAAAACCAAAATAATCCACAAAACTCTAAACAGGTTAAACAGCTCTCTACCATGCCATCTTTTCTGGCCAACACATTGGCAAAAAGCAAAGGTACAACTTGCTTGGGGTTTGGTTAGGTGGGAGGTATGTTTCTACTGCTTCAGCAGGGAACAATAATTTCATGATGGCACCAGCAACGTCACACACAAGGGCTCTCACTAATTCATTCAAGGGTTTCATTAGACCTCAAAATGGCAATTTTACATATGGGGAGAAATGAGCCAAAAGCTTTTTCTGAGTCACAGAGGTAGAAAAAATAAACCACTGTGGATATTTGTGCAAGCAAAACCAGAAGAGACTGCACATAATTTCCTAATTCTCTGCACTGCCATGGGAACAGCAGCCACTGCCCAGCTTTTGAGCTAGGCAAGCAGGACTGTATTTGCATGATGCATATGCATGATGTTGTGGCTCTTCAGGGGCTAGAAAGCTGTAGAATTTGGCACTGCTGGAATGAACCATGTTTTAGCTGGAGAGTAAACCAGAGCATATCTCAAACAAGGAGATGTGCAGCCAGGACTTGCTCTCATTTCTATCACAACTATAAAAACTTCCAGATTACTGACAAATTGCTCAAAGGAGCCCCAGCCATTGCTAGTGGATAAGGCCTTCCCAACTGCTGTCTGAGTATCTCAGAGCTTTATCCAAGTCCTCGCAGCAGTAAATCTTGCTATGAGGTGCAGTGGCCAAGAGTACTAATACAATCCTTGAATGCATAAGCAGGGAAATAGCGTATAACATGTAGAAGTAATGAACTGGTATTAGCCTCTGCATATAGCATTAGTGAGACCATAAGTAGTATATTGGGAGCTCCCCAAAAGAATTTGGCAAACTAGTCATAGCTCAGATGAGAGCCACAAAGTGATTCAATGTCTTGAAAATATTGCCTTATAATGAGACAGTGAAGAAACTCAACCCATTTAGTTCATCACAGGCAAATCCTAGTGGTGACTGACCACAGGTCGCAACATAAGGAAGACATCTGTGACAGCAGGGAGCTCTGCAAACTAGCTTCGGCCAGGGGAGGGGGACCTGAAGACAAAATGGTATCTTGTGGAGGGAAGCTGGTATTAGAAACATTGATTTCAACCAGGGTTATTGACGGTTGGACATCCCACTAAAGATGTAGAGGGTTCACCATCGTGTAATATCTTCAGACCAAACAAGTCCCTTTCTACAATTCAAACAGGAAAAATCCCAAGCTCTCAGAAATACATATTCAGTGTGATTCTCTGGCTTGTGTAATATTGTTCAGGAGAGATGATCATAATGGGCTCTTCTGACACTAAAAACAAACGAGCCTATATCCAAGCTATAGGCTCAATGATCACAGAGCAGTAAAACCACTATGTATCTCCTCTTTTGTCACCATTCAATAAAAGGCTGTGATTTAAATGTTTCTAAAAATTATTGCCCAGCAGCTTTACAAATCGGATATTCAAAGATGTGTCTGTAACTTCTCTTTCTCCTACTAGTACCACTTAAAATCTTCTGTCCCTTTTTTTTCTTCCTCAGACCTAGGTCCAAACATTCAGCCATTTTACTGTGAGGGCAATTCACCAAAACTATCCAGGCAAAAAGCCCCTTCCCAACAGAACCTTTTCTCTTGCAATCACTCTTCTTGCATAGCAGCTGGAAGGGTGAATTTTAGGAGAATGAGACAAGACCTATGTGCCAGCAGAATCACAGACTAGAAAAGTGATTTAAGAAACAAAGATCTACCTTAAAACCAAACCACAAAGGAAATAGTTTACCTTTCCAAGGGAGCTTGCTAATTTCAATTACACATTCATTAATATTAATAAATATCTGTACACCATGCTAAGTAAATGCAGCATTTCTGCAACTTCTGTTCCAGGTTCAAAACCTGCATCAAGATCCATGTGTGGAAGTGTTTTTATCATCATATATTAGACCAACAAAAGAAAACCCCAACAGAAACAAAAAGATAAGAAATGTGGCAATCATCAGTAACACGAAAGAGATCCTTGAGAGGCAGGAAAGTTTACTGGAAAAGATGTTCTGAAAACTCTTGTTTCCTAGGAACTTTCCTAGGAATGTTCAAAATAGCTTTCAATATGCCATTCATACCAATGGGAACTCAATAATCCAACATCATGTGGTCTTTATGTTAGGAAAAAAAAGAGGTATGTTGGGAAAGTTTACAAGTGCTCAGAGGAAAACGAAAAAAAGAAATGCAAAGAAAAAAAAAAAAAAAAGCCAGTGGTAACTTCAGAAACTGTGAAAGGCAGTTCTGAAAGAGACAGATGAGTGGTCAAAGATGCTGAAGAAACACACACTGATTACATGGCTCTCACCACCACATGTGATATCACTCACCCAGGCCAGCACAAGCGCTCTGAAAGAAAAAAAAAATCAGCACATTTTCCAAGGGGCTTCAAGAAAACTCAGTAAATCCAGCTTGTGCCTTTTTTGATGATTTATGTTAATACACTGCAGTCATTTTTTCCCGTGTACAGTCTATGGAACAACAGAAATTTAAATAAATGTTTTCCATAGATTATCCAACATATCAAACTGGCAACAAATTAATTTCACAACATGTTTCAGATTTAATGGAGACCTTCACTTTTACTAGAAAGTCCAATTTTCGCATCCTGAGCTGGAATCCTTATTCACAATCATATTTAGAACATGCTGACAGTAACGCACTGTGGTATGATGACATGGTAGGACGGGTTTGCTGACTTCCAAAGTTTAGTGCAGAAGCTTGTTTCTTTGTTTGACTCAGTATTACTTCCTTTGTTTTAAAGGTGAGAGCCAACTTTAAACTTTAAATAGCTCTGCTTCAAATGTCTGATGAATTACACAAGTTGTACGCATATATATATATTACATATGTTTATTGCATAACTACTGTAAAATCATTTTGCCTTCTAATATAATACAATTACAGGCTGGAAATCTGCCACATTCGGCTACTTCTACATTTCTACTTTTTCCCAAAGGTGCATAAAGCTCCTAAAGGACAATCCTAGAAGAGAAGCATGCAAGAACCCTTCCCAGAAAGAAAAAAAGAAATGAGTGTTGCATTTCAGAGGTGCTCGCTGCACATGTAATGCAGGGGGGGAAGATGCTTTGCTGCTGCCACCTTTGTCCAGTGAGAAACAAAGCTAAATGCAGCTGGATTCACTCTTTGCTGTCAATTGACTTGGTTCCCTGCCCAGCTCCCTTAATACATTGCCATTGCAAGGGTTTGTTTGGGAGGTGCAACTGTAAATCACGCTGTGAAGCTGCGTCCTCTCTTCTCGCATGCACCTGTGTAGGAAGCATGCCAAGGGGCAGAATTAAGCATGCTATCAGGACTATAGGCGATACAGCAACCCCAGAAGCAGCCTGGGATGGACTGCCATAATTTAAAGCAGCCAGGGTCTTTTTTGACCTGCAGAGCAGCTGAGAATCTAGAGGATGCAAAGATGGCACAAGTTTTATCGAGGCAGACCCAGGAGACCACAGCACAGGCAGCTGCTGGAGGCCCCAACTGCGTGCAGCCAGTGCCGGCAGGAGCCTTCCAGCAAGACCAGGGTGGGGGTACAGACGTACTGAGGAGTGTCCCAGAACAAACCGAGCTGCACTTGCAAAAGCCATGGAGAGCTACAGGGAGCTGCCACACCTGCCTCCAGGGTCCATCCTGGAGGTGTCACTCCCCTAGGAGTACCTGGGGCTCATTTCCATTCGAGGCCCTCAGGCCAGACATGATAGATGATTCCAGTCCCGCTGGTTCCTCAATGAGGATTAAACACAGCAGAAACGGGAACATTTCCTTTTTTCTTATCCTAGCTTTGATGGCTTTGCCTGAGCCTCCTCCCCAGGGATTCCTGTTTTGAGAAACATTGCTCTAGCTAACAATTTAACTGTTTTAAATAATGCAATTTATAATGTAGGTGGATTGCCTGTTCATCATATGCAGTAATGTATTACATCCATTCCACTAAATCCACCGTGATTTCAGCCCCAGAATGAATGTGCAATGTTCATTTGTCTCCTACTTCATTGGCTGTATAATAAATGTAGATTATCTGTCACGCTATCCCAAAATGTCTGTTTTATCTGTGAACTGTCTGACAAAATGCATGTTACAAATGACTATTCATAACGAATTATATACAGATCTTTTTTATATACTGTTATAGAGGTACACTGTAGCTAGGAACTGACAGACAGTAGTTAACCATTACGGTATTACAAGAAAGATAGCACTAGAGTCAAGACTCCTCTTGTTCCTCCTCCTCTCCAAAGCTACCATCATCCTTGCTGCTTACACACTGTGACAAGTAGGTTTGGACACTTCACCTAAGTGAGAACAACAGAAAAAAACAAAACAACCACCCAGCCTACATCAGGAGAGGCACTGTGATCCACAGGAATTAGGAGGAAACTGGAAACAAGGAACAACCAAATTTTACCAACACAGTAAATCGTGGATTTGTGTTAGCAGGCACCTTCTGCCTCCATGTCTCCATCTATGAAACGGAGATGCTCTCATACAGGCAGGATGGGGGTTCATTAATATTCACCCCAGACTTCCCACCTCCAGGGTGCTTTTGTAGCATAACCACCACTGAAAAACATTAGTCTAACCATCCCTGGCAGTCCACAACGTCTTAGTAAGTTCTGCTTCCATTTATTATTTCTGACTTTAAGCTCCCTCTCTGAAATGGCATCTGTTACCAAAAGGAGGGCAGTATGATCTGATTCTTAAATATTCTGCTCCCCACCCTACCCTTCAGAAAGCAGGATTCAGCTTAAATCAAGCAAATATTAAGTATAACTTTAAAGACTAGACAAGATCCACTACATGATTATTTGTCTTAAGGTTCACCACATGGTGTCCAGCACAATAAAAGCTGGGTTGACTCCCTGTGTTAGCATACCAGAAACATAAAAAACCTCCCATTTATAATACATATTTTACCCTTCTGAAGACTTTTGAGGGGTGCTAACAATCTAAAAATCAAAACTCTCCGGGTTGGATCCTTGGCTGTTAGGGGGAAAACTCTCTGGCTCCAGCTACAATATCAGAATCTACTGCAAACACAAATACTGAATTATAAAGTAACTTCCACTTCAAATTCCTATGGAATCGTCATTAGTAGATCTGCCTAAATTAAAAGATAGCAAATATTTTCATTAATCCTTCCAAAATAGCTTGTAACAGTCAAAACAGAAGGTATGCAGATCCATAATCTCTTACAGACTTAATACCCATGCTATAGTTTTCAACTTAATTTTACATTTCCTTTTTGACCATTTAGACCAGCTGCAGAGACTGATGTTACTGCTGTCCCAGAAAATATGTGCCTATCAACCCTGCATTTTATCTAAAGTTAGTCCATTGAAATACTTGACCTTTCTTCGCTTTGAACGTCTGACAAAAAGCAGTGCTCAAGGTGATGTGGCTGTACAAATGTATTTAGCTGAGCTTTAAGTTGTCACTGAGATGGTATAAGGCTTCACCCCATGTAACACACAGAACATATGACATAAATGTGGCCTCAGGGATTTCTTTCATGATTCAGCAAGTCTCCTTTTGGTAACATCAGAAAATGTAAACAGGTATTATAGTTCTGGAGGGGCTGTCTTGGCACCTCCTTCCTGCTCCTTGCCGTGTGGCCACAACCCAACATGCTGAACACAAGTCAACAAAGTCCAACAAAGCCAACTTGTAAATGCACTGAAGAAACTATAAACAATACTACTACTATAAACAAAAATACTACTGTCTTTAGAAAGTATTCGGGGGGGGAGGGGGGGGGGAAGAGGAAAAGCAGTTGACACTTGACACATGGACTAAGTCCAACAAACGTTTTGAGGATTACTCTTTCCTACTTTTATAATCTGTAACTTGTACATTTTTAATCCAGTATTGTGCCCAGACTGGTTCTTTGTTGCCTCTAACAGGGCTTTGGGAAAAGTAAAAATCTCAGCATTTCTACACCTTTCCACAAACTTCTAAGACAAATAGTATAAATAGCACAGCATGCTTCCTTTTTGGAGTTTGGAATTCTTGTATCCTTTGGATAAATCATTACTCCTACGAAATGTAAACAGGAAATGTGTTACAGTGGTTTAATTTATATGACAGAATAGGGCAACAGGCTTCTTCTAAAACAGACTCTAATCAAGAACTCTAAACTACTGTTAGACATCTCTTGAAGGAATTTGGTATGAATGCATACTGAGTATTACTTATGTAGTACTGGACGTTGTCATTATACATATTAAAGCCTATAAAATGTAACAAACAGAGACTGAAGAATATAAATAAGTCTGCTATTGAGCCCCAAATGCTGGTCATGTAAAAATTTCAACAGGTAAAAACCAAAACAGCAGCAAAAAAATCCCCAAGCATGTGACTTCTAGAAATGTATATGATTTACAGAGCAAACATACCTTGGAAATAAAATATGTTCAGTCAAAACAGCTAAAGGGCATTGCGTGGTCCACTTGCTTCATTACCACAGCAAAGATGTTCTGCTCTGCCTCAGCTAAGGAAATTATTTTAGTATGTGTGTCTGCCTGTCTCCAGTGAGAGCAGCACTTAGGTATGTGCTGAAATTAAGTATTTCATGAAGTATCACGTCAGTGAGGTTTAACTGTGTGATTACAGTTTGACAGATATTTCCATGCTCTCCTGAACTAGGACTTCTCCTTACTGGACTTCTCCTTACTGTTAGTAGCATATAAAATGAGAACAGATTATTGGTATTTACATTAAAAGAACTGGTCATCTACACTTTGAAAAGGATAGCTAAAAAAAAAAAAAAAACCAAGATGAGGAAGAGAAGAAAAAAATAAGTAGCATTTACAAAATGGAGCATATCACCCTGCTCTGAAAGACTCTATGCAGCTTGATTTATTGAGAACGTTGTCAGTATGACTTGAAAGTAAACTGTGAGCATGCACACAGAAGAAAACACCTGAAAACATTAGGTGTCTCCAGCTGGCAATATCCAAGGGAAAACATAAAGCCTGAAAGCAGCTTTTGGGCATAGTCTGAAAATAAGAAGGCGCATTGTTTTATGTAAGAGTATTTTATCAATGGGTCAAAATACTCAGCACCATGACAGCTTTCCAAAAATCTAAGTATTTGGCAAATATGTATAAAATTACTAGCTGATCGTGTCCCCTTTTGGACTTAAATATGTAGGAATTATTTATTTTTAAAAAACTAAAAAAAAAATATCTCAGTTTGATTTATCTGGCAACAAGTTTGTTTTTTGCTGCAAGCACTACATGGTCATCAGAAACAACGTGCTAACTGTTTGGGTATCAATCACCAAAATTCCAGCAACAAGTTATTTTGAAATTATTTAATAGAATCAAGCACCCCAAAATCACTACTGTTCTTTTCACAACAGGAATCGAACAAACTTTTCCCTTTTTATCACCTAAACAGAAATACAGCGCTATTGCTAGCCTAGTTCTATTTCTGGAGAGATGCTGTAGCTCAAAATATCAAAAGAATATTCTTGATACTTTGACAGCAGCACAGCATTGCACATAGAAGTTCTGACTTCCACTTTGGGACAGAACTGTCTGAAAAGCAAAGTTTTGTTCAAACAGGGATGAGGAAATCTGGCATGGCATAAATTATGATTTCTGGAACACTTTTAAATAGGCTTTAATATGAAACGAGAGAATTTTATTTTGAGGTGTCACCTTTATGCTTAATTAGTTGGAGGGTTTTTTTCCTGTTATTGTCAACATATTTGTATTGCACAGAGAGACTTGGTACGAGAGCCCTCCCATGGCTAATGCAAACCCTGCAAATTCACTTGGTAGCAGCCAGCCACTGAGGAGCCTAATGGATGAAACTCCCACACCAAATTTCAAAACAAGGCTGAACTGTGTGCATCTTATGCAAGTTGTTGTGTAGCTATGGAAGGGAGAAAGACTTGGTCTATGATAAATACAGGTACATCCACAGAGATCTTCAAGCAGCCTCTACAGCCAGCAGCCACAATCAGTGGTATGTTTTTTCACATTGCAGGTTTTTATGACCCATGCACCTTCCAACAGTGACCTATTAAGACATGTTTTCAGCCTACCCAAGAAAGCAGTTTTGAATCTGAAAGCGTATGTTAACATTACAATCGTATCAATGTATTCATTTCTGCTAACTAAACACAAAATGTATGCCAAATCTGCCATCTGATGTGCAAACAATATAGAAGAAGAAATAAAAAAAAGAAATCAACAATACAACTATTTAGTTTAAAGGTAGCTGTGTCTGGGCTACATTACTTGTTTTAGAGTCAGTTTATGAAAATCTGATATATATTGCTGAACTCATGGGAATAGATTCAAAGCCTTCATAGGCCTTACTCAAATGAGAGCTTACGTACACATTGTGATGGAAAGACAGGATGATTTTGTTATCTTCTTATTCATAATTCTCACACAGTTCATAGATTTTCAGGATGGGTGTGTGAGGTGGCCTGAGTTGGGAAGACTCGGCATCCTTCTTTCAAACATCCCTGATATGGTGGGGGGTGGGATCTGCTGACTCAGGGCTACATACGGTCTCCAGTGGATTTTCTGACTTCCTACCATTTGGTAGGGGAGGGAGAAAGGGATCAGGTTTTGGTCAGCTAAAGCTAAGCAGTTATTTAGCTCTTCTGGATTTTTTTTTTCCTACCCAGGAACGGGAAAGACTGTCTGGCAACTATTCAGCTGGTTAGCTGAAGCCAAATTATTAGCAGTGATTCAACCGGTTTTATTCCATAGTTTTCCTAACTGGTTGACATGGGAAAGGAGAAGCAGCAAATGAAAAGCAACAGATGATATCACTCTTGGATCAATCTCAAGAGCAAGGTTTTACAGCATGATAAAGCAAACACATCACTGGATAAACATCTGCCCACAAGTAATTCTTAATAGTCATTGTTAAACCAGCAGGAAAGGATCAACAATTAAAAAAATAATAAAGCAATGGCTGGAAACACGAAACAAACCACCAAGAAAAAAAAAAAACCCACAAAAAAAAACAACCAAAAAAGAACCAATACAGATGGAAACCAGTGATCCATATACTGGAAAGTCTAATGAAATTTTAAATTTACAGAATGGGATAATAACTAACATTAATTCTCACAGAGACTTAGGCACTTGTGGTTGACAAATCAAGAGGGCTTCTTTTCTGAAAGAAAAGTAATGCTGCTGAGCTGTACTAAAACTACTAAAACACAACCTCAAAGTACCATCCCATCTTTAATTAAGCTATAAACAGATCTAGGCTCAGACTTGTATCTTCAGAAGAAGGAAAAAGGACAGACTTAGTACTTTTTGGTGAAGAAATGAAGGATTTAAGAAGAGACCCTGAACTGAGTATGTAAAGAGTAAAGCAATGTTTCATAATACAGTATGGAAAATTCTGATGGAATACTTCATAATTGTAAGAACAAGCTATCCAAAGGTACAGTTTTGGGGAATTATAAGCTTTTGTTGATTTTTCAGGCCAGGCTAAACACCCATCTGTTACAGAGTGCTTAGGGATAATGAAGTTAATTCTGCCATAATCCCAGGAAATGGACTACAAAATCTGTCAGGCACCTTTCACACTGAATGCTTCTATGAAATACTTCACATATTATTTATATGGTAGGGAAAAAGTATCTTGGGAGCCCTCAGTATTCTAAACGAGAAGTAACACAAGTGCAAGACCACCGATATTGGTTCTTGTTCATCAAGACTAAGTAGTTTGTTTTATTGTCCCAATGTGACATTTCTTTGGGTGGAAAAAAGGGACAATTACAAGTGGATTAAGAGAGTGAATTGAATGAAGTACTACTATAAGTAGCACTCAGAAGGCAGGCCAATAATTTTGGTATCAATATAGTGCATGTAACATTAAGCAGCAAATGACCAAACATTCCCTGCAGTCAGGCTTTGATGTTGGAAGGTGGGTGGGCCCCCAAGTCATCTCATGTTACCTCATTGCATTTCCTTTAGAACATTCCCCATCCTTAGCACATCCTATTCCAAGAACCAAAAACTACTTCTTCCCTGGGCTCTGCTTAGTGAGGTTTTGATATCCTTTCTCCTAATTTTAACTCTCTCCCTCGCCACTGAAATGTTCTCCCCCATTTTATTTGAAGGATGGGGGCCATGCTGCCAGGTGGATATTCCCCAAGTCTCACAACTCTGCTCAAACTGTCTCTTATCAGGGTGCCCCTGAGCAGAGAGCACTCATAACTCATTTGAATGGGAAACAGTTGGGGGCTCGCCACACTTCATCCTACGAGACTGTTGACACTGTTAGCAGCTGCTAGTGTCACTCTCACTTTTACCAACTGGGAGCATATCAAAATGTTACATGCACATACAGTGGTGTAGTCTCTCCTCTTTTAGTTTAATGGGAATTAAGCACACACATCAAAGGGAAAATATACTCCACAGTTGCTAAGTACTTTATATGTTCATTTTGTAAATGTATTTGCTATGGGGAAAACAAAAAAAGAATACATAATTAAGGCACTCCAGGAAAAAAAAAATGTTCCCTCAAAGCAAATTAATACCAGTAACAGCATCATTTAACTATGCAAAACCTTATTCCATAGCAGAGCAATTAAAATCATTGTACCAAACTCTTAATTCAGGGAAACACAAAACCTTAAAGCAAATAATTGTTAATCAAGATAAAATGAGATCAATATGGTCCATCCTATTCCCAACAGACAACTGTCCACGCTGCAGAACTGTGAAAATTTTGCTTGCAGACTTCACTTGGGAGGCCAAGAGTGGAATAGCCATGGACTTTATCCACACATGCCCATACACCAACGGAGGAATATGGAGATACCAGATTGCTACTTTCCATAAGATACAGCTTCTTGTCCTGAAAAGGAAGTGAGAGCAATGCTAGATTAAACTAGCAGTTTTATGACACATTCACATAAGCATCATGTGTGCTTGATAAACATCACTTGAAAATAAAAGTACATAGGACTTCACCTACTACACAGGTACTATCATTTCATATCAGGTGCTAGCAGCCACAACTTGTATACCTTGACTGCAGTTTTTGTTCCACATTTTGAAAATAAAGATACAACTCTTAATTTCTGAAGTCTTGGGTTCCAGCAAGCAGTCAGGATAAGTAAATTATACCAATTGCATCATTATTTCACTGTTTGCACTTACATACATGCTAGTGACAGGGAAAACAGTTTCATCGATGGATCACTCAGGCTCTGGGGTGACTCCCAGCTCTGGAGTATTTAAGATACTGTGATTTAAGATATCACCACTGGCAGCTGTCACCCACCTCTAAACTTAGCAGCAGCAGGAATAATCTTGTGCCAGACCTTCAGCCGCTGCAGTTCACAGCCTGACATATTTCCTAAACCACCTTCATCGCTTAGTCAAGGCATCTGTGTCCCAGACTTGCCCACCTGCCTGTGAATCGTGGCAGCTGAAGATCTGGTAGTCTGTCTACTTTTGCTGCCACTGCAAAAGAGGCAGTAGCCGTTGGTTCAGGAGTGAACAGGCAGTTTCTTGTGACAGCAGCCCAACGTGTCACCGCTAAGTCTACCATGCTGTAGCTACCACTACCACATAGTCCTTAGGATGCAGCCAGCACACAGTCACGTGTGCTGCAACCAGTCAGTCTGATAGTGTCCCAGGAGCAACGTTCCCCATAGCGTTAGCACAATTAAGAAATTATCTTTTGGGACAGAATGCATCACAAACGTTATTCTAAACCATGAGCTCTCTCTAATCAGTCCCGCTCAATAGATCTCAACACTCTCATTCACTTGCAATGCTTAAAGAGTTGGATCTAAATAAAAGAATTTACCATGCAGCAGTGGATGAAGCATTAAATAACTGGGAAAGCTGAGACTGGCTATAAAGTATGCGCTCTGACAGCTTGCAAGAATAGTTTGTGATAACACACATGTGGGCATACACACTCGGCCAAAAAATTGTCTTTTGTACCCCAAAGAAATAAAACCAATTAAGCATATAGTATTCCTTTCTTCTGCAAATCATTCTTTGTCCTTCACTCCCCTGCTCTCTGCTCCTCCTTTTTCAGCTTTTATTTTTTTAAAATTAAAAGGACAGAAAAGAAAAGAAAAATAAGAAGAGTGGTTAAGCTCTATTAGCTCTGATTAACTTAGCTAGTATTGGCTTACGATGTTAAAAAAAAAAAGCTAGAAAAGAAAATTATTTTGGGAAGACCTTCTAGTCCTCAAACTACAGCTCATGAGAAGTCAGAATGTATTTCCATGTAAATTTTTAAATATGGACAACAATTCATTCACATTTTCATGTAGGAATAGTAAATGCTTTAACAAAACTGTTTGAAAACAAGTTATTTGGTTTTAAAATGCTTCACTGGTTCCCCATGCTTCTGCAGGTTGTGACACGGCGAACCACGGTTATTTGTAATGACAGGAGGAGGGGTCGCTGCTGTGGGACCCAGCCTACCAGTTCTGCCTGCCACAGACTATGTTGAAGCTGCCTGTCATCTTAGATGTTCATTTCAAAGAGAGGGAAAAACCCACAGCAACAATACTGGGCAAAAAGAAAAAAAAAAAAAAAAAAAAAAAAGGATTCTTTTCTTTAGAGGATGAAATATTTAGAGTTCAGAGTCCACGTAGAAACTAGGAGAAGGAGAGCCCGGGGAAATTACCGTCTTTATTTAAAATTATTTCAATTACTTATTAGAACACCCCTGACTGGCTTTCCTCATCAGCCTCTACAGACTGCGAGTTTTCAGCAACTCTAAAAAGAATTAGAGCTGTATTCATCAAGCAAACATCTCAGCCGAGTTAAAACATGAGCTTCACAGTATTTCAGCCTCAGCTTCAAGTGCAGACTTTCCACCAGCTGCTAGGGAACCGAACTGCCTTACCTACCAGCTCGCGTAGGGGCAAGGTATGCAAGTTAGAGGGAATACCTTAGTTTAACAGAATGAGATTTACCAGCCACAGCCCTAGTGAAGACAACATAATCCAATCTAAAGCAAGCATATGACTACATACATTTCTTTCATGAAGGCTCAAGCCAGATTTAACATACCAGGAAACACACAGTTCTTTGCTACTTTTGATAGACACACAACTTACTGCTGTTGTTGGACTCCAGTACTAGATGACAGCAGCTGCAGGAAGAAAATGAAGCATATACCTTGATAAACACCCAACAGACCACGCCTCAGCCGCAAAGTGGCATCCCTCAGGTACTTTGCTTTTTATGTACTACAACACATTGCAACTCAGTTTCTGCACTGCAGCTGTGTACCTTCATTATGCCACAACAAAAACCAATTTAAACCAAAGACCTCTGCCACGCTCAGCCACTCAACAAAAGGTGACTTAGCAACTCCTCTGGTTTGGGTTAGCCACACAGTTCCTACACTGGTTGTTTGGGTTTTTTTTCCCTAGAGAAGTGAACACTGCAGCATGACAATAAGTACCATCCCAGAGCTGTCTTCTAATCATGACCTCAAGCTTGTTTCCACACCATCCCTTCCTGGATGCTGCCACCTCTCACTGTGAAGGCTATGGCTTCCCATCAGGTCTAGTTAAGTGGAGGGTTTCCCAGGAAGAAGGCACAAAACCAATAAAGCAATTAGTGACCAATTAAATTAATTAACACTGTTTACCTACAGGAGAAAGGCAAGCCTTAAACAATTAGTAGCAAGTTTATTTTTAAAAGTAAAAAAACCTTTTGAAAACACCTTCTGAGTGACAAGGCTTGTTTATTGACAGCCATCCAGGTATTACATTTTTCCATCCTCTCCTAACTCGTTTCAGATGTTGGGAGACCAACTAGTCATTCAAAACAGAATACGCTCGATTCAAAGAAGGGAACCATTTCCACAGAGGCAGTGCTTTAGTGTTGTGATCTTTTGCACTGATTGTGAGCTGATTTTAGGTAATGATTACACCTGCAGTCCTGTTGAGAGTTATGAATTATCGGCACCTGAGCAACATCAGAACATTAACCCTTCTGTTCACCTCCCTAGACATAATATAAGAAAAATATCTCCCAGCCTTTAGAAAGCATCTTTTCAGTGCTCTACAAGTTTGCATACATTTTGTTATATCCTGGTGTTAGCTTGGCACTACTGGGGAAAAATTCCTCTTCACAAAACAGAAAACAGAGACAGATACAAACTACATCTATCTCACATATGCAACTGTATATTCACATGCACGTATTTCTGATCCCTTCCCTTAGGGTGGGTGAGGACAGGAGAACAGACCAGGTCTCATTAAGACAATTCTGTCTCAGCTCTGCACATAAAACCCACCGAGAGCAGGGGTCCATGGCTCTTGCAGTGGCGAAACTGTATGGATTTTTGCTGTACTCACAGCAAACAGATAAACAGCAAACGCGTTTCATGCAGATCACCAAACATCAGACTTTTAGTTATGTGAACATGGCTAGAACTGAAACCCAAGGAATACTGAATTCCAACTCATTAATTAGAAAAGTTACTATTTACTCTCTTCAAGAATTTCCTTTTGTCTTCTGCATTGAATTTTAAGTGTAGGATCTAATATAAATCTTTATGCTCTGTTGCAAACTGCTCTTTTTCCTTCCAAGTGTATTGAAGTGTCACCTTCCAGAAGCTCTTCCCTCTGGGTCCACTGCCCTTCAGACGATTCCCTTAAACACGTTGAGCATGACTAAAGGACTCCTAGACTTGAAAAGCCTGCACAACAGATACTTCTTTCAAAGTATGATCAGCAAATTCTCTCATATAGCAAAAAATGAAACCAACTGAACATGGAATTTATTTTACTGTGTAGACAGAGTATTATGGAGTAAGTGGGACTAATCTGATCTCTGTCTTGCTTCAGTCCAGTGGCTTATATATTGTGCTCATGACTAAAGAAGCATGACAGAAATTTGATTTCATGTCCGTGTATCTGCATGCACAGATGATTTGCCCACAGTTGATAATGATACCAGAATTAAGGACTCAGTTTCTCCTCAGTACCTCTATCTTACTTTGACTCCAGTTTGTTTAAATTCATTACAAAAATAGGGTAATAGAGAAAAGCGGTTTCGTTAACTACTGATCTGATTTTACCATATAAATGCATAAGATCTATTAGATGTCCATGTTAAGGAAAAAAAAAAAAAAGAGCATAGATTTCAGTTTTATAGATGAAGCAGGTCTAAAAAAGTCAGAGAACTAGTATACAAATTTCTCAGCCCAAGAATCAAGACTACATTATCAGTATGCTCTTAGGGCAAGTGGACTACATGGATGATTATCTCTAATACAACTGTTTTGACTAATTTTGATGAAACCAAAACCTTTTTCTTTCTTGGCTTTTCAACACAGAAGATATTTTGAGACATATTTATTTTTGCTTTCAAATAAATTCTTAACCTTCATTATATTGATGGAAAAATTAACAGGAATTTTCATAAGATTTTAAATAGCTGAAATTTTAAACTTACAACTTTCAAATGGTAAATCAACTATTTGGTAAAGAAGGATGCATACCCTTTTCCTATCATCCCTGGGAATTTAAGGATATTAAATTAGTTAAAAGAGGTTTCTGTATTTTACTTTAGAAATATATAGATATAACAAAAAAATTATTTTTAAATATCAAATAAGTGGAACTTGCAGAACAAAATATCATACTCAGCCTATTTTTAGGCAGGTCTTCCTAGAATATCCACATGCTAAAATAGCATGCAAAAAATCCTGGGAAAACAGATTTTTAAATATTTTGACTAAAGAAACATTTTACACAATAAGGATAAAAAGACAGCACCCATGGGTGTTGATTTATAGTAGTTTCTGTACAGTAAGGAATGATTTGAAGAGTACTTGGTTTTCCTTGTTGAGATCAAAACCAGCTATAGATTGAAGTATTTTCTTAAAATTTTGTGAATTCACACAGAGAAGGTGTTACTGTTCTGTTTTATCCAGAATTGTAAAAAACAGTGGTATAACAGGCTCTCAACTGTGAGGATGTGTATGGGCACTGCCAGATCTCTGGCCAAATCCTTTCCACCTGAAAGTGCTGACTGGAACAAAGTTTTGAACCTCCCTTCCAAACACATCAAATTCTGTTCATAGGAGCAATATAGCATTGTCGTTGTCCTTCCCAGCTGACCTCAACAACCTGCTAGCATGGAGATGTTCACAGACAGTATAGACATTAAACTGGCATCCTGCAAGTTGACACCCAAGCTTAATTCATTCCTTCTTCACAGACCTTATCCACCATCTTTCAAGCCGTACTGCTCAGTTTCTCCAACTACCCTGTAGGGAGAATCATACTTCCCTTTGGGGGTGGATACTGTGGTGATAAATACACTACAGATGCTCGTCTGCAACAGAAATGGCACCACAAGGATAGAGAGTTGTGTGGTTTGGCAGACTAAGGCTTGGACTAGGGCAAGAACTTCTTCCGGTCCACCCCTACAGCTGACACTGGAGCCTCCTTTACCCTGTTATGCCCTGTGGACTCTGAGCTGCATCAGGAAGAACATAGTCTTCTGCTATATCAGGGACAGCGCATCAAAGGCTGGGGGGTCAAGTTCTGCCAGCAGAGCAGGTCCTGCTACACTATGCCAGCCAAGGGTATTTGGGACACCCAGCATTCTATCTGTAACATGAGTGTTACCAAAACCCAGCCAGGGTCAGGGGTAGAGTAATAATAATAATAATAATAATAATAAAATCTTGTCTGATGCATGTTCTCTTCTGATAGTTGTCTGAGTTGTTCTTCACTGGTCAGGCTACAAGATGTTTTCTACGTGATCAATGAGCGATACCAAGAATGGCCAAAATTCAGGGGTTTTTTTAATGCACTGACTTCATTCCAGTGACTGTTTACACTAAAATTATTTTTTGCCCAAATGCTTGACGGGTTCTCATTCAGTCTTTCCTTGAGCTCAGTGTGTCAGTGATCATCAGTGTTTCCTGTAGATTCTGATCTCCAACATTTATTTCAGTAATGCTCTTTGTCTAATATCGTGACTTTCTTTGGTAATAGGGAGCAAGAGACAACAAGCTCTTAGAATAAGGCTATGTATATCCTGGGATTATAATTACTCCATTTGCAATATTAAAGAGATTCCAGTCCCTAAAGATCATGGATAGCTGCCACATCTGTGTGGGCACATCAGAACTAGCTTTACACCAATCCTGGTCTACAGCCATGCAAAACCAGAGCTCAGCATGAGTTAACTGCTTGGCTGCTCAAGCAGTTTTGTAGATAAACTAGAAAATTTACTTTTTCTATAAATAGGAATTGAGCATCATCACCTTACAATGGAAATACAAGAACAGCAGCAGTGTTGTCTTACCTTTAACGTTTAAAACCATTTGAGGGACCTACAAAGAGCAAGTTAGTCTTTAAAATCTAAGGGATTTTGAAGGAATGGATATTCTTATTGAGTTATTTCATTTCATCTGTAAGTTTGGAGCTGGCCACAGTGGAATTAATAGGAAAAACACTTTTTGAGGAAACAGACATAAAATAGGGAGAAAACCATAGTATCAAAAGGTTGTGTTTGACCTGCTATTTCTGAAGTCTTGATGAGTTTCATCACTAAGGTCAATGAAAACTTCTTAAAAAACTGACCTGCAAAGGAGAAATTTAGTACTGCGTTCACATGAAGTTTGTGTGCACAACAAGTTTCAGCTACTCAAACTGAATTTTACTAATAAACAGTAGTGGTATTTTTATTCAGTGTTTATTCCTGCATCATAACTACATCTCTACAAATATTCCACCAGAAAGTATGGGATCTATTAACATTTTTTTTTCCAGTGTGGCACTTGAGTAAGCCTTAGAAAGCCCCCAAAAGGGCATAATTCCAGCACTTAGCATGGCCAGAGCAATGCAGTAGAAACCTTAATCAGGGCTTCTACTCAGATTGAAATACATCCCGATTAAGTGACCATCCCATTTAAGCAAAGTTTTCCTGAACCGTCACTTAATGTAAACCAAATGTCCTCTGCAACTCCTTCCTTCGACTGAAGCATTTTGACCCTTAGCCACCATATTAACACCTCTAATTGTAACTGACAGGGCAATTTCCTGGTTGCCATTGTGTGAGACAAGCAGCGAACACTAGCCACAAGCAATTTATGACCTTTGACTGTCATATTAACACTTTTAATTGTAATTGACAGGGCAGTTAGGACAAAAAGTGTCCCAGCAAAGCAGTTCAGTCAGTTGTGAATGTCCCGCTAAAACAAAGGAAGGGGCATCCAGTCATTAAGGTGGGGGAACTGATATGGAGAAAGAAGGGGCAATACCTGTGGCTGGAAAATCATCAGACTCCCTGTAATCATCACTGACAATTTTTTTGCTTCAATTTGCCATGTTACTCTCTGCTAAAGCCGGAAGTACTTTCACTGAATGCATGGAATTTAATTATAACTTTTGAAGAATATTTCCCAATATATTCAAATCAAAAATATTTTGAAGATTCTGCCCCCTCCAATGACATGAATTTTAACTTCAACAAATTTCACATTATTTGCTGAAAAAGACAGATCCTCGGCACCTCACATTTGAAAACATAAATCTTTTCACATTGTTTAAATAAAAACTATTATCTAGAGTCTTAGAAAGTCTGTAAAATTAATGCACCTCTGGGCAACAGCCACTGAAGCATTGTATAACATGAGACTAAATAAGCAAAAGGTTATCTCAAGTGGAAGGAAGGGGAATGCGGTGGGTGACTTATACTCACTTTTGGTAAGCTGGCCTCTAAAGAGTGAAATACTGTACGGGCAAACATTTGAGCAGGTCTGATATCCTTCAGCAGTGGGTAAGGGCACTAATCAGATGCTAGAAAGATTCTCCCTTATTTATATTTTAGTCCTACATGCATAAACACTGATCATTACATTTGAGAATTTGGTCATATTTGTTTGATCTGACCTACGGATGGGACGTATTCAGCTAAGGCAAAGATACTGGTTACTTTCTTAATTACAATATATCATTCTTTTTTCCTTCTAAGGAAGAAATAAAGCACTATTATTAACTTGAAATCTAAGAAAAGTCTGTAAGAATATTATAGAAGCTATTTTCAGTCTTATATATCAAGTCAAATCAGCCAAATAACTTTTGTTAATTTCCAGACACTTTCTAGCTGTCAGATTCCCCTTCCCACTGTGTCCCTCAAGAGAAAAGGGAGAAACTCACATTAAATCTAGAAAAACTGAATAGCCAAAGTGTTACCAAACACAGAAATCTGGAAAACTGAGCAGCTGAAAAAGATTCTAGCCCAAGGGTGCATTTCCATGAATGCCTCTTTTGACAGCAAAGCTAGTTTAACCCCTACATTCACCATCGTGTTCACAGAGCAGCCCTACAAACAGCACGTCAGCTTAACAGAGAATGAAATTACACATTACAGACAACATTAATACCTTGCAGACACCAGTACAGGAAGATCTGCCTTCCCTTCTTACTTTCAACTACCGTTCCTCCTCCAGGCTTGACCTGACCCTTCCCATGAGCCAGCAGGAGCATGTCTCTGCTGAGCCAGTTCAGCCCAATACTCCCTACAAAAACACACAGACACTTTTTGGTAGGATTACTTTTCTGCCAGCTTAGTGAGTTGAATCAGCTCAAGTTCCCCTGAGAAGGGGAGGGCTGTGTGGCCGTCAGAGGGGAGATGGGGGAAGGAGGGGTACAAGCTTTCCCTTCTGGAGACACTGCAACAGATTTAGCCAAGCTCAAAGAATAATGTGCAACTTCATCCTGAAAGGCAGTTGCAGAGAGAGCATTGCCAAGAAAGGACATACAGAGCACTGTATCCTCAGTTAGGGTATGTTTCATTGTCATTGTTTCAAGATTTTTCATTAACATAAATGACATTAAGTATTTATTATTTTTAAAGTAAGTAACAAAGGAGCCTGTGCCTTATTTTTAGAAATTATGATCTTCACAACCACATACAATCCTTCAGTGACTCCTAACGGGTCTTCAGTAACTTTGAACACATTTACCTGCTCAGAAGTGATCATAAATGAGAAGTGGATTTGTGCTCTTTCAAATCTCTTGATAGAAAAAGAGACCCAGACTGTCTCCTGCAGACCCTCAACTTAATGTTGCTTCCTAGATAGCAGTTCATGGTTTAAGATATACTGACATATCTAGAAAAACATTTAGACTACATAACTTTATGAATAGAATTGAATGAGGCAGAAGTTGTAGTAACATAACATCACGACAGAGGAAAGATATTTATTAAGGCTTCTTCTTGACATTATCAGTTTAGTCCAATTCTGGCTGTTGCAACTCAGGTGCTTTCACTTTGCAACGCACTCTATCATTTAAGAATAAATGGGATGCTGGTGCATGAGCCTGGAGCTCAGCCTAGCTTTAAGCAGCAAAGTTTTGCACTGGTGCAGCTTCTCAACAGCGGTTAGAATTGAGGAAAAGAGTAAAATTCACATCTCCTACAGCTTGCACACTGGTAAGGCCAAACTTCTCAGCCATGTAACATGAAAATTAGTGACAAACTATGTAGGGAAGACCAAAACTGGTGGTTTTTCTGACTTAAAATTATGAGCAGAAAAGAATCTGACAGGAGAATAACCATGAATATTCAACTGCTCCTGAAGCCTTTGTGATCAGAGAAAGCAAATAACAAGAAACCCCCCATCATTGATAACATTTTCTAATATGTTCATCAGTAAACCATATATGCCCCTACATGCCTCACTCTAGATGGTTTCAAATGAGTTCCCTCTTGATCCAGATTTCACTTTCTAAAAAAGCCATTTTTTAAAAAATATCCCCTACTATGTCTTTCCATTGATAACACAACTGACTATCAAATTAGGAAAAAGAAAATCAGAAACAGTTATAAAGCAAATCGAGATAGAAAGTTCTATTTCTCACCTTTCTCATTAACCAAAATCTTGTGCTTTGTTGCTTGTATTTAGACTCATATATCTGTAAATGGGCCTCTAATTTTCTGATCACTACATGAGTGTGTGATAGTAAATTAATTAAGAATTTAATAGCACCTTTGAAAAAAATGGCGTTCTTAGGAAACTAAACCTGATTCAAGTCTCTAATGTCAGGCAAATCTTTCTGTCTCTGCATTATTGCTTGAGAGAACATAAACAAACTATTACACACAACTGTTTGACAAGGACACACTCTAAATTGCTACCTGCTTAATAAGCCTCTGTGGAGATCCTAAGCTGTTTCAGATGAGAGTAGATGTTTGATCAGATGCATGAAGGTTATTTTAAGTAAGCATGCAACTATCTTGTCCAGTCTTTCAACAGCTAGATACTTCTACAAAGATCCATGGGAATAGGGGGAATTCTATTTTAGTAGACTTTGCAAGGGTCCTGGAGGACTTGCTAAGAATGCTAAATAAACAAGGACTCTCATTCCACCCAGCCACAAAGAGCTAACAAGCCCCCGCGCCCCCCTCCCTGTCCTCTGGCAGGCTATACCTCCCACCGGCAGCCCACACTCATCAATACGCAGGAGCCCCAGATATCACACACCAGACCCTGCTGTGATGAGCAAACACCAATCAACAGCCCCATTAGCCTCCAGAGGACAGTATAGTTTGTTTACAGTAAATACTAGAGCACTGCCAGCGGAGGGCTGCGCTGAGGCGGCTTCTCCTCCTGTTTCAGACCCATTTGGGTCTGCATGCAGGGGAGCCCTGGGTGTCCTTTTCTTCTCAAAAAAACAAAAACAAAAAACAAAAAACAACTGACGAAAATGCAATCATTGAAAATTAACAGCAATTTAGGATTGTTTTTTTGTTGTTGTTAAAGAGCCTTCAATCAAAATGACTATATTTTCAAAAGCAAGTAACTTATGATGAACAATATATAGCATTTGATACAGGATTTCCAGTGGAGAGTGCTAACCTTCATTAACTAACCACTACCCAGCTTTCATCAGGGGCTTGGTATTGTTCTCCAGCACTTCAGCACTTTGCTGTAACCTGTACTAAGAGCATGGAATGACCAAGTTTTGCTTCCAAAGCTGGCAGACAGTGGAAGGGATTTGAGCGAATGCTACAGCTTACCAAAAAGAGCAAGGCGTTCAGAGAGGTTTAGGAAGAAGATCCAAGAAAGTCTGAAATCCACCCTGTGTGTAGTTACCAGCTTGCTGGCACATCAGGGTGACTGCTTCTCTGCAAGATACCAAGGGGGAAAGACTGCTTCCTCCTCTGCATACGCTTTGCATACAGCCTAGTGACTCTGCTCTGTTTGGAGACTAGATTCGCTTCTGACCCTTTGTTAACAAAGACAATATAATTTATTATTCATACATATCTGTAGTCGGAAGACGTGCGCTGCAAGTAGCTGATCTCATTCTTTGCTCAAGCAACACGTGACTCGGACATCGTTCTGAATGTTGCTCTTTTCCTTGGAAGCAAGGATTGAATCAAGAGGAAAGTCTTAGTAGCCTGGCAGACATTAACTTGAGCTTGAGCTTGTGGGGAGAAATGAGGTTTTTATCTGGTGGGGCTGAGGTGAGCTGTAACACCATAGTTGAAGAATGACTACTAAAGCAATCTCTAGAGTGGTTAAGTACCTGGGGAAAGGTAAGGGGAAGCAATTAGTTAGGGCAATGGAAATTAAGCTGTATGTTTTGTTAGTTGTTTTTCAGAATAAAGAACAAGCAAATAATTTGTGCAAAGTGTCCATCATGAGTCATATTTATCTTACTAACACGCTGACAAAATTCTTCCTAGCATGACTCAATGAAGTTTCTGTGCAGGACATGCATCAATTTCTTCTGAAATCCCTAAAAGCTCTGAATCAACTGCCAGGCGTGTTTGCAACACTTCAGATGAGCCCCTCTCATCACCTCAAAAGAATGCCTAATTTCCAATGGCAGGGGGAGGGCGGGGTGGGAGGGAAGTCTGTTACTACAGTTAACCAAACAACAAATTACATGTCAGCAACTACGTGACCACAGCATTCAGATGTCAGAAAATAACTGAGTAAAAGCATTCAAATTTCAAAACTAATTTTCAAGATGCTTCAGCATTCTCGTATGTATTTCTTTCTATAACCCCTGGCTGCTGGACACTTTTCCAAGTCACATCTACAATACGTTCAAAATCCTGTGTGTTCAAGTACACCAGCAGAAGCAGTTTTACTACACAGCAACACAATGATAAACGGACAAATGTTACATAGTAAAATGTTTATAGAAACTGGATTGAAAGAGCTTCTCAGTGGTTACACCTCTTCATCCACCCTTCCATTAACTTAATTAAGCTAACCCGTAGGCTTACAAGCCTGGGGGACTTAGAGAACTTGATCTGAAAAGAAAAATAAAAGGTTTAATCACCAGGCCAGGTTTTCCAAGTTGTCATGGCTCTAGTGTTTATACCCTGCACACTTACATAAACCCAAACTTCCATTACTTGCCTGAGAGTCTCAGATCAATATTATAGATAAAGGTAAAGCTTAAGGTAAACGATTACCCTATAAGATGATGGGAATAGTAATTTTAGTGAACATCAAACACATTAGGATACAGTAAGCTTGCACAGACATAATAAATTCATCAGCTATTTCTGCTGATTGATTTGTATTCCAGTTTAATTAGCCATGAAAGAGTCAATTTTTTTCTGAAACCTTCCCTCCCCCTCTTTTTTGTTACAGATCACTGCCACAAAGGATAATCCCCAGCTGTCAAGTTAAGGAAATTTAAAAGGTAGGTGGAAAAAAAATCGTTACCAATCATGAATTCATTTTCATATAGACCAGTTATACTTATTTCCCAATGACTTTGGTTGGAAAATCACATCTGAAAATAAACTGATGCCCTTAAACTATTGTTTTAAAATTGGCTTTAAAATACTTTGCAAGCAGAGTACCTTGATATAGTGGAGATAATGACATGCAAAAAGGCAGAGGTGCTGTGCAGTGGCACAAAACCTTTAATCTTGCTGTTGCTTAACTTTCAGCAAACAATTTTAGACAACGCAAAATAAGCACTGCAGATATGTTTGGCAGAAGAAAGAAAAAAATCATTTGTCATAAAGAGGATACTTTGTGCCTGAGAAGGAAAGAGATAAACAAACTAGTGCCACAAATACGTTCAGAAAATTCACAAAGACCATCCATATTTGTTTCAACTTGCCACTACAAAAGAAGAGGCAGGGAACAATAGTGAGGTCCAGCTGTTGTTTTTCTTGAAGAAGTCCCAGCTCCCCATGCAAAGAAACTACACTTGAGATGAGCAGGCTGAGACAAATGTTCTGTCTACACTTTAAATGGCAGCTGGTTATTAAATGACTCCCAATAGGATGAACACTTGCTATTGACAATAAGGTAATATAAGGACCATGCAGAGCAATCAGGATGGGAATGTGAATGAAAAATCTTTAATCTGAAATTACAGCTGTCAGGGTTATATTATAAAACATGAAAGTTGCATCTGCACTTAGAATTAATGTGTCCCAAAAGCCGAGTTTCTCATAAAGTGCATCTTGCAGATACATCTTTTATAAATAGACTACTGGTCTTCCATAAATCAAACCAAACTGTAGCCTATCCTAAGGAATTAAAAGGGTCATCTCTTCTGGGGTTGGTATGTGTTGAACAGTATTTGGGAAAAATGAACATTGATTTACAAAGTCCAACAGACACTGGTAGTAGTATTACTTTCTAAAGATATTCACTGACGGCAATGTGTCAAACAAATTACTTCAGTTATTTTATTACCAGCCTTAATGTGTAAAAGCATCCTCTTCAAAATAAAAAAGCATTTTCAAAAGAGCCACTATTTAACAATCTGAGTTAACAGTGATGAACAAACAAATATAGTTCTCTTAATTTGCACATAGTTCAAATAAACGGGGTAAGCTCCATGTGCATGCACACTAAGCCTAGTTTGATGGAACCAGTTTAGGATCAGACATAGGGCAATATTAGTTACTTGCTTTATTCCCTGGCCTCACAGCTCACGAGGATCACTTTAGTTCATTTCCCATGAAAGGGCAGAGCCATTTCTGTAAACTGAATCTTTGCATATGTTTTGTGACAGCTCATCAGGTGATCGAGCGTGACTCAAGTATTTAGTGATACCTGTATTTTGATTATTTCAACAAGGCAGTATCAGAAGGTCTCCAATGCCAAATTGCCACTCAGAAATTCTTTAATGATTTGTGAGGGAAAAAAACATCTTTGATACTAGTCCCATGTATACAGTAACAGGTGACAAATTATCTGGGAAGATGGGCTACAGCCAACAAAAGCTTTAAAACCAGTAACTGTAATGATGCATGTTATGAAAAAGATGTACACCCACTCCTTCAGTCTTCATACAAACAAATTTTCAAACAAAAACTCTGTAACAAATATGGACCTAAAAGTAGAATTGCAGCATACCTATATTCTCTCCCTCTTAATTGGGGTTTGGCCAATGGTTTGGTGGAGAATGAGAGACCACGAGCTTCCTAGTCCATTCTTGGTTCTTGTTAACCAAGTCCTCCGCGCTCCTGAGGAAGCTAAGGGGCTCAAGTCTAAACATCTGACTCAACTTCCACCTAAAAGCCAATTTATTACTGTGTGAGTTCTTCCTGTCTTATTATGCTCCACCCAAAGTGCTGTCAAGATGCAAAAGCTAAATCCCTTGCAAGAAATCTGCTTCTTCCCCTAGAAGGAAGGAGCCAGCATACTGCATGCCAGCGCTAACAGACCATTGGGTAATTGAGATTAAAAAAAAAAGCTCAAAAAGCATTTCACTGACAATAAATTACAAATCACCCATAAAAATTATGATCAGCTATATTTGTCATGAAGGGATTATAGCAAAGAATTAGTTAACCTTACATAAACAATTCTTTGTACTCAGATATCAGGTATATGTTATTTTCCCTCAATAGAAATACAGTAGATACTTTCAAATTGACTGATGAACTTTTAGAACATAATTGCAGAAATCAGTTGCCTGGCTGCAAACCAGGAGGTCCACCATTTCTGTGATATCACAATACCAAAAATCAGGTTCTGTAAGCCAGAAAGTAATGATTAACAGAAAAACATAATGAAAACATTTTGGAACAGCAAATTAAAAGTTACTTGTGTCTTCACTGAAGCCTGATTGAGAGTAAGCATATCATTCTGAAATTAACTCTGAATTCAATTAAGAGCTTGTTTTCCCCTCTACTTCACTGCATTCAGAAGGTAACTTACATGTTTTCTGGCATTATCCAGAAATCCCAAGCCTTTTAGATATGGCAGGCAAAATTCTGAAAAAGTATCCCAAAGAAAAAAGCGACAGAAGGCTCCAAAATTACATTTTTTTCAGAAATTAATTTGCTCATACAGTTTCAAAGCTACAATATTTTTCTCTTTACATTACGAATTATTTTATAGTGTCTCTCAGCTTTGTTAAACTTACCACGTTTCACCCTTGAAGTGTCTCAGACCAGGGTGTTGAGTTCCCTCTAGGTATCAGCTGAAAAGGATATTAGCATCTGTACTGCAGGTGCATATAACCATTTTCATTTGCTAAACATTTCTCTGATAACTCTCCCTCAGACTTATCAAATACAAGAGTAACTCAGCCTGGAATAATGCAGAACACCATCTGTGAATCTAACTTTGAAGGAAGAAATCATGTTTGATAAAGAAATTAAACTGCCTCAAAAACACAAGGAAACAATTTCAGGTATATGATAGAGATTGACAGAGATCGATGAAGAAAGACAAAAATATTGTTAAAGAGTTCCAACCAAACAAATGAAGATATTAAGTTACCAAAGTCAGTAAATTAACACAGTCTTCCTAAAAACAGGTACCAAAAAAATCTATATAATTTCATTGTTCAGTCAGTTCCCTATGAAATGTGGCTGAGGAAATCAACAAAGTTATTAATTCATTATCAGATCTGTGGGTAAGGATTTATTCAAGGACAGGCAAACTCAAGCATCCTTCCTATTTACAATGAACAAACCCCCCCCCCCAAAAAAAAAAAATTCACAAAATCGAAGATGAAAAGCAGAGAAGGCACATGTGCATTTCAGTTTTGTTACCTGGCCCATTTATTTGTCTTATCTATCTGGGAGGTCTTGTCTTTTAAAGATTTTAAGCTCTTCAGAGTGGAGGCCATCATTAGCTTATATGTTTGCTCAGTGTCTAGCATAGGAGAGTAAGACTGGCTGACAGCTCTAGACCACAAATACAATTAGGATTTAAATAAAGAGCCAATTTGGGTTTGCAACCAAATTCATTCAAAAGAGCACTGCAGTAGTGATGCCTCTATAACAGACAGTGAAGCAGAGTCTTTCATACTTTTAGAATAGCTTAGGAACTATTTGCAATAGCAAACAAACAAAAAAAAGGAACAGAAAAAACCTTAAGGCAGCTAAAACAAGCAAGCAAACAAACAAGCTTGAGGCTCTGTGAATGAATACAATTTTTTCACCTAGGCAGTTTCTTCAGGTCACAAGCACAGCTGTGTTCAGCATGGTCAGAAGTCCATGAACCAGTTAAATAAAAAATGTAGCATCATTTTCTTAAGAGGAGAATCAACTGCCTGAAAATTAAAAATCTTATCCATATGGAAAAAAAAACAAAGCCAAACAACCAAAACCTCCAGGGTGTAGCCTCCTGTATCTCCATTAAAGCGGAATGAATATCTCAGATTATGGCATCTTGCATCACATATTCCCTTTCTGAGATGCTCTGTGAATGCTACTTTGGGCCATTAGGTCACGTTTTCAAAGCTTCATCCTGTTGCTCCTTTTAGATGATGATAAAGCTTTGTTCTACCAACATTTTAAGCACTGGATTTATCTTCCAAGAACTTTGAAGCACAAAGAGAAAGGCATGTAACTCTAATTTGTAAATCTCTCGACAGTAGGATATGTAACTGAGCACTTCCAACCAGAAGAAGTGGTCCCACATGCATTTAAGATCTCAGACAAACCTTACTGAGTACCCAGTGATACTTGAATATTTTTTATTCCACTTGAAGGAAAACTGCAGACAATTTGTTTGCTCTCTAACAAATGCTACCACACAGTTGAAATATCAAAGTGCTCTTTGTATCTGAGACATAGCTTCTTTGGACACCATGTTTCCCACTCAAACGAGTGGCCACATGTTTTCTTCTTAATTGTAAAATGAGGGCCAGAAGTCCCACAGTGGGAGATGTACCAGGCAAATAAATTACACAGCAAATGCAAACAAGCTCTTCCCTGTCTACCACCTAAAGGCTGGCTGTTGTCTAATAGTAGTAGTTTCAGCCAGTCTTTGACGTGAGGAAAAGGAACAGAAAAGAGGCAGGAATAAGGGCTGATGCCCCAGAGATGGGCATGACATTGTACCATTCATTGAATGAAAAAGCCAGTCACTTTATAAAATAAATTAGTTTGATAAAATGAAATTCCTTGTGAACTGAGAGGCACATCCTCAAAATGAGATCTCGCTCTGAAGTAGAGCAAATGGATACAACAGAATAGATTTTGCCATGATAAGTTTGGACTTTGAAGATGAACCTCCAGCCAGAGAAAACATTGTTCCCTGCCTTATTCATGTTATCCCTTTTGTCCAGGAAAATAAGTCTTCCTTTAAGCAATATTGCACAATTCTGGCAAGAAATACTTCCTAAAAGAACGGATTTTCAGCTTTAAAGAGCTTCTATTATTCTTCAAGGTGAACATTTTTGAAACAACATTTCCAACTTTTCCTTAGTCTCAGACTAAATAAGTCAAAAGCTAAAACTTTTAGCACACCTGGTAAATCTGCAGCTCTTAAATCTGACTGACTGCCCCCAGCATCTTCTCTTTCTTCTTTGACCACAGTGGAACCAGAAACAGAGGCTGCAGCTGCCTCTGGGGCTGCTCAGCACCTCCAGAGAACCCCAGCCAGGCGATTTTTTTTCAGATTCCCAGAGCGTTTAGTAAGGGACTCCGTGGCCCCGAGCACTGTCATGGGAAAAAGGAGAGCAGTTGTCCCGCTTGCAGACGAGCCCAGACGACCGACACAGCGGCACCCCACTAGATCCACTCTAGAAGGGGAAGCGGGGCTCTGTTTTCTCCCTCTTGCCTCTCCCACTGTTCAGGAGGTGCTCACATGGGAGCACACGCAGGAAGAGGGGCTGCTAGGGCAGAGCAGGAGAGGGAAGATCCCACCATAGTTTTGCTTCAAATATTTTGAAAACGACCTAAGAAAAGGGTTCCTGCTCAGGTTGATGTTTATAAATAAAGTTGTTCAGCCCTGCCTGGTGCACTAACCGTATTTTCCACACTGGCATATATTTCATTTGGAAAGTAATTTTTCTGGATAGCTTGTTTCCAAGAAAAGTATGCCAAAAATCTTAAATACATTCAATGTCATCTTACTGTGGACCAAATTAATCCTGTGAAGTTATTGTTATTGTTATTGTTTCAATTATATGAAACAAACCACTGTATGGGACTAAATTACCAAGAAAATCAATTACAATCCAATCAATACCATCAAATTTGTATTACAATTCATACTTTGAATCATGAAAAGTTCTTGCATGAGCTTCAGCTTATTTTCTAGAAAGGGTTGACATGGCATTTTGTCTTGTATTCGAAAGCTATTTTTTCCTATTAATATGCTTTGAACAAACAAGCAAAAGACGAAGAAAATCAAAAGGAAGTTCTTGTTCATGCTTCTCCCACACATCTTCAGCTGTGTGCGCAAGCAGTTAAAACATGCAAATGCAGTTTGGAGGAAATTCGACATCTCTATTATAGATGAAAGGTAAACAAAAGCAGATGAAGGATTAGTGCAATTCCAAATTTAAGATATTGCTCTCAGTGACTTATAATAAAGTGGTGTTGCATACGGTGGCATGTTTTAGATGACATTTCAATTGTACAAGCAATTTGCATTCTATCTGACATTAAATAACGTTCTCATTATTATGAATTCTGGCAGCATCCCCGTCTCCACAGCATAAAGATATGAACTACGAGGCACATCTTAATGAAGGGAGTAAGTTTTCCCGTCAATCTGAAATGCGAGACAAGGCTGTACCTGGGCTAAACCTCTGGCAACATTATTGTGAGTTGCCCACTTCTGACATAGTACAAATCTTCAGCTAAAGCATTCTTCTTATTAAATAAAGATCTATAACTGAACACATGTATCTGTAATATCACTACAATCCAAAGAAAATTAAAAGACAGATTATGTCCAGGATATTACATGCACCACCACAGAGCACTGCGAGAATCTGGTATGATCCTGTTGCTAAGATACCTGGCTAATGCCACGGAAACAAGCCCTTCGTACTAATCTAGCACAATCCATGCATGCTTCCACATATTTTGGCAGGGGAAAGTAGGAGTCCACTGACAATGGCTTGGGATATTGCTAGCCAGCGCTCCTGAATTTATACATTTTTTTTATCTCTTGCTGGTAAGCTTCAGCAATCTGAGTGAAATAAGAAATGTAACACTCTGTTAATGGCATTTGGTTGCTTTATGCCATTTAAAACAAGTAAGATTACTTTTTATCCTCCTGCATAGTCAATAAAAGTTGCTTAAAAAGGTAATTATTTAAGTGCTTTTGGTTGCAAAATTGCAGTGCTCCCAAAAATGACTGCCCTTAATCTTTGTGATTTATACTGTAATATGCACATAAATGACAAACTGCATTTACTTTCTCCATCGCTGCCTTCAAGGAGACTCTAATAGAACAGTTTCTTTGGGTGCACACTGAATAAGCAATCAGAAGAATAAAGTGGAATTATTTTAACACAAATAACTCACAAGTCTGTACTATTTAAAACTGCTTTGCGGCTCTAAGCCTACCAGTAGCTCTTTGCCCAACAGACTAAAAAATGAGTGAGGAAAAAGGAGAGGGGAAGCAAAAAAAGAAAAAAAAGACTAATCATTCCACAGTATGTGTAAAAATCTTACATAAAAGAAAACTGCTTCAACAGCCCAGCTAAACTGCAAACTTATGGTCAAGCAATGCAAGTGTTACACCTATCCTCTTTAAATACGAGACGCGACTTCACTGATGAAAAAGTACACTAATAAAACGTTCCTACTGTAAATCCAACAAGAATTTATAAAAAAAAAAAAGATAAAGTCAACGCACTCCCTATCTTTTTTGCAATGTGATCTCTCCTAAGCATCAGTGACAGTAGCTCTGTTGAGCTCAAGTTATGATAACAATAACTTTTGCAGATGTTCATAGCTGTCAAGTGTTATTCACTAAAATGTCAGAAGATGTGATAAAAAGTAAAAACAGAAGAATTCCTCTGTAGTAACCAGTTGAAGTCAGGAAGGCAGAGGTCACACATTAATCTCTAACTATGAAACAGTGAGCTGCAGAGGAATAATGGAAATATTATATTAAAACAAGCAAGCAATTGTGCATGTGTGTGCATGCCTACATGTACATGAATAAGTGAAAGAAAGATGCTTATATTTCCACACTGCATTTGCTTCCAATTCATTCATAGTACAGACCCAATGTACTTTTTTCTAAAAGGAGCACACACCTCTCAGATAGCAGCACCTAAAAATTGTGTTCTTTTTATTAAGTTTTTAAAAATTTTGATTCTGTTTTGGTTTATTTTTTTAAATTGTTTTCCGCTCCACGGACTCGCAAGGGCATTTTGCAAGCTTTCTCTGGCATGGGACCTTATGGATTCCCCACATCATTTACAGGGTTATGACAATTGCATGTCATGCCGTACTCTATTACTGTTGGAAAAAATATTACTCTCATTGATATAGGCCACATAAGATGCAAAAAATGGACAAATGCCGTTCCTTTATTTAGAATGCCTTATATATTTTTAAGTCCTCTGGGAATTTGTTGTAGTAAAACTATTTCTGAATATCTACCTTAGGGCAGCATACAAGGGTAACTGTATTATAAAACAGGAGATTGTTCATGACAAAGAAGAAATAAATCAATAACAGGTGCAAGTATCTCAGAAACTGTTACTTCAACATCAATTGTCCCTGTAAGAAGGACAGAAAAATGTTTTTACAAACCTTTTACTTTTTTCAATTCTCACTGGAATCCAAGTCAGAAGAGAAAATGGCTGTTTGCTTAGAATATAGTGTCTGAGCTATCTATGTGAACCTGACTGTAATGGCAAAGGATGGTGTGGATCAATATCCATCTTCTTCATTCCTGAAGTAATAACTTTCAATAGGAAAATCTATTTACTTTTACTTACCTTTATTTTATTTCATTTTGCTTTAAAGAAGTCCATTCCAGAGGGAGGGTTTAGATTGCAAACAGCAGTTAACAAACTGATGATTTAACTAAGGACTATAGGCCAGTAGGTATGTTACCATTCTCTGTAGCCATTGGTTAGGGTTAAGAAGAAACACTTTTACTTGGAAAACATATTTATTACATAGACAATGAGTAATAAAAGCCATTTAATGTATACAACCTCCATACGTAGACCACATATTGGAAAGGTCAATCAGAACCAAAGGGTAATTTGTCTAATCCTTATTCACAATGTGCTCAGAACTGGCCAGGCCTCTCTTCTACAGAAGTGGACGTTCCCAGCAGCGACATGGCCCCAGACAGCTTCCTTCCCACCCCGCGCCCACGGCAGCCTACCCCACCTCAGGCACTGACACAGCCTTTCCCAGGAGCTGCTGGCCACCAAAGCCAGCTCGTATCATTACACGAGAGGTCTGTGGCATGCACCTGGCCAGCATGAAATCATTTTTTCCCTCCTCAAAATGATGGGATGGATCCCACTGTTCCTCTGGACAAAGGTCTCAGGTCCACATATTTTCAAAAAAGGCAAATGAAACAAATTGAAATGGGAAGGGAGAGACAGAAAGATAAAGCAAACGTGTATTTCCACTTACATGAACTCTCAGCAAATTTGCATTCTCAACATAAATCATATAGCTGATGTGACCTTTAATTTTGTATTTTTCCTATCAATCAAAACAGTATATTTGTTTACTTTTCTCTCTACCTTCCAACTGACTGTCAGAAATAAAACAAAACTTTATGGCAGCGCTTCTGGCATCACTTGATATTCCCTATTATTAGGGGGGTTTATTTTAATTATGCACTAAAATGGTGTATCAGATAACATGGCACCTTTCTAGTAAATACTGTTTTCAAGCTTCATTATCTAGAGCACAGTGAAAGGCTTACTCATTTTAAATTCAGTTGAGAAGCTGAAGCTCATTAGAAATTTAAAATATTTAAAAGTACATTTGTGTTTTCTGCAGTCACTGCTTTCACTCCCTACTGCTAAAATCACCTCAACCAAAATTAAATCAAGACTGCAATTTACCCCTTGCTTAATATTTACCAGCAACCATCTGTCTTTCCATAATACAAATTTTTGTGACTGTGGTAGCAACAGCATCCCTCTCTATTCACAACCGTGTCAATATTGAAGTCCAAATAAAAGACACTGCAAGAGAGACTGGAAAGACAACACTTTATTCACACTGCGAATTTTATTAATAATAATTGCTAATTAATCTTAACTGAAGAAGCAGTGCAAAACCCCATGTCTGAATTCCAGGTTCTTACATAAATCTCAGAGCACTCAGAGTGTGTATTTGTAACTAAGAAAGAGATCACCAGCATTAAAACCCTGCTTCTATCAACAGCAGGATGGGAAATAAATTAGACACTCTACTCTCTTTAGAATTTGAGGGGAAATATGTACTAATATAGATGTAACCTGGTAAGACAATTAATTGCAAAGTAAAATTTGGAGAATACTAAGGATAAGCAAGATTTCATTGTCACTAATGTCTGCATATTTATTGGAAAGCAGATAGTGTGTGAGTGTGTGTGCGATGAATAAATGAACCCTTAATTGTACAAATTTCCATGTAGGTTATACAAGTAGAGCCTTCATTTTTACATCTTCATTTTCTCTGTTATTCGAATAACAGGGGGGGTGAAAAAAAAAAATACAACCACGTACAGAAGTATTACTGCATATATCGCTGGAACACAGAAGACAACTATTGAAGCTAAACAGAAGCCCCAATAAATCTGAAGAAAAGGCATTGACAATTTTATAAAAAATAAAAAATAGTTCCAGTTGTTAAAAGGCACCCAGGGATTAGAAAAAATATTCAGGGTCTTAAAGGTTTTAGAAGGTTGGTGGGTTTGGGTCTTGAAGATAGTAATTTTTATTCATTGGTTTTTACCTGCAACAAATTTTGTTATGAAATTTCATCCACCATTTTATTTCTCTTAATATTGAGCTGAAACTCAAAATAATTGAAACAAGGTGGAAGCATCAGGAATTAATTAAGGTTATTGCAGGAAGATCACAATATGTAATCAATGTTTCTGAGCTTAAGTAGCCCAGGTAAAGGATTAGTGCTGCTATACAGAAGGAGCTGTGTTACAGTAAAACACAGATGAAATACCTACTAGGGTAAGTAGTAAGTTAGAGGCTTTAGACATAATTATGCTATATATTATTTAAAGCTCAACTTCAAAGCAAGTTAATTGCTATTAATTATCCTCTACCCAACACAGCTCTTAAAACGTCAAATTAAAAAAGACTATTGGTAATTGTATAAGTTATGGCAAACTAGCTCCCTCCAGCAGTGACAGGAGACAGCAGGAAAAAGAAAGCAAGATATACCTTTCTTTTCTGATATTTACAGCTACTCGTTCTTCATGCAGATCAAGAAATAATGTTTGTACTGAATTTCCTCAGCCCCCTTTCAGGGACTGATCCTGCAAGTAATCCCTCCTGTGAATAACAGCTGCCAGGTCAGGTTTTTATTTGGGAATTCACCAAATGCTGCTAAACTGACTTTTCTCCACCACATCACGTGTGGGACATTCGTACCTGTGTGAGGGGGCAGGTGCAGGCGGACAGCGTGGCCCCCCGCTCCCAACATGTAGCCCAACTGTGCTCCCAGCTCCGCCACTGATGCCGAGGTAAGGGATTTAACTTGTTCCTATGCCGCAGTTTCTTAACTTTCTGACTCAGTTTCTCCTGCAGGTGGGCAGAGCAGGAGGCAGAGCAGGGAATGTGCTCTTTGGGTTCACCGCTCACGTCCCTTTCCCTGCAGTTCAGAAGTTTTACTGAGGTCCTTTTGCAGCGTGAGTTTGGCCAGATCTCAATGCCCCATGTAAAGGGCTAAATATGATAGGCAACTATAAACACATGGGTTAATGTGCATAGGAAGATTGAATTCTATAAGCATTTGCTTAAAACAGAAACACTTGCATATAATTAAATATCAAAGGAAAGAGGAAAAAAAAAAGTTTGAAATTATGTATTTAACCTGTGCATTTTTTCCCTTCTGAGGCCTGTGTTAAAATTTGGGTTGCATGCAAAGTGAAAAGATTTAAAGGAGCTCTCAAGCCTTGACTATACACATATTTATACGTATAAAATCAGCGTCAAGTTTTGTAACCTCAAGTTGTGGGGAAAAAATTTGTCATGACAGAGGAAATAATGTGCTGGGCAGGGAAGGTTGTGCACTATATTCATCTTGGCTCTTAGCCATTGCTCACTCATAACCTCTATAATTCACCAAAATTATGTATTAAAAGCACGTAATGAATGTTGAGTTATTTTGAGTTGAATTGCGGAGTTAATACATGGTTGTCATCATGCCAGATTACTGGTATGGAGTAATTACATTAAAGAGCTAGCAGATCCTTATCCAAGAATGAATCTTTTAAGACCTGCTTTCTGAGTAAAGCTGAGATGCACAGTAACTTGCAGATATCCTCCCAATTCAGATCAATTGGGTCTTTCGTGCATTAATATTCCAGGAGGCACTTCTTCAAGAATACCGTCCTGGGAAATAAGATCATTTGATGTAACTTTTGTTTGATTTCAGGGGGAGCCCAGTACCTAAGGATCTTTAAGAATCTGGCCCTTAGGCACTTTTGAAACTGAGAATTAGACATTCCAATTTTGGATTAATGCCTAAATACCTTTAAAAGTGTGGGCTTTGGAAAATCCCTCTGGGTGCCTATCAGCACCCGTAGGCACCTGGATACCTTTAAAAATGGCCCCAAATGCCACTTTAATAGTTCACCCTTTGCAAGAGGGGCTGACACCCCTTCTCTTTCTTCCACGTTCCCACAGGTGACTTTTTTCCACCTCAATGGCTGCTGCAGGTGTTTGGACTGAGCACAGCGATAAACCCACTTGCACATGCAGTCAGATAGGAAGCTGTCTCCAAGGTGTGAGGAAGGGACAAAGCAGCGATTCTCAAATGCCACAGGCTGCACAGCCAAATGAGTGCAATGGAAGGCACACGTTAGTTGTCCCTGGCCTTCAATAGTAGCAGGCAAGGTAGAAGGAGAAAGAGGAAATGTCTCTCAAAGTCACAGCTCTTCCCCAGGCTTCCCTTCACCATGGCACAGTTCCAGTTTTTGGCCTTATAATTAAAGGTGCTTGTAGAGCACAGCTCCACCAAAATGCAGCATTCAGGTTATTAAGCATACCCAGCATGGCTACACTGAGTCTTTGCTTAGAGGGAGCATCTCACCAAAGCAATCATGAATCTTCACTTGCAATTACAAGCCTTTTTAAGGGAAAACCAGGGATGCAGAAGGTCACGCAGTCAGTGAAGTCAGAAGCAGTCAGGGAATGGCACCTAAACCCCTTCTCAGACCCTCATAATTCAGTGGCTACCTGCAAGAGCTCCTGCAAAAAAAATCCTCGCAGCAGCCTCCGAGGATCAAGAGTAAAGATGTCATAGAAAAGCATGTGCGCAGGTATAAACAGTTGCAGGACCCAGCCCTGTACACACGGCAGTCCATCACATTTTGTGTGGTTCCCACTTGTGTCACACTTCCTAGCTATGCGCAGTCAGAATTTTCACATGCAGCTCAGTCACCTTTGAAGCTTCATCTAGCCCTAAAAAGTGAATATTCATTATCAGTTTCCACTGCTTTACCTTTGATAAATGTTTCTGATGTAGATGTTGACAGCTAGCAAAGAAAACACATGTGAGGATTTTAATACATGATCAGGTCATAGAAATTGCCACATAACCACAACCATCCCCTGATCCCAGACCTAGCACTCCTTAACAGTGGCTGGACGTGTCTGAGCATTAGTCTGGTTTAGACGTATTTTCAATATCTTTACTTCCAATGCGAATCCCTTAGACTTCCTCACACTGCTTTCTGCACTTGTAACTCTTTAGCATTACATCTACTGAAAATTCTGGAAGAACAATGAGTTAAGCAAGTGGTGAAGAGAAAGTGAATGGTACAAGGGCTGTTACATTACCCTGCCCTTCTCACATAAAGCAGCTCTGAACATGTTGTCAGACACAGCACTTTATTCGAAGGGGTTTCACACATGCATTTTTAATCAGGGTTATATTTCACACACATCTATCATCGCTCACAAATGCAGCAGGCTAGTCCTCCTTGAAAACATATCAGCTCTCTGTGTTTGCCATCAACCTTTTTTTTTCTTTTTTTTAAATAAATCTACTGTTTGGTGACCCACTAGACTATAACTGATGTATTAGGGAAAAGAAAAAAAACCTGCTTAGGATCAACAATGAAAGCAGCTATACAACTCCCTTAATACAGCACATTTTCTGAGATCATCTTTATTGCCTCACAAACAGTCTTAGTAACTGACCTTAAATTATTCACTAAAATAAAAATATGACAGGTTATCCTACATGCAATCATGTCAGAACTAGTTTGTAAGCTATATGGTTTTACTGAGCCTACCAATTTTGTACTTCACCTTTTTTACTCACTCCCATGACTATTCCCTACATAGAACAGAGAAGATGCAAAACATTTGCTCTCTGGTACTAGGAAACACAGAAGAAATTCCCAGGTACCTGATGTCAATGAACCTGAAGCCAGTGGGGAGCAAATATATAAACACATGCAAACGCTTAAATCCTTCCTGCTCCATTTAAGGTGGAGAGAATTTACCTGAATCCTTTAAGCAAAGATGCTTGCCCATGACAGAAATCCTTAGATTTAAAGGAAATTAACCAGGACTTGAAAACTAGAAAATTGCTGTAATATTTACATTTGGGGCTTTCCAGAGTTAGTTCCCTGTACAAAAATTCTGCCATTCTTTGGTAATAGCCCAAAACAATAAACACTCAGTACTGAGAACAGCAGCATGCACAAACTTCTTCTATAGACTAATGTACTTATTTCTATTTTAAAGTATTTGTGACTAATCCCTGTTATGAAAACTGTAAAAAACTACAGGCAAACATGACAATACAAAACTAAAAAAAAAAAAAAATACCACACCAAAAACCCTACTGCAGTCACTCTTACTTATTGTCCACTCAGTGGGGGAAAAAGGTTAAAACAATAATCTCAAATTCCTCATGAAAAAGGAATACAGTAAGCATAAAATTGACAGAGTTCTACAGAAATTAAGTGGGATTTTGTAGAAATTAGTCCAAAAAAAGTAGCATTTACTGTGTAATCATATACTTTCTATAGGCTCCCCACCTCCTCACAACTATCGTATGGCATGCAGTGAGGATATTTTCCTAAAAGATGATCCCAAATTCCCATAGAACAAAATAATTTTTCAAAGAAATATCTTTTGGAAAGAATACCATCAATTTTATCACATGAAGTAAACCTATAAAGATTTTTAACATTTCTGTTGACACTTTTCACTTTTATTTTTCTTTCTTTATGCTAGATTTCCCCTTTCACCAATACAGCCTTCTTAGCAAAAGAAGCTTTCTAATTTTTTTGATCGTTTCCTTTTTTTGTTTGCTTTCATTTTTATTGTGAAACCACAATAACATCCTGTAAAAGATGCTTTAAGCATTAAAATGCTGCACTACTAGGCCCTGGCATACCTCAGATTAATAAAACTTGTATCTTAAAATAGATGCAACCTAGAGAGGATGTCATGGAAGAGTTTCAATGAAAACATCACTTCACCATGTAAAAATGCACTGCAGCAAAGCCCTTTAAAAAAAAACTCCCTCAGCTGGGAACTACTGTATATCAACATATGCCCTGAAAAATACATACCAACACCAATTGCACAGGGGCATTGTTCACATGAAGTAACTATATCTATACGTTGTCAAGCAACTGGTCATAAAAGCACAGAATAAAAAGGCATTTGAAATATGAGATGACTGAAAATACCACAGCTGATTTTTTTTATATTCTCTGATGGTTAAGAACAAAAAGACTTTCAGACAAAGAATTCAGACTCTATACCATGGTGTTTGACTTCCAAAATGTAATGTAAAATATTGCCAAATGTCTGAAAGAACAAAAAATCACTGTAAAATAAATCCTTTTTAACAGTGTAAAGACAGTATTTTGGAGTGAACCTCTTGTTCCGGTAGAGTCACAGGATTTTTAATTACACTGTATCTTATCAACTCAATCACAACATCCTTATGAAACTCTCTGGAATCACACACCACTAGCAGGAAAAAGAGTAATAATATTTTTCCAGTGTTATCTCTGTTTCTAAAAAACAAATAAGTAACTTCAAAATGGCAGGATTTTACACTTATCGAATGCTACATAAAGACAGGTCTTTCTGAGTACTTGCACTTGTAACACCTAGATTAAAATCTCCTCAGAGCTTCCCTGAATTCTTATCTTTAGCATCATTACTCACAAGTGCCTCTACAAATTCTCTTCTTCAGTAATTTAAAACTCCATTTAGACAACTCTGGTCTGGACTTTCCTTCTAGGAGGTCGAAGCCTGGGAAGGAAAGGTTCTCACTCTTTCTCTGTGTTCTTTGAACAATAGCAATGTATGGTTATTAAAACAGACACCCAAATCATCTCCAGTCCTTTGCAAGCGAGAAGGGGTGATGGTCATGGTGGGACCCCTGAGGCTCCCTAGGTATGGGGAGCTCCCAGAGGAGAGCTGTCAGCCTCTGCCTTGCACCAGCTTGGACAAGATAAATCTTGTAGTGAGCAACAGCTCAGAGGAGGACAGAGGGGATGGGCGGCTGTGTAAAGAGATGGGAGAAAAGAGCCCTCACTTCTATTTCAGAAATGGTGGTGGGAGGGAGACTGGCAAAATTTACAATACATACCCAGGTACTTTAGCCCTGAGAGGAAATTGCCTGCGTAGCTCTTCAGTGCTCAGCAATACAGTTCCTAACGGGTTTCAGATTTAAGGCAAAGGGTATAAATTTGGCTGGCAGCTCTGTCCTGGAAAGTTATGGCCAAAAAGAAACATGAAGCAGAATATTCTTTCATCAGAAATGCAACTTCTTTCCAAACTGTCATGGCCTTTTCCACTGGCCTTATCAGACAGGAACTCAAAGTATTTCAAGGGCAGGGGAAGGAGGAGGAATAGTTTTGCTCTAGCTGTACCACACTTACTTCTCCAGAGACTGGGCAAAAGGCATCGCAGCATTTGACACAGGCTGTATGTAGGACTACATCCTGACACAGGTTAACTGCCACCCAAATTCCTGGCTCAGGCTCTTAAAGTTATAGAAGTTTTGCAGTTTCAAGCTTTCCTTTAGCATCACCCTTCTTGCTCTAGAGACATTGAACTGGAAGTTGACCATCTAGCAGCATTAGAGTGGGTAATAAAAACTTTTTTTTTTTCAAAGGTAAACAAAACCAAACCCAGAATTTACCTAACTCTTTCCAAATCCACTCAAAGACCTTTTTGGGGCAGTATGAAGTCAAAAGAAGAATGAAAAATCTATTGATAAAATAGACAACATTAGGTTAAAAACTAACTGCTACCAACAGTGACAGTTGTGCAAAATACAGAAGGAGCTTAATACAGCCTACTGCTTAAAAAGGAGTATTTTGTTAATAGTAAGGAAATTTCACATGTCAAATGGAGTTGATGTGTCCTGAATAGTAAGGAAAGCTTAAAAGTTTCTGGAAGACAGTAAGCAAGAAGGAGATTGCTCAACACTGTTACAAAACAATAATGAAATATGGCATAGAAGTCCTCCTCCAACAAGAATTTTGTGCTATTCAGAGAGAGCAGGGGAGAGGGGCACCCAGCAGGGGCAGGAAGAGTGCCATCATGTCAAGAAGAGCAAAGTGAGTAAAATGAAGTCATAACTGACACTGAAAGGAGACTGCAGTAGCAGTCAACCTGGATGGGTGAAGTGGAGACTGTAAGGGAGATCCATCAGCAACAGAAATGGTAGTCACTTCATCTGGCATGCAACAGCCCGCAGCAAACCAACTTGTTTGATTTTCTTCAGTCTCCACTGGGAAGAGTGGATATGGTTTAGGAAAGGCTCCTTTACAAGTTTGTCTGGTTTGATTTGAGCTGTCACTCGTGATCAGAATTATCAAGAAAATACAAGTGACAACTACTGGCAACTGAGCAATGGACAAAAGATTGGGATGTAGGGGTTAATATCTTTCTTCTCCACATCCCTTCCCACTCCAATTTCTCTTGACCCCATCTCTCACAACCCTCAGAGTTTAAACTAATGATGAAGTGGTCTGTATAGAAACTACCAAGTTGAAATACCTGCTGAGACTGGAAGAAAGCTTTATTCTGCTGAGGAAAATAAGAGTTCTGTTATGAATAAAGTGTGGACCCAGGTTTTCCCCTCTGTTTTCCCAGAAAACACATAGGTTTGTCTAAGACTTTTCTTTTTGTGCCTCTAAGCCTCATCCCAAGTCCTCTCCTTTTGTATGAGGTTGTCACTTGAATTTGAGAATGGATGTTCTTGAAGGAAAAAAAAAAAAAAAAAGAGAAAAGAAAAAAAAAAGATGTGAAAATCTCCATCTGTCCAAGATGAACTGAAGTAATTAAAGTTCATTACCGCAATACTGAAGTGATTCAGTCTGCGTGACCCTACCATACTTGTTACAGATTTTCAATGGTGGTTTTGGAGGGGAAAAGATGAAAAGGTAAATATAACTCCTCTATATTCAACTAGTTGTCATGTGGAGGTATGACATTGCACATCATCTGCTGCCAACAAGATATTATCCTGCTCCATTCTCATCTGTATTATATGAAGTTCCACCTCTGCTGGAATAGCAAAACCACCTCTGAGCTCTTTATCTCACAGAAAGATGAACACAAACGCACACATCTAGTACAAAGAGCTCAGCTCATTCCCAGCTAGTCTAAATTTAAAGTGCTACTTTAAAAATCAGTCAATTTTCTTTCCTAGTGGTAAAAAGTAACTTTAAAAAGTTGCTTTGAAAACTCTTTATGAGAAAAAATAAATAATTCTCATTGAGGAAACAGTATCTCCAGGTATCACACAAATTTCAGAGAAAAGAAAAATATGCTGTTGAAATTGATCTTTACAATGGAAACAACTGTATTAACATTTGAGATGAAATCCCAACCCTGTTGAAGCTTACAGGGGTTTTGTCAATGATTTCAGCAGTGTGTGGAATTCATCCCGTATACAGCTTTGTTCTGCACTGAGAAGAACTGTGAAATATGATCGCATAATACAAATGACTGATTGCAGTCAGAGTACCGCGATGCACGCCCATATGCATATTACTTATGGATGCACCTCAACAGGTTTGGAGGATGGGTTCTGAGAAGAAATGCCGAGACAGCAAGTGATTATGAGAATACTTCTGAATTTTCATTATAAAAATGGGGCTGTTTTCTTTCATTAGAACAGATTATAAAGTTTTCCTGATACCAACTTAATCAATAATACCAGAACACTAATTATAGCCCAGCTCTTAATGACCATATACCTTGCTGTTCTCACTGACGATAAAGAATATATAGTATTCTAGCTCAGCATACTAGCCACTCCTAAAAGCAGGCTTCATTTACACTTTAATTTACTTCTGAATGCTCACATGTTTCTTCGTTCTGACTTTGAGTCTCCCACCAGCTCAGAGTAAATAGCTCTCATGGAGAGACAGGGAAGGTGGAACAAGTATGTAGAAGAGAAATCCATTAGGAAGCATTAGATACACAATCTGTAACAAGCTCTGGATATCTCCTAAAATGATCAGAGGCCAAGATGACATTAGAGTGAAGTGTTGTTATAGACACTACTTCTGTTCCTGCTTTTTGCTTGGTACACACATAAGGCCATCATCAGAGACAGAGCACAAGGCGAAGCAGATGTTCTTGAGGTAGTATGGTCATTCTTGTTATCTGCTAGTACATGTCCAGTCCATTTTGCTGGGAAGTTGGACCCACATCATCACTATGATCATTGCAGTCTCTAATTGAGGTTGTTTATTACCAATTCCATCGCTTCACTGATCTGAGTATTCTTTTATACCAGCACTCAAAATGTAACTGCCTGCTCTCAACCCTCTCAAGATCCCAACTGAAAAAAATTAAATGACTGCTTATGCCAACAATTTATTAATTTTAAGAGAGAGAAAGGCCACAGATCTAAAAGTCATTCATTTGAATTCATATTCAATATATACAGCTTTTTACATATATGTATTCAGAATTTTACATTTGGATCTTAACTTTTGTCTGAGGAAGTAAAGATACGAAAAAGCAAAGCTTTAGAAAGACTATGAGGTGCCTCACTGAAGTGAACATGCATCTATTTGCAAAAGGTATCAAATTCAGCGAACCTTTAAGTAGATGGCCTTTGTTATTCTGAAATTTTCTGCTCTCACCATTGTAATGCAAAAAGACTTAAAAAATCCAATATATTTCAAGATTCATTGAGCTGCAATGAGCATAGTGATTTAATAGCTGATAGCTTTAAAAATTCTTCCAGAGGATTAATAGAGAACTTAAAGTATTCTGATAGTCCTGGCAGGAAGCAACCTCCAAATGGTCATATAAAATGATCTGAATTAACAAGGCAACACCATGTAGATCTCCCCTACCTCAGCACAGTGCTACTTATACTGCACCTTCTGATGTTCAGAAAACTGCTCTCAAGGCATCTTCTGTTGCATACACTGTTGCACATCCTGATAAGTTAAGTAAGGTGCAATATGCCACTTTCATAGCCAAAGCAACAGTAATAAAACTAACCCAACCAGGAAAATATAACAGTAAATCAACAGCTGTCACATAAGGAAGAGCAGACAAAGTTGATTTGTGCCGGATTTTTAAGGTATGGCTAACAAAAGTTTTACTTTGTTGTAACCCTCTTTTTACCCCATAAAGGTACTTTTCTTTAAAATACTTCATCAATTCAATAAGGGAAAAATATTATACAACTCACTTCTGGGATCATTTATTAACTTCCATTCAATTCCTTTGCTTCCCTATACCCATATACCTACATACTCCAAATCCCTAACCACATTTTTTTGGCATGCTTTTTATTTAAAACAAGTACCATGTTTCTAATCCAGACACTACAATTTGTACGGTTTACTCAGAGACTTAAGTAACAAATTTCAAAGTCTGGGCCAAAAAAAGGAAACAGAAGAGGAGTAAGATCCATTTGTTACAGCAATGGAAACACGCAGCCTGTCTATACTATTATGTGCTACCACTAAAATGTACACCTTGCTGAGTCACAGTTTCCCAGTTCATAGCAGTAATAACTGACCTCAACCACTTGACTGATATCAAGGAATTTCGGTTTTAAGACTTGCTTCTTTTAGCTGAACAAAGATGGTGTATAAACTGACATCCAATTCATTTTGCCAAGTGCTACTATATGTTAATTGTCAAACAGATCCTTTAAATTCATTGCTGATAAGGTTTCTACTTGGAAAAGGTGGGGGGAGGGGGGGGGGAACGATACATGGGACAGGACACACGGACAAACAACCCACAAAGAACTCAAAACCACACAACTATTCCCCATTTCCTAGTGTTCTACCTCAGATATTTGTCTTGGATCTAGACCTTACCCAGCTACGTCTCTTCCCACTTACTGTTACGTAACATATAGAAGGACAGACATGGGGGACGAGTATTTTGTATTTCTGAAGTATCCCAAATTTACAAAAGAAGTATCTGAGTGCACCACAGGCCTTGCACTGAATGACTGGGAATGATCAAGGCTGCCATTTGCAGCTCTGAAATATTTTGATCATCTTTGTGTTTGAGGTCCCAATGCTTTAGTTTTATACTGATACAAACATGCAAGGTTCTTGATGCAAGCTATGAAGAATTTGTTCCACAAAATAGGATCTGACAAGACTGTACAGTGTCCCTGACACCAACAACCACAAGACCAAACAGAAATACTGAGTTATCCTTTCCCTGCTTTTCCAAATTCAGGCAATCCACAGCCTCTTGCTCTTCAAATCCAAGAATAAATTGTTGCTGCTTCAATTCATCTGACTCTCTCTCCCCTCTGAATTCATAAAATAGACAACAACAGTCATCCAACATTATTGTGCACTTAGTTTGCAGGAAACCTCTCCCTCTAGAAGTGTTTCTTTCTCTCAATGTGCCAATGAGCAGATATTCCAGTAAGAAACATGAGTGGTTTCTACACATATAGTGCCTTCTGCAGTTGAGAACCAAGTTTATCTGCCTGCTTGCACAGGAACAGCCATGTTTCTCTTATCATCCTGAGTTAGGTTTAGTTTTCAGCCACTGAAGAAAAAAAAAAAAATGCACAAGGTTTTGTTTTGTTGTTTGGGGTTTTTTATTAAACTAAGCCTCAAGAAGTTTTCACTTTGTTGCTAACAAACGCCTATTTTAATCAAGCCCCAGACAAAGCAGCCAGCAAATGCATTTATTATTAAAACAAACCTCTTTAAAAATTCAAATCTTGGCTTATTAAAAAATATAATAAAGACTTTTATGTAGTTTAGTATGCAAGAGTTAGATTGCTTGACCTCTCTTTTAATGACTTAATTAGCTGTACTAAAGCCCAGCTGGGCCTCTGCTGACAACATAGCTAGATATTTCAATCAGGCAGTGTTATGGAGAATAAGTAATAAATGCTACCTTGTCGCCATACAGTCCCAAACCAGAGTGCATGCTGGTAATGCTAAATTTGATCAGTATGCCTCATATTTCAATTAGTCGTGGTCTGAATCACTAAAACTGTGTAATGTGTATGAATTCCTGATATCAGATACAGAGCTACAGGCTCCCACAGTTAGAACTCATTGAGTTTGCTTTTATTAGCAGCCAATTAATGGCCCAAATCTACATTGCTTTTAAAATTTATAACCTCTATTCCAGCTGCATCCATGGCTCCTAGTATACTGTATACAATCAGATCCATATCACTGTCGCAAGTCAAACAGCTGCAAACTGTATTCTGTCTGCAGAACTGAAAAATCCTTCTATACAGAAGCTTTTTTTTAACCTCTTAGAAGTTCTTTTCAAAGCCCAGCAGCACTAGTCACTTTGCGACAATGAGCGATTCAATACAGAAAGAAAGAAATCTACACCAAGGTAACCTCTTGGGATGTGCTAGGTTTTCAAACGAATGAAACCCTATCACTTTGGCACAGCACAAGGGCAAGCAAAGCCACTTCTCCTGACCAAGGCTAAGAAAATATAAACATATAAAACCCGACCCTCGTTGAAAATTAACCCATTGAAGTCTAGAGAGTCATTAAAAGATCCTGCCAATGCAGAGATTAATATTTTAAACTAACTTTCACAAATTACTAACACTGGAAATTGTAATATGGAGTCTAGTGATCCTTAAGAGATTACTGCAGAGAAAGAGGCTCATGCATGCTTCCCCCAAAAATGGTTTAATGAATACTTGAAGATTTCTAGACATTATTTTTAGGAACAAATCTCTATTTCTGTTACACGAGATGGCAGGAAATTTTGATGTGATCCGATTCAGACATAAAATATAGTAGCTTTATGTACTGGTAATATCATGTCATAAAGCCATATGATAAAGGCATATTTGACATCTGAAATTATGCTATTATTTTTAAAAAGTAATTTACCATATGTAAAAATGTGCAGGCCTAGAACATTTTTAGACATCTGATCTTCCAGTGTTATCCGAGACAAACGCTGAATGTTTCTGTTCTTTCCCCCCCTATAAGGCACCGACCAAGAAAAGAAGGGAGAAGGAAAACAACAAAAATAAGGAAAGAAAGATAAAGGCCGTATTATTTAAAATTCAGCAATGTGACAGTGAACAACAGACAAAAAGTATTCACCTGTTTAAGTGCCTCTTTTATACATGGGAGTGTGAAAAAGCACTTCTCAAACAGTAATACATGGCAATAAAAATGTTGTGCTTGGATAATACAAACTGCTGTCATGGCTATTTAAAAGACAATAAAATCCTATTTTACAAAATTCAACCACTAATAACCAGCATTCTTTCTAACTGCTTAAATACTGCAGTAAGACTCCTAATGCCACTGTGAAATCATAAGCTAGTACTTCAAAGGTGTTCTATCTGTTACAAATTTAATCTTCACTGGTATGTCACAACTCATTTCATCCCAGAAGCTTTGAGATGCAGCATAGCGGCATTTTTGTTGTCCTAGGCAACCTGAACCAAACTGTTAAATACCTGTCTGATGCCCCCCAAAATGATCGCAATAATATTTCTTACAGGATTTACAATAATGGCTGTCTTGAAAAATTACAATTATTCTGCTCCACTCAGTTAAGAAAAGAATCATCTTGTTTGGTTCTTAACAATGCAGATTAAATCTGTTGGAAACGTTCTAGTTTTTAATGAGATTTAAAAAAAAAAAACATTTCTTATCAAATATAGTAATCACACAGCAGGATGTTTATTCCGTAGCTCACTTGGCTCCTGCTGAAGCTAGGAGAGATGAGCAGAATGTATGCAATAAGAAAAGGCATCATATAGGTGTAAAACTGGTGCAAAAAGGGGGAAGAGTCACACCTGGGCATAACAACGGATCATTCTTCCTACATTACATACACTATTACACATAAGCACATGTGTGATATACATCCCTAGACAGGCACCTTTTTGGTTTTCCCCTGGGAATGCATCACTTGTATTTTTGGATTATTAATTTGAAATTATAGTAGCAGAACAGACTAATAAAAATATGCAAGTAAATTAAGGTATGATTTCATGTGATTGGCTTCATTATCTTCCCTGTATGCTCGTATTACAGCTTTCTGAAAATCTGAACAAAATAGGTTGTTGGAAGACTTGAAAGAAGCTGTTTTACGTAAAATATGATGAGGCAGTACACAGATATCTCCCAAAATACATGGATCCTCTTACATTGCGTACACACAGAAGGAAGGACCTCCCTAAAACACAGATTTTACTTAGAAATGAACTTCAATTTTACTTAGAAATGAACTGTTTACCTCAGACCTCAAAGATAGGTGCTGCTTGCCGAAATGGAAATTAATAATTTCCTTGCCCCCCCACCCCACCAAAAAAAAACCCAAAAAAAACCAACACAACCAAACCCAAACCAACCCCCCCCCCCAAAAAAAAAAACCACACAAAAAGAAAATAAATCACAAAAAAACCCACCAAACAAAAAAAACCCACACACACACAGAACCACAGTACTCTACCAAGTTTAGGTAGGATAAATATATGTGATTGAGACTACTTAGCTGTAACCAACAGGGATCCCTTTGACTTTTGAATTTTTACACATATTTCGGATAAAATCAGGGAGGAAAAAAAATCCTGCACTCAAGAACATCAAGTGGATTTGTGACTCTCTCTGGAGGACTCTGGGCCCTTACAAACATATGAATGGATTATGCTGATTTTATACATATTTAATCATTGTAATCTGTATGTTTTGATACATATAATCTGTAACCCATATTACAAAGGGAATAATTCTATTCGTATTATAACACCTGTGTTATATACAACAAAATATTCCATATAGTAAATTAGTTAATTCAATAAAATTAAGGTGAAAAAAATTTACTTAACATTTTACAATTACTTTACTCTTTCAGAATTTCAGAGACAATGAAGAAAAAAAAATTAGACTGAAAATTGTTTTTATGGTTATATATTGATGAAAGTAACATGACATTGCTGATTTTCTTACATTTTTATTGTCTTTGTTTGAAGTACTATATACATATTTAATAAAAACCGACGCTGATCTCTTTGTTTCTGTATCTAAACCTTTGAAATATATTTCATTACACAGTTGATCACACTCAAGATTATCTACATGTTTGGACCCTACTTATTCTCCAGAAGACTGCTACTGTACAAGGAATAATCAATTACTGTTTTTCTACTCATCTGTATACAATTAATGAACTTATAAAAAGCTCATTATAGGTTGCACAATAATACATATGGAAGCTACAAAACCCAAACCAACCAACCAACTAACAACCCCAAAAGACTGAAATTAACGGCCACACATAAGAACAAATACAGGTAAAACTTTTGGCATATTGGCAGTATGAGCCAAAAGACACAAATGTGAAGTCAAAATACAGATGTGCACAAAAGTACTCATGAAAATCTAAAAGCAGAGTGCCAAATACGCTCTGCTGCCTTATCTACAAAGGGATTTGAGTGAGAATGAGGAATCCCTACACACTGTCCTCTGAGAAATGCAAAACCCCCCAACCTTTATAAACATATTATTGGAAAATCACTTTGACAACTGAAAATGAAGGAGAAGGGAATGCCCACATAAAATATCTGATTTAAGTATAACCTGATGGGCAGTAGGTAGTTTGCACATTCATTACACGATGTCCACGTGCAAGTCCTGGCTTGACTTTGTTCTGCCATTCATGAATTATGCAGTCATCTCTATAGCAGGGAAATGAGAGTGAATTATGCTGCCCACTATCACATATTATCTCTCTGGACACACACACTTTAAAACTCAGGTTTCAACATGTTTAAATGCTGTTGTGACCACCCTGAACATAAACTTGCTCTGCGATTTTCATTGTCGTGTATGTTGTGTGTACACACACAAATGAGCTCACATACATGTAAGCAAACAAATCACACAGATGTTTGTAAATATAAGAAAGACAAAAATGTAATAGAATGAGGCATTTCCTTGAAGATTTGTAAATCTGGAAATATGGTCCAGTTTAAGTGCTAACCATAAAAAGATAATGGGAACTCCTTTAAATACAGAACAGTTCCTGGTCAGCTTTGTGATCATTAAACCTTTTTTTTTTTCCCCCTACCAAAGATTAAAACCTTCCTAGCATATTTTTTCTGCATCTTTTTGCATTTTTAATGGCACCTAGCCTTTCCTAGCACAGTCCTAACACTGGCAAGGAGTATTTTATTATGCATGTTGTTATATCTGCTCTTACAAGGCTGACTCTATTATCATTTTGCAAGCGACTTTTTAATTACTGTTACATCTAATCTGAGATTTGGAATTTAAAAACATGCACACATGGGGTTAGGCTGGTCTTTGATTATTAAAACCTTAAGGTTCATAGACTACAAGGGTCAGATGGGACCACAGTAATCCTCTGAGGACTGCAGGGCTGGAATCCACAGTCATTGCTCAGAGAGAGATCCCATGGAGTCAGGGCACAATCCTCCTTGGGCAGTCAGGCAAGACCCCCAAATTCTGGGAAGGAACTTTAAAATGGAAATCTCTCGATCTGTATATTTTCTGATAGGTCTTGTCCATTAAAATGCAACTCTAGTATGCATTATGGATAATTACTTTTTATTTGCCATACAATAGGGATTCTTGGTGTTTAAATTATCCCCAGAATGTACCGAATTGCGCTTTTTGAAGTAATCCTTTGTAATAAAACAGAATGCATTTTGTCAGATAGCTGGGTTTTTATCTGTGCTGTAATAAAGGTGCTTAAAAATGTAGCCTCAGGCAACTAAAGCAGGATTTCGCTTCTTGAGGAAAACCAAAGTAAAATAAAAATTTTCCCACACTGCACAATGTAGTCATTAATTTTACTGTAGGCAGCCAGACATGCATGCCAATGTTTTCACTGAGTAAATGTGTGGTTTAACCATTATATTCTCTATAACTGAAGATAACTCCTACCAAATATTTGATTTTTGTTTCCAGGTTTTTGTATCAAATTAAAATATAGTATCATTTCATACCTCTTAAACCTGTTATGATAAAGCTAGTATACAGTGATAAATATTTTCCTTAATTTTGACAGACATGCAGTCTAATATATATAAATTCACATTACACTTTTTATCATTTATGCATGCTTAAGGAAACAGAAAATGCTTCTTACAGCACTAATTCTTTTTTTAAAGTAAATATGTGTTTGACATGCTAGTAAGTAAAACAGAAACCATGTTCAAAATCCTGTATTTTTCCTCTAAGGAGTAATTATCATAATATATGTGTGTATTTTGAACGACCAACTGAGGAATAACTTAGTAACAAAAAGTGCAGCTTATGCAAACACTTGTTTAAATGTATACATAAACACATATATCTAACAGTCTCCTAACTTCCATTACATTCAGACATTTGTTATGAAACAGAAAATTTTCTGCAGATGTCTTGCTTGGTATATGCTCTCTGACACCAAAAGCCCTCCAACTGAAAGAACAGAAAGGAGCAGAAATTCTAACTCTACAGAAATATCGAAAGTAGGAATCAATTTAACAACAAAGTGAAAGGATTTAATAATTCTCTGGTATGCTCTACATGACATTTTTTCTCTCAGCTGTGGTTAAAAAAAAAATCAAAGTAAGAGCTATAAGCATATAGCATAGATGCAACGTGTTTATCATAGTGTACATCTATCAAATATGTATACATAAATTTCCATATAAATATTTTCTACACACCAAATATCTCAAATTGAGAATAATTTCAGACAAACACAACATCCCATTATTATCCAGCACTTTCACTTACATCATAAATGAGGTGTGACCAGCAGAAGGCAGTGTTACAATAAATATATACGCAACTGCTCATTTACAAGCCGGTTTGATATCGAGATTTAGAGTTTTCCTAACTTTTCACAATACAACTACTGTTTTCCCTAGGCACTTAATACCAAAACCATTTTCTCAATGTAAATAAGCTTAGAGAAGTACTTAAAATACTTTGGAAAAAAACATTTCTTTTGTACTACCTTTATTTTACTTTAAAAGTTAGCCTCCTTAACTTTTATTACATTGCATCTTTAGCTTTTTAAGTTCATCAGAGAATTGTGTTCACACTTACCATTTCAACACAGCATTATGCTGAGCTGTCCCCTCATGAAACAGGACTCACACACTGTTGAGAAGATGGGCATTGCTTCCACAGCAGTTTAGCTTACATAATTCAGTCCAAAAAAAGAGCTTCTAACATCATTTCATATTAACCTTTAGTGGTTTGCTCATCATCTGGTAGAATAGTATCTGGCATACTCTTAGTGGAGCTACTGTAGGCATAATAGAACATACCTTTAATTAAATCTCCATCAAATGTTTAAGTAATAATTTCGTTTAGTATGTGTTAGTATACAAAATCTGTTGGATACCTCTCCAAGTTTACAAAATCCATGTTAAAGGAACCAGCATTGCAAAAAAAATGTTACAGCATATGTTTGGATTTTTGTATTTCAAAGTCCTGACTACTTTATCTGAATTACAGATTTAGAGCTTTGTTATGTGTGATAGTTATGATAATATGATCACTAAAGGCACAGAGACAGGGAGACTCAAATCCCTTTGAAAATCCCTTTCTCCATTTCCTACAGCTGCTGCTGGAGTTTAATATCTGATAGAATGATGAAAAAGAACAGGCCGAACTCCAGTTTTAATAAAAATTTTAACAGGTCTACATATAGTTATGAAAAATGTTATTTGCAATGCCAATCTTTAATAAAATTTTCTTAAACCAAAGAAAATTCCCTATGGGGAATCTGTTATGAATGTGTTTTTCATATGTACTATTTAAGGCTGTTTAAAGGTTATGAAAGTGACTGGTAAAATAAGTTCTATCACAGCACAACAAAATCCTATGTGCGGTCTCGCTTTTGCATTTAATCAAATCGGTAAGCAGGTCCTTCATTTTTTTGTGTTTGCTCTAAAACAAATATTTTCAGTTTGCATTAAAACTTTTCTCTGAGTGAACGGTAATAATTCTTAGTATGGATGTTAGCTCCAAAGAGAGGTCAGCTTGGCTCAAAATTACCTCACTGCCAAGAACGTATTGATTTTGAATACTCTTTTCAGCCGGAATCCTTGCAACTCACACACTTCCTAATGCAATATTCTCTGCCATAATCAGTTTGGTTTAATAACTGCTTCAATACTATTTGAATAATTACATCTAGATAAAGTTAAAGTTAAAATACTTGCAGAATATCACTTCCAAACTTTGCAACTTGTGTGATCACTATGTGTCTCAAGTAGGTGCATAGTGACATATTCCAACCGTACTATATCCTTGCTTCTTGCAGTAATACTATTGAACATAAATTCCAACTTGTCACTTATGATGCTAATTCAAACGAGAACTTTTCTGGATGATAGTTTAAATGCACCAGAGATCAAATTATTCTTCCATAAAGCATCTATACAACATTAAAAATGACACATTTCCTCTAACAAATATATTAAACACTAGCCATAAACTATATCGCAATCCTTTTCAACGTGACTCCTACCATCACCACCAATGTGCATATTTAAGGTGACTGTCTAAGGGTCTATATTTACTCCACCAACTTTCTGCTCCTAAATCTTTTATCCTCTCCCCCAAAACCTCATTTGCATCTCTATGACCACCTTAGAATATACTATGAGAGCATGATGTGTGTACAATATTGACTTCCTTAAAAAGATGGTAATTTGTGCAAAATTATTTCTTTTACAAACAAATGTCAGTTATCATACATGTACAGAAGACAGAATGTGCATCTGACGTAAAGAGATGATCTTTTATTTCTAACTCCAGACTAACCAAAGTAAGGAGAGGGGGGAAGGGGGGGGGGGGCTGTCACAGAAACATGCTTATGAGGTTCAGTCTCCCCCACCTTAAAAATCTAACTGCAGAACTTCGTTCACAGTTTGGTCTGTGCCCATCTGTCTACAAGAGCACACGTTTTTGTACAGATTGACGTGAAATGACTGAAGCCAACTTTAAACTTCCTGGAATATTTTAAAGCTCTATCTAATAAACAAAATCTGAGAATGTCCAGGTTATGGAGATAGAGTAAAAAAATTTGACTACTCTAAATATGACTAGCAAATTCAGAGAATAGTTAACTATGGTAATTAAAGTTTAATGTTATTTAAAATAATCTACCATTGCTGGTTTATGTATTATCAACCTCTTCATTTTAAGGTTTTGGTGAGGTTCATATTTCCTGTAACGTTAAGCAGGGGATTTGGAAAATTTTGGAGGAATCAAGGTAACAAGAATGTATAAAAGAATAATTTATTGCTGTGACCATTTTGTCCTCTGATTTCTGTTTTGGGATTTAGTGGATTATCTCTGTCTAAAACCTATTTTTCATATCCCTGTGGAAATTAATTGACAAGTTCACAAACAGGAAAGCAAAATGAAGAGATCTAATCAATATTTAAATTCAAACGGTTATGTTATAACTTTGAACATAAATTTTATAAAGTATTAACTGCTGCCTCAACCACAAAGCCTCCAGATGAGATTTTAAACTAGCAATAGAAAAACTTCAAAAGGATATATGAAATAATTAGTTTAAAACAAAATAATTTTATTACAATGAAGCAATCTTGGAAAAATTTCAGTACCTTGAAGCGATCTCAGAAAACTTTCAGTACCTGTATGGGTTACATTTGTCAATGTTTTATTTCTTATTTCTGATGTCCCTTTTTAAGAATGATAATTAGAAGTTTTGAGAAAGCTATTCTTTTCAAGGAGAGGAGCAGCAATGCTATAAAAAAATTTCTAAAGTATTTAGACTTTTTATGCTCAAATTAAATTACCAGGAAAAATTCAGACAAACTTATAACGAATTGGATAAACACTAAAAAAACTATTTTATTAATAGAAAAATTATTATTGGAGGTAATTTTTCAAATTAAAATAAAAAGAATAATTTCATTCAAACATTGCCTAGTCATATTTCATCACTAGGCATTAACAATAAAAACAGGATTATATAAGAATCAATTTAAAACTCTAAATATCACTTTTTACTGGAAAATATAAGAGACCATCATTTTTTAAATCATTTGTAAACAAATTAAAAATATTATGGCCCTTAAATGGTTTTGGTTTACCTTTTAATCTTAAAAAAATAATAATTAGCAAGCACAAGTGGTTTTGTTCACAAAGCTGTTTTAGTATATTTTTTAATCTTTCTAGGTATGTTACTGCATTACAATCCACTAATAAAGAAAAGAGGAACCCTGTGATCAGGCTTCTAAATGAGTATACATCTCCATCATATTGAAAAGTGTTTCCCGACTCTTATATTGAGATTACTTCAAGTGAATGAAGAAGATATATTAAATACTTTTTTAAAAAGGTGTTTCGTATAAGATTTAGTTGGTGATTCTTTAGACATTATTATCTCACCTTTTTTAAAAAATAATTTAGAATTTGGTTTGAGTTTCTGCAAAACCCACTTATTGATCAGCCATGCATTTTCCTGACAATGTATTAAAATACTGCTTTTTTAATTGATTAGTCTCCACATGATGAAAACACAGATATTATTTCTTCCTATTTCTTTGAAGAAGTTTATTAGTACAATTTTTCCTCCCTTGTTTCTGGAGATTAATAACCTTTGGATCTTGTGGAAAGCTTTGGTAACAATCTGATAATCCACAATCGTCCCTCTTATTACTGGGAAACTGGATTTAGGAATGTAAAAATTACTTCTAATTTCTTGTTCCCAAACTGCATGTATTAAAAAGTTTCCATAGCAACTACAAAGCATAATACCAGTCCCCAAGTAACTCTCCAATAATAGCCCCCCAAAAAAGCATCTGTGATATTTAAATGCTTAGTATTTTAGCACAACTTTCTTAAACAGTAGGATGAATTACTTCTCAGACATTGAAAGTTTAAGTTCAGGTAGTTCTGTGAAGCAAACCTAGTTTGCATCCAAAGACAGATACCATATCATCCATTTTGTGGATGCTAATAAATGGTACGAGCCAACAAGCGCACTTTTTAAAAGGCAATGAAAAAAAATTGAGCTGCTTCTATGGAGTTGTCCCTTTTGCTTCTGCTAGAGAGCTAACCACCTTGGTCATTATCTCCGCACAGCTACGTACATGGCTTTTCATGACTTCAGGCTATCTATGACCAAGATGTACCACACTGCTCTGTTTTAAGAAATGATTTTATTTTTTTTCAATTCCTAATAAGAAAAAGATCACTTACTTTTATTGCCTTCTATATTATCTGCCCTATAGACTAAAGAATACATAGAGAGAAACATTGTCTTTTCTTGATTTTGCTCATCTTTAAGAGCTTGGAAACATGAAATGCTGATTATTTCTAAAGAATAAAATCAACTCTACAGAACATATGACCATTTATAAATAAAATTTTGGGGGATTTCACCCACATGCAACAGAAAACAGGGAATAAAAGAGACAGGGAATAATAATGTCATCATGCCTTTTTTGGTCCACTGACATGGTTTAATGTTTACAGATTCTATATACATACATTTTCTAAAATCTAGAACCAAAATTTAAATTACTATTTAAATTCCAGATGAGGCCTGGTTCACCTTCACTGCAGTCAGTAGAAATCTTTTCAACAACTTCAGTTTTAGTAGAGTCTGTGTCACTCTGCAAACTTACTAGCATATTTTTCTCATGCTATTTGAATCCAGAGCACTGAATTTGTGATTTAACACGTGGAACAAACCCACACATTTTAACAGTAAAATCTGCAGGACAGCCCTGCAAACATTTAAGGTATCACCAACTTTACCCTTGTAAGCAATCCCATATAATTTCTTATGTTTGCTTGGGTTTACTTGCATGGGTAAAGCTACTCATTCATTTAAACATTCACAGAACTGGGTGCTAGGCATGTGTAGTTTACTTCACATAGCTACATATATATGTGGTAATTTCACAGGACATTGCAGCATATAGGATTTTGCAATGGTCCATAGGATTTTGCAATGGTCCATAGAGTTTACAGTCCCTTTGAAAACTAATGCTGCAATCTTGTGAGCACTTACTCACGTCTGTAAGTGCACTCGTGTGAGTATTACTGGACTGTTCTCAAGAATAAAGTAACTGAAACGTGTAAGTGTTTGCAGGTTCAGGACCTAAAATTGTAAATGCCATATAAGTCCTGTACAAGTGCTGCGTTAAGGCGCCATCCTGAAAACACTTAATCCTGAGTATACAACAGCTGTGCTTACTCGTGGGGCTAACCCCTTTGAAATCAAGAGTAGTAAGCTTTAAACTCCCTACTAAATATTTAAATGACTGTACTCTGAAACGTGTTCCCTCAGACATTCAGACAGGGAGACCAGAAGAACGTTACAGTATGAACTTAGTCTCTCATGTTTCCTCAGATGATGGGAACCAGTCTGAAGCCACAGATTATCCTGAACAAATGATCCAGCTCTGTCCAAGATTTAGCTCTATCAAATGAAGAAAGTTACAAATTATTTAAAAAACAATGTCCCCCTGACTCTAGTTTTATTGGGAAAATAATCCTCTAACAGACCTCATCCTGACCAGGGCACTAAGTCCCGAGCCACTCATAAAACTGCTCGTAATGACCAGCTTCTTGGGGATTATTAATTGAGAAAAACATTTTTACAGAAGTGCCATACAAAACCCCAAAACTCAGACAGGTAAGGCACGTTCAGATTTCACGTTTGAAAAAAGGTAGTGAAAATCCATTAACTCTATGCTCTTCCTTACCTACCTCAGTAGCTACTAAAACTAACCACAAGCAAAGCTGCATTTGCAGGGCAGTGGTAGCTGCAGCGCCCGGGGCAGCCATGCCCCTTTCTAGCACCAGCACGCCACCTCCCTCAGCTTCCCCAGGAGTTCAGCAGCTATGGCTCCTTCGCTTCCACATTTTGCAACCCCTGCCTGAGGATGCTGTTTTGGAATAAAGGCTGTGTGAATAACAGCACCTGATGGTAGATACTGTTGGACCTAATAGAATACTTCTGGTTTACACCCTTTACCAAAGCAGGCATTTCTGTTTATTTGCACTGTTTGGTTCTCATTGTGGGTTTTATCTTGGCTCAGAGATCAAATGCAAGCTTGCAGACCTAGTGAGTGCAGACCAGAATTAAAACAAGATGCCCGCACAGTACTTGCCCGTGACACAGTTCACCTTACTAAATATTTTATCAAGATACGTATTAAAAAACTGAAAACAAGAGTGCTTCTTTCTGTGTTGTTTTATAGCATCTAGTTTTATAACTTTTTGTTTTATTACATGTATGAACTTATAAAACGTTTAAGTATGTCCACAGTAGCTGCACCAGTGCTACAAGGATAGGCTCCTGCATACTAAAATTTTAAAATTATACGCCAGCTGGTAGGAGGCTCGATGCTGCACAGGACCAGACAGACAGTCGCTGTATTTGTTCTAACACATGCTGACTATTCTGGAATTGAAAAAACAGTGTTCTACCTATAAAGAAAAATACAGTAAAAAAGTTATTAGCATATCACATGTAAGAAAATTAACACTGCTCCAGATATAGGAACATTCTTTTTTTTATAAGAAGCAGGAGAGTGAAGTTCATTAAAAGTGCATCAGTGTAAATCTAAACAGAGCAATCCTTAAGATACCTTTGTGCTTCATGTAGATGTATTTCACGTTCTCCACTGAGTTATTTTTTCCTGTGCTAGTTTGGATTGCTAAATAACACAGCATTGGTTCTCATTTTTAAGTAGTTTAGAGATCCATTAAGTTTTACAAGCACCTGAATAAAAATTACCCTACTAATACAGGACGTACAAAAAAACTTTGAATCTTCAGCAAAGATATAGAAACATGCTATGTAAGGAAGGCTTTGTATGCCTGTGTGATTTCATGACTATCACATTATTGACCACACATTATTTGAATATATTTTACCCATAAAACCTATCTTTAGGTGGTATTAGTGCTATGGGTGTTACTTTGTACACATGCATATGACTTGTGCTTTACCTGTCAAAATTTTTCCTTTCCTTCATTTGGCAGAGGTAAAACAGAAACATGTCCAGAAGTATGGCACATTGTTGACAAATGATTTCTTTAAAATGGTCTTTTTTCCAAATGGGTAGAAGATGGCATCAAATACTAAAAGACTTTCTGCGTATTTCAGTTAAAATTAAAGGGTTTAATTAATATAGTCAATTAATTCTTGAAAAGTAAAATTTCAAAACTATCCTGAAACACTTCAAGCATTCTTTTTTTTATAGTCTCATGGGTTTAACACTAACAATTCTGCCATCCACTTGAGCTTCCTCATACGTATAAAGCACAGATTACCTTATACAAGGATTTCTGGTTTTAAGCAAAAATTTTTTACCTCTATTTTCCTCTGAAGATAATACACCACTATTAAGCATTTCAGATCATAGCAGTGATCAATTCTATATGGGAGTTCTGAAGCTTTCTTTAAAATCCAAGTAAAGGGGCAAGACAATGGAGGCCTACTGCTATTAGTGTTAAGGAAGAATTTTGATAGTAGGTATGTGACTTCTTTATAGGTACAGGTGGAGTTGGATTTGTTTTGGTTTTATTTTTTTGGTAGTTAATTACAAATGCAATGGAAATAAGGCTCCAGTTGAGACCTGGACTTTTTATTTCCACATGAATGCAAGTGGGACCAGAGAATGTAAGATTTCTACCAGCTTTCATTTTCAAGTGCATGGACCTACAACTAATAGCACATTGGAACTACTGGCTACTCCACTACACGTTAAAGATCAAAAAGCAGGGGTTAGAGGATGCCCAGACTGACACAGCTTTGCAGTCCACCATACTAGAGGCACATTACTACACTACAGCAATATTTAAGGATAACATTTGCAGTATATGGCATAGCACAGCCACTGTCACAAGCTCACCAAAGGGTCAGTCACAAGATCCATGTCTCTAGCTTTCACAGACCCTCCCACAGGCTGGCAGTGGAAAAGCATTTCAGGAACAGAGCCAGTCCCTTCCACAGTCTCTCTCCAGCAAGCCTTTCTTTCGGTTTCCTCTCACCAGGGGAATCTGGAGCCATAGAGGGATCCTCTTTGGACCTTTAATGTCTCCATTACTTGGAGTCTCATAACATAAGCTGTGCTGTGTTACTTGCACTGTTGCAGGTGAAATCAGCCTCTTTTTCAAAATCATAAAAAGAGAGAGGGAGAGATGCACAACTCCATTTACTATCACTCAATCCGCACCTCCAAAGAGAAGTTTGATTCTGTGAAACCGCCCCAGGGACCACTGCTGCACCACAAAGTCACAGGCTCCAGGCTGTGCTATGCATGGATTCCCCCGGCTCCTGTGCCTGTGCCCATGGGAGCAGCTGTCCTGTGAACTCGCTTGGACGTCCTATGCAGCAGCCTGGCAAGCGGCCAAGTACGATAGATTGATATTATTAACTGCTATACTTTAAAGCATAAGCAGGCATAAAGTAACAAGGATTTCAAGCACTAGTAAAAAGTGACTTAGAGAAGGATTTGCGCATTCAGCAGCAACCTTTTCTTACAATTATATCAGTCCTAAAACTGCATGTGCATTCTCTACAAACTTTATTGTCCAAGACCATCAAAGTAACAATGCTACTGCTAGTAAGCAGTAGCAACTCTAAAAGTACTTTTTTTTCAAATGCTAAAGTCTTAAAGCAAAACATCTACTCATAAGGTCCAGGTTAACCTCTAATAATTTTAATGTCAATTTAAAACATCTCTAACTGGGAACGGAAAATAGCATTTTTTTACATATAATTGGTGTATGCACTTGCATGAGAATATTTCTCCATGAACTGCACCCCGAGGGAGAACTTTATTAAAGTATATATAACAGGGGTTTTTTTTCTTTTTTTAAACAAGAGGGGCAGGAGGAAGGGAATCAAATCACCAAAACACTAATCTCAATTTCTTACTTAAAGATGTGGGTTGGGCAGGGAGGAGCCCAATTCATTTTCACATCTCACTTCTATGCTTTTTTATCCTGCTCCTTGCTTCTTTTATTTTCTGAAGTTAGCTACTTTTCATTGACAAGTCAAAACACTTCTGTTCAAAGCTCAATTGTGCGTCTTAGAGAAGATTTTGCATCTGAACAGCCATTCATTTCACTCCTTTTTTTAAAGTGAGTATCCCACACTTTATGGACCATGAGTCACTGTGCCATTGCAGCTGTGACTTTGAGACCAGTTTTGGGGTTTTTTTTTACTGTCTAGGCAAAAACCATTCTTTCTTGGACCCTGTGCTAGTCTTTATTTATTGGTATGACCTAAGTATTTCCAGAACATCCCATCTGCTGCTCAGGAGTTTGGAGAGAAGGCGCTTTCGCATATATGTTTCCCCCTCCTCTCTCCTCTGACACACCCTTCTAAACCTCCCCACTCTCGGAAATTTCTTCTAGATAAAATTAATCTTGAGGACACTTGTCATGCCAGGACCATTTTTTCTCCTCTGGGATCAGGAGCCCACTGAATATTTCAAGTCCATTTCTAGACTCTTAACCCTTTATTAGCACCGAGCCCTGAATGAAATCACAGTTAAGAAACTGGAAATGGGACGTGCTGTGATTTTGATTGTAAATGAAATCTTTTTAAACAAACAAAAGAGGCAATGCAAGGATATAAGTATCTTCATAGTACTGACCAAGTCTATCTGTTTAAGACTTCCCACATGATGTTCAAAGCCCCAGCTCACACAATACCAGAATTTAATTCAACTTTCTAAGAAAGAATGGAATATTTCACATTAAAAAAAAAAGAAAAAAAAATTGACTAAACAGTTACAAGCGTATAAATGCTTGAAATCAGTGGTACACCTTGACCTGCCCCAGAAGAACTACTGATTAGGCTTTACATTACATGGGGCTGGTTTTTGGGGGTTTTTTTTAGTTTTATGTTTGGTGGTTGATTTTTTTGTTTGTATGTTTTGGGGTTTTTGTTATTGTTGTTGTTGGGGAGGGGGATGTTTTGGGGGGCTGGTGGTGGATTGGGTTTTGGGGGTTTTTTTTGTTGTTTTTTAATTCTTTAGTTTGTTTTTGTTTGTTTGGGGTTTTTGTTTCATTGCTTTTTTAACAAACTAGATTATTATACATCTTGGACACTTGGAAGGGACACTTACTTCCATAGTCGTGGCAGACACAGCTGCAAGTCCTCTCCTCTGCAAAGAGGGACCCTAAGAGTTATTTTTACATAATACACCACAAAAGTTTCCAAAATATCTTTCTAGTGCCTAGGTTCTGGCTTTAGTCTAAAGTTGGTTATTGAAATCAGGACTGACAGTTAAGTCACAGAAGGCCTTACACACTTCTCAAAGAAAAAAAGACAAAAATATTAACATACAGTAACATTAAGTCAGATTAGCTATGCACGGCTGCATCCTCTAAGATAAACAAAAAACCCTAAAGCTACAAACAACAGAAGAGTTAAAAATCAACACGTCTCTTATTCTTATTTTGTTTGAGAAGATCTTCTGGACTTTTTGCACAGAAACAACAAAAATCAATTCAATACATCAAAAATCAGAAAAATTGTAATATAAATTACTCTCTATTGTCATAGATTACTAAAATACAGTGTAATTTTGTAATTATATATATTATATAAAATTAATACATAGTACAATTTAATTTATACTAAAATACATCAACCAGAATAAAAAAAGTTTAGGATACAGCCAACTGTTCTAACAGTTCCCTCTGGTGCAATTCTAATACCAGAGTTCTTAGAATATTATTTAAAATAATTCTACATCCTAGTTCTACTATTCCACTTCCTCATTTCATTTATTATAAATTTCAGATTAATTTTGGTAAGGTTTTGTTTTGTTTGGGGTTTTGTGGTCTGTTTTTTTTTTAAGTGATGAATGAATAAGAAGAGGAAAATATCTTCAGATACAGACAATGGTATATCAAATAGTACACTAACATTAGTTTTGAAAATCTCATTTCAGAAGACTCACAGACTGAGCTGAGAAATATCTAAGAGTTATAAAAATATTTCTCTCCATATAAAAGAGCCAAATTTCTTGCACTGACATTAAAAATCAACATCTGCTGAAAAAGTTTATGCACCAATGTAAATCACACTAAAATCCTACTTTGGACTTTACAAGATGTACAGCCCCTTTGCAAGTCACACAAATATCCTACAGGTCTGCTGGGTCAGCACATGATTATCCGTGTCATTTATATCCTGCGTTATGGCAGCCGGAGCTGAAGGGCACAGGCAAAGCTGCAACGCATGGAGGCTTGACATGAGCACAGACAGGGGTCTGGGCGCAGCCTCGCTGCTGAGGGCAAAGCAGGAAAGGAGAGGCACAGGATGTGTGAACATGGATCCACTAGATATATTATTCTATACCCTTGTATACTCCAACTTGTTTAATTCTATGGCTTTGTATGAAGCAGAGTTATGTCAACAAGAACCTAACTAGTTTAAATGTCCTTCATGTGCACGCGTTCTGATCCAAAGCTATTCCTAACCTTAAGAAGACCCCCGATACAAATAAATTGTGTATTTAATTTCTTTCAAATAACCTTTCCACAAACTGGAACATTTTCTATATATTTGATGCAATAATACAACCATTCTATGTTCTATGTAATATCAAGTGCTCTTACATTAATATTTGCAAATAAAATAGATTAAATGCTAGTAACGATAGCATATACCAAAGGAAAAGTTGCTGTTGTGGGAGCCCAACTTAAATTTTTACCACTCAAATCTGAAAAGAATCATCACTTTACCGTATCAGCCAAGAGTACCCTAGTCACATCCACTTGACAACTTGGCATAGCTTAGTCCCACTAGTGGTACATTAAAGCTAAAAAAGTGCACAATGTAGAAATTACAGAGCCTGTCAAAAGTTATGTTTCCAAATGAAAAGGCTTAACATGAACCTTCTGAATCAATATTTAACTATCTAAAATAAAAGTGCCTACATTTCCAATAAGTTATTTGCAGAAGTGCTGAGCACTGTGGAGCCCCTTCTATGGGAGCCACAGGAGTTCAGTACCTTTGAAAAAAACAGGATTATCTTAATTAGGTCTGGGAGGTGAATTTAAGAGCCTAAGATTTAAAATTATGAAAACATGCAATTTTCACAAGATACACCTAGAAATAGGGGTTGGAGATGAGGATGAGTGGCAGATAAATTGACAAAGGAAAGAAAAGAAACCACCCCAAGCCCCAATGGAATGATAGATTGATTTAGAGAAATTAAGTACAATATAGATTACAACATGTTAATTGGAATCTGGTTTTTTTATTAGAGATAAACGATCTCATTTACCAATTGCATATTCCTATACTGCACGTTCATTAAGGTTATTACAGTGCTTTTTATAAATACATGAAAAGAAAAAAGTATGAACCGCTGCCTATAATTACAAAAATCCTGAAAATCACGTTCCTGTTTTCTAATCTCTTTAAGTCATACAATGTATCTTTGCAGAACTAAGTGAAGTATAAAACTAGAGATTAATGTCATTACATTTGGAAGTATATACTGTTGTAATAAAATGAAGACATAGCTTCTTCTGTTCATGCTAATTTGAATAGTTTTCACTCTCTTTAGTGGAGCATGTTGCTTTTAATTGCACAGAGAACATGCCTGGTTTGTAGTCTATATCCAAGAGCACAATTTCACTTGACCTTCAAAAGATAATATCAGAATTAGTTTCTAATAATGTTGGGTATTCTTCTCTGAGCTACAGTGCTATAAAAATATTTCCTCTTCAAGCTAGACTTTTATTCATTTTTAGATTATACCTCATGAAAAAGAAAACCGATAAGCTAGACTGTTTTCTTTTTCTTCCTTAATCTCTCATTCTCTGCGTCTCGTTTTTCCTTTGTTCTTTGTCTGTCATCCTCGTATTCTCCCTTACAACTGCTAGGAAAAGGCTGTCTCTAGTCAAATGTTCTCAGCACTGCTATTACATACCATGTATGTACCTTTTTATTCACAAGATTTTTTTACGAACTCTTCCTTTCCTAAATGAACGTGTGAAGGAGTATTTTGCCAGCTTCTAAGAAAAAGCATAAAACTGTCTGCTCTGACAGAATCAGTACTCAGGTTCTGAAACAACAGACTAACTATCCTTAAAAACTATTGCTTTTTGGCCTTTGTTCTCTACTTTCCCCTTCCCCCCCACAACATATGTACTGGAAAAAAAATATAAATTTTGCAAAAGTCTGATCTGAATAAAAGCACTTCCATATTTATCGTATTTTTCTTAGTAGGATCTTTCATTTACAAAATCTGCAAAAGATAATTTGCTTTTAAATAAAGAACTAAATCTTCTTGTTGTACTTTTTAAAAACAGTTCAATCAACTCTTTCCTGGATAAGAGAAGGTTTTGACCAAGTCATACATAAGTTTTCTCCCCTACACCTACCCCCAATTACTTTGTGAAGATCTACTAGCTTCTTTTTTTTTTTTTTTGCATAAATTGATCAATTCATTCCCCACACATACAAATGACAACGAAACTGCCTTTAATAATACCATTTTTGACAGTCAAATATTTAAGGAATCAAAGAATGGTTGATATGTACAAGTACACAGAATTTCTAAAGCAACAAAAAGAAAGCGTTAATTGTCACTTCTTCAATCACCAAAATCAGTTTTACTTACCTGTCTACTTATTATAAACATCCAAGAAGCACCAGCAGTAAAAGGAATAGCCCAACAAATAAAACACAGAAAGAAAGAAAGAGACACTTTTAATTAAAAATAAGTTAAACATTTAAAAGTACCACAGAGGTGGCAAAGAACTAGTAGATGCAGGCATCAGGAAGGCTATTCTCGCGAAGTTAAAACGCAATCTTGGAGAAACAAAGAAAGAAGACAACAGCTTGCATTCACAGTCAAACTCCTTAAGTTTCTTACTTTCTAGGAGATAGACACAAAAATATCTTAAGAATTGAACAAAGTAAATACTATGTGATTTAAATAAGGAGCGTATCTCAAATCATATTTTTTAATAAACATTTATTATGTGCTTGAAAAGAGTGTTTACATATAAATTTTGATGTATACTTTCTCTGTATCTCTGTATCAGTACATGAAAATTAAATGTTGACTTTGAGAACAAAAATTTTATTGACGTGAATTCCATTATGTACAATTCAAAAGCTTAGATTGAAACTAGCTTTCATAACAAACTTGTTATTTTGAAACTCAAAAAAAAAAGTATATATTTTCAAGTAAATTATAGTTGAACGTTTTGTTAAAAGAACCCTACATTTATAAGTTCACTAGTTCTTCTTGTGGCATTTCTTCCATTAAATTCACTGGATTGCCTAAACATACCACAATATTATGTTTCTTCTATAAGTATATTAGAGCTAGCACCTTAGAAGCTTTATTATTAATTTTGACTAGTGGAGGCCTAAATATACCTCATATTTTAATTACAGAATGACTACTTTTTATGTTGTTATAGAACAAAATTTTTACACTCACTTTATAAGGAATAGAACTATAAATCAACTGTGCCATTTTCAGAACTACTGTAGGACTCCAAATTATTTTTCAGCACCTCATTTATACTGAATAAACATTTTGGAAGTGCTTCAAATTTCTATTCACAGTACTTGCTGAGGATTTTGAAGGGTTGCATTTGATTTTCTTTATTTAATGCAAATATAATCAAAAGCGAAAGGAAAACAAGCTTCCATTCCTAGAGCTCGATGGCTTTCATAATTTTGAAGTTACATGCATTACAGTCAGATTCTGAAAATCAAACTGCTACGAAGCTTGCCACTCTCTTGGCTTCCCAAGTCTTGTGCCTTCTTCCTCTCCCTGACCTTCAACCTGACTATTAATATTTTACACTGTTTCTCATCTGCTAAACTGCTTTCTTCTTCATCATTGCTTTTATTCAACCTCACTCGGGCTTGTAAAACTATTTCCTCTTCTGTGTTTTTGACTATACTCACCTGTATGTGGTACCCCAAAATGTTTCTTCCGACATGTTTCTTGACCAGGTGATATTCAACAATGTGCATAATTTTTGGAGAGCTTGTGTACCTAGTTTTCCAGAGGGTGATTTTGGTAGAACTCCTTGGAGGTTAGTAGAATGAGTGAAATTGCAAAAGCAAAGATTGATTTTTATTTTTGTTTTTATTTTCAGAGGAGAGTGTGTCTCCCAACATTTTGACCTCTTTGGACAAATTTTTATTTTCAGAAAAGTTTTTTCTTTTACTTTGCTGTTTTGCCTCAACAGCTTGTGAGTTGGTCTTCTCACTTTAAGGACAGAATGCACAAAGACTTGGTTTCATTTGCGTCAAAAGTCAGGCATAATTTTTAAGTAACCAGTGAAAATAGGCACTCATTTCAAGTATTTTGCATTCAGCTTGACAGAATTACCAAAGTTTCCAAAGCTTTTGTTGCTTTAATTGCTACATATAGCAAATCTGCTACCAGGTCATGGTACAGTGACATATATAATAAATAGCTCATACATATTACAGTACATAAGCAAATCAACTTCCTTTTAGATCTTTTGGAAAGATAGTGATATGTTGTAGAGCAGCATTAACTACTTGGTGCTGTATTCCAAATACACACATGAACTAGCTAAAACAGCAATATTTAAGCAGCCCCACCAACCTGTACACAGTTATCCACGTGATCTGTCAAAGTCACATATACTCACATTTAAAAGCAAAATCATCAGATCCAGAGCTGCTGATGTCCCCATTGTATGGACTCAAAACACTGGGTGGTCAGCTTTTCAGAGACTTCACACTGTGACTCCAGCACGTGGTTCTGCATGATACAAGAAAAGACTGGTCATTTTTACATTTTTGTTAAGTCACAGGAGACTTGGAATCAAAAACGTCACTATTTAAAGATTAGCTGTACCTTTTCCTGTTGTTTTTTTTTTTTTAAATAAGGTAATTAATGACTTGTATAAATGCATTTTTTGTAAGTTATAACTTGCAAAATAATAATGCTAATAAATCACAGAATAGAATATTTCAGTGAATGTTTACTTATGTAAACCCTGTTGCAATTTGCTCAAATGAAAGTTCGAAGCAAATTTCCATGAAATTTCATGCAAATAGTTCCATAATTTAATTCAAACCTCTTTCATGCCAGAGATACTTTACTTCTCTATAAAATTTGGTGGTACAGCTGTATACCATGAGGGAATGTACAAAGGTGCGAAAAACATCTTTTATTGTTATAATACAGAGAAATATCAGACTTCAAAAGATTAGTTTTTAGCTTGCTTTCTTCTTTACACAGTGAAAACAAATGCTAAAACAATTATTCTGCATGCATACATACAGGCACACGTTATTAGCTGGACTAGGTGGTAGGAAGCAATGGAAGGAGTGGGAAAGAGATGCAGCGTTGAAGCTTACACACAGCTGAGCCAACATAATAGCTTTTTGCTCCCTGTTTTCCCCATCTTTGCCCCCAAACCCCCGGCATCACACCTTCCTTTGCAATGAGCGTGGCACTGACTCCAGGAATCAATTCAACTCAGCAGTCAAGCAGAAAACTGTATGATTGGTTTTAGTCAGATTATTATTCTACCAGGCTGGTGATTTCAAGTGGCTTGAGTACCAAGTGTGAGGCAGAAAAGCAAAAAACAAATCCAAACAAAAAAATAAAAAAAACCTAAGAGCACATGGCCACAGGAAGAGGTGGGAAGAAGCTGACAGGGAACCTTTCAAAAACAAGCAAGCACTTCAACATGCTCACCTTGTGATATGGAGCTGAGCCTAGGGCTGCTTGACACCATTATAAAAGAAGGTAAATATGAAAGTGTAGCAAGCTGGAATGCATGCTTTAGACACCACACTTCTCCCAAAATTGCTATACCTGTTTGTGCTGAGGAATGAGGTCAAACACCATATGTGATGTTCACAGGGTTTGGAGCAATGGATGTTCCTCTCCAGCAGTCTCCAAACACAAATTCTTTCCCAAGATGGTGTTCAGCTCCCTGAAGGCTGGCAAGGCTAGCTATCACCACTCAAACAAGCGTGTAGACACATCCCTAGATCTGGTTTGGTAACCTGAATTACATAACTGCTGGAGGACCTAATGGCTGCAGGAGAAAGCAGATGCAAAGTGCCAGTTCAAGTACCCAAGCTCCCAGTAACAAGCAAATGCTCTTGGGAGAATGAAGAAAGGACTAAAGCATCCCAGTAGATCACACTGCTTCATCTCAGTGATCCCCATTGCCACCGATCATCCTCACTACTGAGCAACCATATGCTAAGGCTGGATGCTTCTCTGAACTGAGCCCTCTGTTGGAAGAGATTTTGTTACATGAGTCAACACTTTTTGGCTCATTGCCATAATGAAGTCCCTGCACAGGCTGTCTTTGGCACTAGTCAGTTGCTACAGCTCTGTGGAAAAAAAAAAAAAAAAAGAAAAAAGAAACAGTATGTTTAAAACATCTTTCAAAAATACCCCTACTAAATTTTCCGGAATTCAAAGTACTAAACAAATAAAGAGATTGCATACATTTAGATTAATAAAATGAGTAGCTTTTTTCTTCTTATAATTACCACTTTTATTACAAAGGGGCGGAAAACCAGACTTCTACATCTGTTTTCCCATCATATAATAAGTATACAAAATAATTTCCATCTTCCCAAATGTGCTAGTTCTTATTGAGAATTTCTGAGATTGGAGTAGAGATCTTTAGAGGCAAGCATAACTAGATCCAAAACTAATTAATATTTTTTTGCTAAAAGATGTCATAGATATTATTCCAGAGTCCTTCAGGGAAACTGCTAGATTTCCATTCATTTTTACGAGTATATGTAATAATAATAACAACTATTATTGTGTTAGTGTACTTGTTTATGCTGCACAAGGTCAAACCGGACTAAATTACAGCAACCTATTTCTGAAAGCTATTGAGTGCCTTCCTCTCCCATTGATATAAATGAGAAACAATTACTCTCGACTAAGCAATGATGAACTCCAGCTACTCTCACGAAACACTGAAAAACTTTTATAAAGGAAACAAGTCCAAAAACCTTTCTAAGAAATAGTTGTGGTGATGCATCAGCCCATGCCATGTTTTCTACACTACGCTAGGGATGCAAACATGCACTTTGGCAGGAATAAGTGAATTGCTTACCGTGTGCATTCTGCTGTCTATTTTTGCCCAGTGAGGGCAGGGCACCGTGCCCTGCGGGGCTCCGGTCATGTCATCTCCCAAGTGCTTCTTGGGGCAGTACATGTCACAATAGAGGAGTGTGCTGTTCTTATTAAAAATAACTTTCAACACTAGACTCCCAATGGCAATTCTAAGACCTGTTTCCAAATTGCTTCTCTCCTTAAAATGGTGCCCAGATGTGTAATACATAACATCTGTGGTTCTGCAGGCCAGACCCTCTAAGCTTTACAAATCCAGAACAGGGTGGCAGCAAGGTTTCCGAGATGCACAAAAGACGGGCTCTCTTCCCAACCCTACATTCCTAAAGGTTATGAAGCATCAGTAAAACCTAATCACAAGCGGTGTTTTCGCTCTTAAAAGTACTGGATCAGGATAGAAGAGTGAAAAGATGCACACTTCATTGCCTAACCTTAACACCTGACAGCAGCGGCTGAGGTTGCCTTTGCAAGCTCTGAGCAACTGACATTGCTCTACACACTTTATCAGACCAGATTACCTGATTTACACCAGACAGCTTATGGAAAGATGGCTTTACATTAGACAGTTTCAAAGTTACTACCTAAACTGTGATAAAGTCAGTGCAGAGAACAAGCAGTCTCCCTCCATTACATGGGAGGAAAGAAAAGGGAAGGGCAGACAGTGCTAGACAGAACAGGAGCTGAGTTCCTGGCCTCCTCCTGCCCCCAGCAGGTATGTGATAACTGCAGGACCTGCTGTATCTCTGGGGAAAACTAACTTCTGGAAATCGGGCATAACTCCAAGTATGTCCTGTATATCGGGGGACAAGAAAGTCAGTCTTCAAGAAACTGGTAAGAACTGGCGTGCTATTGTAGTGTAAGGGTACTGGTTATTATCTTTATTGAAATACTGAATCATTCAGGATTTAACTGAGATTCGAAAGTGAGGGGAAATATCTTATTAAGTAAATGACCTGTGTAAACAGCCATTTAAAAATCCCCATTGAAAAAAAAAGAAAATTAATGTCACTTGAAACATTTTTCTTTAACAAGAACATCACTTTGCTTAGATAAGGAAAAGTATGTGAGCCACTATGAATACAGGCACTAACAGCGAAATGTGATAGCTACAGCAAGTACCATGGCTCTAGGTGTCCTTTTTTTAATTCAAATTAAAGCAATGAAATCATGAAGGTAACAAATATTTTTTTCATTAAAATATTTACTGTGAAGTTTGAAATTTGAAGCTACTTTGCTTCAAATCTTAAAGCTTTTGTTCAAATGTGTATCGCGTACTAAACTCTGAAAGAAATGCAAAGGTTCAGTGAGGCTTCATGATAAGAACTGAGCACAAAATAACAAGCAATGAAGTCCATTAACATTAAAATACAAGACACATCATTCAATAACAGCAGCCTAGAACTTGCATCTTTGCTGTGCACATAGCCCATGTCAGCAGCTAGGCACTGCTGCACTGGAGGTGGGACTGCATATTTGCAAATTTTACAGCAGGAAGAAGAGCATCTTAAGCATAAGCACTAACTGCAATGGCATTTGTACCACTTTTTGATGTCATCACTTCCTTAGCTGAAAATACACCTGTAAAAACAAATTACTAATGTAATTAATTTAACCTTGCTAACCTTTTTTTCTACCTTAAGGATAGATTAGTTACCATTTACGTTACTATATAATTTTATGACAAAACAAAACCCAGGAAAAGGAAAGCCAGGAAGCAGAATTATGTCCATGTGTAAAAAGTAGCAGCAAAGTCTAAAGTAAAGCAGAGCCCCTTGTTCAAATTTACCATTACACTATCCGACTCCTATCTGAAGCGCTTCCCAGAATACGCATCCTAACATTCTACTCTCACCAGAATATAATAAAAATTATCTGCCATGAGGATATGACTCAAAGCCATATTACTCAGCCAGTTACCAAATAATATCAATTTCAGGATGGATCCATCTTTCCTGGAAAGTTCTGTTATCCAAAGCACAGGCTACCACTTCCACTGATACTTTGGCAGCAAAACCCTCATCAAGTTCAATGAAAGCTAATATCTTTGACAGTAGCACAAAGCAAATTTCTTGCCAAAGGACTCATTAAAAGTATGTTTTGTTGAGCAGGCAGGAGAAACATTCCCAGTGAGCAATTTATTCAGTAAAGAATGTCACTTTGATGTTATTTTCTTCAATGTGACAACACACAAGAATTTATTTGGAACCAGCTGTAATTGCCACATATTTATTTTTCATTTTCACTGTCACTTTAGTCTGTCACCTGTTTAGAAAAAATTGCTGTTTCCTTGCTGCACGTGGTACCATTTCTGCTTCCTATCTGGATGACCAGGTCTATGGTTGTGAAAGCTGCTTCTAGCCATACAAAAACCCTCAAAAGTATGAATATCCAGAGGTATCGATTTATCATGGGAAAAGTAAACATTTTACAAAAGAACCATACGACGATCATTGCTATGCATGAATATCCTCATGAACATCTGTGGGGTTTATGATATTTGCTTTCTGTAAACACGTTCTGAAACAAAATCTCATTCAAAAACACTTTTAAAGTATTGTTGTTTTTTAAAAAGGCAGAGAGGAGTAGAAAAAAAAAAAATCAACTTTGATCATTTGGGTGCATTTAATCACTTCCGATATGCTGTTGTTGCATTAATTCATCTCCTGGTATGACTTTGTATTGTGTTAATCTCCTTCACCTAAGAGATTATTTTTTTCTAACTTATTTATCTGTCATTTTTGTTGCAACTGCAATTCAACCAGAAGTCATTGCAAAAAGACAAGTTATTAGCCATTAAAAAAGTTTATAGCAGAAATCAAACTTCTTTCATTAATAATTCAGACTATACTAATATAATTTAAGAAAAATTATTTGTTTGGCAAACTAAGCAAAGAAAGTAACAGAAGAAAAATTAAGGATATAAGTTTTGGCAAATATCTACTATGAGCAGCTTCTTAGAAGAGCCAGTCAGGTTATATAAAAATTGTGGATATCACCAAAAGGAAAAGTATTTAGGTTTGACAGAAAAAAGGGGTAGGTGGGGTGGGTTTGGTTTGTTTTGGGTTTTTTTCCCTTTTTACATCTGCCAGGAGAGACTTCTTAACGCCCTAAATTGTCTGCAATTAAACATAACATAAAACCAGATTTTGTTACTGCTCCATGGAAAGAAGCTGAAATTCCCAGAGAGGCTGTAAGTTTTCAACAGCCTCATTTGAGAGTAGAGAAATAGTCATAACCATTTCTCTGACAGGTTGGGTGAGAGCTGCCAAATCCCCCAAGGAAAAACATTCTGTTTGTATCAGCCCCCACTCAGAACATGAAAAATATAGCTGCAGAGCTGGTTCTCCTGGTCCTCCAGTTTCACATCCTTGTGGACAAAAGCAGCCAATTTAAATTTGTGGAGCTGCTACCGTGGCACGCGGCTACTTAAGGAAGCAGTTATAACAGATTTGGTGACATGCAGAGTGAAAAAAACCCAAAGCAAAACAAGAGGAAAAGGGCTGGACTGCTAGTGAGGGGAGATGGGAGGCTCCAGAGGTGCTGAGCCCTCCAAAAACCTCCTTCCTCTTTCTTCATTAAATCACCATCCAAAACCCAGCTTTTGAGTACGACACCAAGAAAGTATAAATATATATATATATATATACACACACATTTAGTTAATTACGCTGCCTTTGAGGAAAATGGCTCAAACCTGTCACTCTTGGGGCGACCCATGCCCTCCATATGAGGGACGTTTTGCATTGGCAATTATATTTTCCACAGCAGCAATTTCCCGCAGCACATTTGAAGCGTGGTAGGGGACCCAATTTTGGCAACTGCAGCTGTGGTAGAGAGGAGGAGACGCCTGAGGAGAGGGCCTGCGTGGCCTGGCCTGGCAGCTGGTGCGCTACGACTACCCCTTTGGCCCCAGGCATCAAGCCTCAACAAGAAGCAAGTTCAACCCATGGCTCCCTCCATGGGCAGCCAACAGGCTGAGGCAGGCAGCAAGGGGCATTTAATCTCTTCCTAAAGCTCAGGCTGCTGCTTGTGGGCAGCCATCTAGCAGCCATGTTGTTTCAGCCCCACAGGGCCTCCCTGCTGCAGGCCCACTCTGCCCACAGGTGGCCCTACAGCTCCCCCAGAGTTGTGTCCCCTCGTCCCATTGGGGTCACACTGCCTCAGCCCCACCATGACGCTGGGGGACAGGAGCTGAGCAGCTGCTCATCCCCCAAAAAACCCAAGACACCCTCAAGTCATTACCCTTAGAGGAATCTCTCCCTGAACAGCAAAAGTTTCCAAGATGTCAGCAGGGAGGGTAGGGGGCAGGTACGCCAGTACTCAATACCTACTGAAGCTACAGGGCCCTACTAGAGAACCGTTAAAAAAAAGATCAAGTGAACCCTTTTAACCAGTCCTCCAGCCCAGGGACCACCACTTACAGCATTATTATTATTTTTTTGCAAACTAAAAATAACTGGTTTGATCTAAGCATTTGCTCCATATCCTCTAATTTTTCACCACCACTGACCTGCCCTAGAGCCAGGCAGCCCTGAAGCAAACAGCTGCCATGTTGTCGCTCTTAAGAGCGGCTTTACTTGTGCTCACCGCTGGTCTGACACTTCAGCTGGACGCGAATACTCATGTCAGCTGGACAGGACAGATCTAACTCGCTCCATCCCCTCACACTGCTCCAATTCCCCTGATAGCAGGGAGAAGGAGAGTAGAAAGGAATCCAACATCTGCCATTCCATCATATAGAACTTCTCCATTAATTGCAGAAATTGTCATTCTTCCTCACTCAAAATACAAGCACAATTATTTTTTTAGAAGGGCTGTCCTCTCCTCACCTCACCACCACTTTGTTACCCTGTCAGCACATGTCTCACCTCTTAAGCAGCAGGGAACTTGTAACAGGAGTGACAGTACAGCCAGAATGGAAACACCTGGGGAGGCAGCATGCCTGTCACCTGGCTTACCCTCAGCCTCGGGACTCCTGCTGGGAACCAGCCTACTTCCCATGGGCTGTTGCTGCTGCGCCTTCGGCAGGTAAAATACACCACTGCTACACTGAATGCAAAGCTCTGTACAACGCAAAGGGGCAGGCAGCTTTCTAGAGCAATCATTACAATTGCTGGTGTAATTTCTTATAATCCAATCAGGATAACGTGGGCTTAATTCTGAAAAATACACCTTAGAAAGGTCTGTTACTCCTCTATTTGCCAAGAGTCAACTAAAAGATAAACCTGAAACTGGTGTATGTGGTCACCAGCCCTTTGGTGCATGGGATAAAGCATATCATGTGAAGGGACTTGCTTCCAGCATGCATCTCTGCATAGCAGTTGCCACAGGAATTCACACACATCTGAGACCCATCAGAAAAAAAATTCAGCCTGAGTTTATAAACCCTAATAATCTCTGAACTGATTCAATATCTTTAGTAGTAGGCTTTCCTGTATTGCTTTTACCTTTTGGAGGTCAGGTTTTAGTTCTTAGAAGGTCAGAAGAGTTCCACACATGAAGGTACAGTCACTCATAATTTCATCATTTTATTTCAATTCTAGATTTACTCCCCTGGCTTTTACTAGCAGACAGATGAGGCTGTGAGCGTGATGTGCCACAGCTTCCATCCTACTGTCTCGGCACCTATACATCAGAATGTCATCGCCCTTGGTGCTGCTACATACACCTCCTATTTGTAAGCCTTGTGGGTGGCAATAGGATCTTTTAGCTGAAGGTTTCATCCCACATAGAATATTCATCTCCCTGCCCGTGTCCAGAGTGTGATTTGGTAACTGCTTTCTTTACCCAGTAATATTTGGCACTGCACACAGAGAACTATTTTTTCTTTTCACTAAGATGGATAATACTTATTCAAGGATAGGTATTTGGTTGCAGGTGTCTATAGCACTTCATTTTAGTTGCTCAGACCTATCTGAACCTGAAATGCTTTCTCCATGGCTATGAGGGCACATATCAAGCTTTCTAGCACTGCCACTTTAGCAATGCCGCTGTCTCTTTTTATCTTCCACAGACGCAGCGATTTTTTACTTACTCTCCAAGACAGATCCTTTATAGACTGAATCATTTTCCTCTGTTTCCAAGCCTAGGATATCTGGAAGCATCCCAGGCTTTCAAAAACATCTCTGTTTTCTTTCAGAAGCAAAGCTATAGTGTGTTGTGTACTTTGAGTATGGTTTCATTTAATTTATGAGGCTACCGTACAAATCAGTTGCTGCAGATTTAATGACTTCTCTGTGCTGTTACCTGAAATCTCCAGCAACGTAAAACTTTCTTTTGCATTCTGGTTGCCATTTGCTTATCTCTGAGGCGTTATTTTGTTCATGCCACTGTATCCTGTCAAGTGACTTGTTCTTCTGCTGTGTTTTTCTTCTCTTGCATAAAGTCTTGTTTGGGAATTCCCTGCTACCCAATTTACTTGATTGTGAATAGTTGCTTTGCTATTATAGCCCAAATGACAAAGAACAACTTATTTTTGCTGTTCCCCATTGCCTTAATGCTGTATGGGTACAAAATCATTCTCTCTGAGCAACTTCATTTCTTGTATCCCATTACATTTTTTCCCCCACTGGTTTCATTATAGTGATTTTCTCTCCAAGCTTTTAAGGACTCATTTGAAAAGTTTTCCGCAGAGGCTGCTGTAGTTCCAGTCATCATTTACACAAGTAGGTTCATTAACTTTGCACATCTTAACAGCACTTAGTAAAGTTAACATAGACTTTTTTACCCTTCTCCTTTGAGATCTTCCATCTTTCATCCTTTTTTCCCCCTAAAGTACCATAAATTAATTCCTCATTTAAAGATCATCATGCAGGTCTGCCAGAATGTACAACAGAGCAATATTCTGAACTGTTTCTGCAGTTTCTTGATCACACTTGAATAAAATATATCTTTCCATGGCCAGTCGTCTTAATTGCTGACTTTACATATCCCAAAAGTTGACTCCTTTTGACCTCATATTCAGGGGAAGAAGGAATCACCCAAACTGGGTAAAAACTGAACTTCAATACATCTTATCCCAGTGAGCACTCTTCTGGAAGAGAATTCCACGCAGTACCATGTATCCTCCAACTTGTAGCCCCTCACCCCACCACAGCCCTGGGACTTACAGAAAGCTTGGAGGCAAAGAGCCATCAGTCTCCTCCTAAGACCAGCACAAGTAGCTGGGGGCAGAGGGAAGACTGATCCACAGAGGAACTAAAATTTCCTGAGAACACTCTGTTCCTGATAAGGTCATCTGCAGATTTAATTTCTTGCTGTGGAGTTAGCTGCAAGTTTTCTCAAGTTTCATCACACTTCTCATCATTGGCAGCTGATCCCTGGCCACCTCCAGCACCTAAAGCTTGTCTTTACTTTTAAACTACTTTTTGCCTTCACAATTCACAGCATTGAAGAATTCTGAAAAAGTACGATGCCAACACAGCAATCCAAATAATCTGTATCTTAATATACAGAAGCATGCAGGACAGTTCATAATAGGCGAGGTTTTTTTTAATTATGATGTTCACGGATGTAGGTATCTCTTTTTCATCTCTTAGGCAGCTAGACTAGATGACCATTGTATGTCCCTTCCGACTGAAATATTCTACTCTGTTTTCATTTTTTAACTCAGAGCTACTCACAGCTGTCCATTAACAGCTTATACCATGTAGGTGCCAGACAGAAAACACCTATAACCAGTCACTTTTCAACAGAAAGCAAGAATGGTGTGTTGCCTTAAAGGGATGGGGGGACTTTTATGAGCTCTGCATTTCTGCATATGCGCCCTTGATTTTGCTCTCTGATCTTTTGAACAAACCCAATGTATGGAAAACCTGAATGGCAAAAACAGATACCACGTACAATTTTTGTGGTCTCTTCAGCTGCCCCTTCATCCTTCACAGCGATGAAACTAGTGAAAGTAGCAAAACACAGTGCAGAAATATTATGCAGTACGTGGTACACATGTAACACACATGCAAGGAATGGTGCCTTATAAAAGAAAGAGCTCTTTTAGTGCTTAGCAAAGCTCTAGGACTGTATTGGTAGTCACATGAAGTGATGATCTATAAAATATGCTATTCTGGATTTAGGAAGACAGTGCCACATGGTTTTTTCTGGTCTATTTACTTGCCTTTGAGGCATAACACCTCTTAGCTTGAGGAAAGAGATTCTTAAGGACTAAGGGTGGGTGATAAGATAAAGGAAACTCATCAGTTTGCAACTGATTTCTCCAACATTTTCTCCTTCAGGTCACAACATTCCTTCACAGCATTTCTTTCCTCACCTTCACCTTGTCCCCAGATAATTAATTTCTTATCTTAGGCTTTAAAACAATCAGATCCCCCATGTGTCTTACTGAAAAACCAAATTCTGCTGGAAGCATCATGAGTACAGCTGTTTTCTTGGGGAGAATTCTCTACAGAATAACCTTTCTAATCTTGCCTCAGCACCAGAAGACAACTGGAACACACAACTTAGGAGCAGAGAGAGAAAAGTCAAGCAGTATGACTGCCTTCCAGCTCTCCTATACCACTAACACACTGCAAGTGAAGAAACCAATCATACTTCACTAACCATGGGTCTCCAAAAGGAATTGATTTCCTAAGCAAACAAAGGCAAAATTCAGTCTCTACATTCCCAATTAATCAACTGTTCAGGAGATTTTATTTTCTGGTTTGATTTGTCTCCCATGACTTCGATTGCTCAAAATTGCCATGAGGTCTGAAGAGGTCTTCATTTCAACTGAGCAAGGTCTGAGAGACTAAGCTCTTCACTCTCTGGGCACAGTAAATATAACTACAGTCCTGGTCTGCTTGCACAATATGCAGTGGTTTTGCTTTTGTTGAAAATATTTTTTCAAGGTTTTATTTTCAACAAAACTGTAGTTTTTTTCATATACTATAAAGAAGTGCTTTTCTATACCATAGCAATTTACTACACTTGGCAACACAAGTAGGAAAGCGTCTTGAACCACAAGGAGGTTAGGTGTTATAAATATTTTCTGCTTGTCTCCGCCTCATACACTAGTTTTTCTCTAAAAAGCTCTTCACTCAACACAAAAGCACATGCACTGTCAGCAAGTTCAGTACCTCAGAGAAAAAAATGCATTAAAATACAGTTTGGAATAACTGATTTTATATTCCACTGTAATGCATTTTCAGAATGTGAAAGATCTTTAAAAGGTATGGGCAAGTTTGCCTTTGGTCACATAAGCTTCCACATAAACTTCTGTAACGAAGCTTACCGCTTGACTCACCCCGTGGCAAGGCACAGCAGTCTCGGTTTCCCAGTCATCTTGCAGAGAGCAGATTTAACACTGCTTTCTCTCTCTGTCTTAGTAGCACTTACAAAGTTCTCAAAACTTAAAGATGGAGTCCCTCAAAGGCATGCCTCAGTTTCCTCATTCCCCACCCAAAATGTCCTTATGTCCAGGTCTTGGCCAGCTTGCTGGTTCCTCCACACAAAGAGGACCTGCATGTCATGCTTCAAAACACGCTCCAAGTTCCCCTCAAGAGATGCTTCTCCCAACTCCCTTCATGCCTCCAGCAAACTGATACCCAAGAAGGGCTGCTACAGGGTCTTGCGTCCATCCTGGATCCCACCAAGCTTTTTTTTTTTTGCTTTTTTTTTTTTTACATCATTTCCCCAACCCACCAAGCAGAAACTGCTCCCAACCTCATCTCCTCACCCACCCATTTTTGAAGGGGCCACCTCCAGGCACACATTGTGCTTTCTTTGAACTGACTGGCTATCAGAGAGAAAGAGCTTGCACTCACAGTGATAATTAAATGGGCTGTGAGGAGTGAGTATTTAAGGCATGTGGTCATAGCAAACTTTTTAGTCTTTGTAAAACAGAGAAAATAGTGGAATTTTAAGATATTAAACTAAGGGGAGAACTATTTCTCCCTGCACTTGAGCAAAGCCAACAATACGTTGAACGTGACTGCCCCATTGGACTGCTTTAGGTGATTTCTGAAGTCTGGCAAACTTTATACAGACGTAGCAGCCTGCAAAGCACTGCAGGATTGGGCCAAGGCCTGGCTGCAAGTTTCCTGCAGGACAGGGCTGTATTTCTAGAATTAAGCATTGTGAATCAAAGTTCACAAGAATTCTAAAATAAAGTTTAGGGAAAAAAACCCCAACATATAAATGCTATTATTTATTAAAGCTAAAATAATCTCCAATAAGCTCAGGAAAGTATCTTGATAAGGTTTGCAAACTAGAATTCAGTATTGTCTGGAGATTCAAATGGGACTCAAATTCAGGAAAGCATTTTGCTACACCTGACATGGTCACAAGCACCTCAGCAAACTCATTGTCATTGTTTTTATCAGATGCAACATTGACACAGCCACAGTCACTGTTGCAACTGAAATGGATAAGGAGAGAAATGGTATCTAAAAGGAAAATAAGCCAAGGTATTTTACTGCAATAAGACCAAGTGGTGTCCTATCATGCAATTCCCAAAGGTTTGCCTTCTCCTGGTTGAGAACTGACTTCAGAAAAGAATTAGATTCAAAAGAAGTGCATTCCCTTGATCCTCCATGAAAACAGAGAAGGCAGTCCACTAGGAAAAGCCTGAATTTTTTATACATTTCCCCTATGCCTATTCACAGCCTACCCCTGCCCAGGGCACACCTCATGTAGTGCTTGGCCAGATGCACTGCAACCTCTGCACACAACATGGAGAAGACCCTGAAAGCGCCAGCAAGAGGCCCAGGTGAAGGAACTCAACCAGTGAAAGTGTTCAGGAAAACCTGAAAACAGCAGTGTTTAGCAACGACCTACCTCCATGCCTCTCTTTCAGGCATTATTATGATTTTTTCTCTGACAACAGGAAAACTTTGCAAATAGTCTGGCTGGAAGAAACCCTCAGGAAAACCCTTTGGCTTCCTGAGTTGAAAAGAAGTTGAAAAAAAGCACCCGCACAGCTCTGTGGTCCCCAGGGCAGATGGGGGCTGAGCACCTCGCTTGTGGCTTCAGGCAAGGGCTCTTCTTTCGTCCAGCTCATGACATTTATTCTCAGGCTTACCTCTAACACCCACCTAAAACAAAAATCTCAATGCTCAGTGTTTCCACACAGAGGCTGTGTCCCTGGAAAGAGTCACAACAGAGAACATCTTTGAGCCCCATGCAGATGCTGCACCCCATTCCCCACCAAGGGCTCCAGGGCAAGGTTCAAGCCCTCCTATGGAGTATTTATATACAGGGCAAAATATTTTCCTGGCCCATCTCAGTTTTTAGTGTGGTTTTCTGAACGAAAGGGAAGGCTGTTAAATCTGCATCAGCTGTGAAGCTTGAGCCGCACTGGGTGTGTATACACACACATGCACACACACACAGAGGAATGTATGTGGTAGCTGCAGGATTTTAAAAGTGATTTGTTCATGCTTTTACATTATGTCCACTTAAATCTGAGTGCTGGTCTTAGATTCACTCTAAACACTGGTACGTATGTCACTTGCATGCCAATTTTTTTAAAAAATAAATTATGAGTGAAAGAGTAAAGGCTTTTCAGTGAGTAATAAAAAGAACACATTTTTTTCATTTATGCAGGTGCAACTTGTTTCTGTTTAACAGGACACTGCCTGAGCTGAAGTAAAAGCATGAAATGTCACTTCAGCAAAGTATCCAACACTTTTCAGTCATGACTTAAAGTTACTATCAAATGTAAACAAAAAAAAGACAAAAGCTTTCTAAACCTTCATTTCCTCAAAAAAAGGGGGAAAATATATTTGTTTTTAAGAAAGCAACACTTAAACATTTAATCAGATGCCATTTTTCAATAATATAATGATATGCAGAAGCTTCCAGGCCTGGCAGTTATTTGGACAGCTGTCAATCAAACTGTCGCACAGCTACCCTACCGTGTCAGCCATCAGCTAACCCACACTTTCCCAGGGACGTCTTAGCATGGCATCTTTGTTCTGTTTTCAGATAAACAGATCCAATTTCTCAACAAACAGACTGCTACAGTCCTTTTGATAACAATGTAATAATTCAAAACAAATGATTCTAGGCTTTGATGATAGCACTTTTATGGGTCATGAAGAAATCCTCCCACCAACATCTGTTTGATTTTATCTACTTGAACTTTATCCTCCAGTTGAAGATTTATAAGCTGAAATCATCCCAGCCTATTAAAGTCAGACTAATGTTAAAGCACTAACACAGAGAATGAAAGTGCATTTTGCAGTCATCCACCTCTTGAAACCCTGTCGTGAGGAAAAGATATCAAAAGTTTGAGAGATGTATGTTTAAATATGCTGGAAGTCTGCATTCTGCAGAGCCCTGGATGACTGAGAGATTAAGGAATCTTAACTGTTGCCTTACAGTGGGGGCAAGATATTTACAGAACCATTATTTAGAAAGACAACATGAAAAATACAGATGTTGTTTACATTGAAAGACTGTTTTCATAGCGAAAACCACTATGGGTGATGGAAATTTACTCCAGATTGGTCTCCCCCTCCTCTCTCTTAATTTCCGCATACACTGTAAATAAAAAGCATGACAGCAGACTTATTAGAGTCACTTGTTACTTATTAACTAAATGGCAAAATTTAGTCTGGATGCCTTTTAAATATTAAAAAAAAAAAAAAAAAAAAAAACACTTTTCATGAAGAGTCTGATAAAACATGCCAAGAGAAAGAGTATCACATACTTGCTGCCTGAAAACACTTTTCTATGAAAGCCAGCAAAAAAGAGAAAGCATTCAGCGTTGTCCCAGTCACAGAAATTTTCCAAGAAAAAAACGACTCTTTCTGCTAGTGCTGACACTTCTACAAACTGCTGCAATTTAGCAGTTGTCGTCTGGAATATTCCTTTGGAATAGATTTGCTCAGTGTACTCCAGATGAGATTTTCTTTAACCTAAAAATACAGTGCCATTTAAAATATATAGTATATTGTAGAATGTAAGTGCATACTAAAACTTTGCACTAATAACAAGAATATGCATCTCAGCTATTCACAAGAGGAAAAAACCCCTGTACTGCTGTACCTCATTTAATACTGCTTGAAAGAGAAATATGAAGACATTAGTGTTTGGAGGTGTGTGCCTCAAGAAGCTTAACCTTGTGTCTTTAAATATATTTATATATTTACACACCCCTACACGACTGTCAGACCCTCTTTGTATGAAACAACTCAAACTTTCTTTCCACACGCTAAAACTATTTTACTACAGTAGGAAGAGATGACCCTGTAGATTACAGGATGCCCTTATCACAGCTAACGTATACAGTACAACTGGAAATTGCACCAGCTTGGTTCTAAATAAACCACTTGGCAAGACCACTTCTCCACTGGTCTGAAGCACTGAGATACATGCACACACTGAATTACATTTCATGCCAAAAAAAAAGAAAATCTGCTTAAACAGTAAATGCTGAGAAGCCTCAACACCAAGTTTACTAAGCCATAGTGAGACGAGTAAGGAAAAAGGTGGAACAGCATCAAAAAAGGAATCAAATGGCATCCCTGGGGGAAGCCAAGTGTGCCCCCAGAAGGGCTGCTTCACCTCCCATGGCCAGCATGTCCAACTGGGGTCCTCAGCCCCACGCTCAGGATGGGGGTCAAGCCAAGTCTGCTGCAACAGGGTGTGATTTCTCAGACACCTCCCAGCCAGGCCAGGCCCCTTCCTCTTCCCCCAGTAGGGAGAGGGGCAGAGAAGCTGCCACTGCTGGCGGAGAGATGGAGAGATGCACGCTGCATCCTTCCCACCCGAGGAAGCGGCTCCCTGCTGCTGCTGGAGTAAGCAGTGGAGAGGTGATGGTCTGCCCACCCCAGGGATTTCTCCAGGCAGTTATATTTGTGAACCGGGAGACATTTTCTTTCTGAAGAGGCAACAGTCTCGGTTTTGCTTTGCAGATATTTTGTTTTGGGTGTGTGGGGGTGGGTGCAGGGGGTAGAGGGAGTAAAGAAGCAGCAGAAGGGTTGTTCTCTTTCTAACAGGAAGAACAGCTCAGGCATGGCTAAAGCTCAGTGGCAACAAAAAGGAGCATAACGAGAAGAGGGAGACCAAAAATCCTGCATACCTTCCATTTGACTCTGTCTGTTGTATGACATTTACCAGATGAGTATATGTAAAGTACTCTGTAATTAAGTTCATCTGAACACAATAACTTTAAGGAAACTTCAAAAACCACCTCAAAACTCAGAAGCCAGAATAATTTGTATTTATTCTAAGTAGGTGAGCATGTTGCTCAAGTGTAAATTACATTTTGTTTAGCATGAATCAAGCCAAAAGATTTGGTAGTGTCATGGAACTGCATTTCAGATGTGACGTACCGCTTGCTTTACTAACTGTGTGGAGACCCTCCCTGTTTCCAACACGTAGTGTGTGCCCATCTGCCTGGCTTGCCCCTGCCTGTGCCTGCTCCTGCAGCACCAGCCAGACACACAGCCTGACAGAGGAAGAAATTCAAAGAAGTTGAAATCCCTGAAGGCATAATGACAGGTGAAAATACCAAACTCCATTTGAACTTGGGCTCTCCTCAGGCATTTCATAGCTCCTGTCTCATGCAGGAACCAAATTCTGCAAACACATCATTGCCACAGCTTTGCTGTATCATCTGTGTACGCTATGGCTGCTGCACTGCTAATGAGAAAACCACCCCGTATTCAGGGTGGAAGAAGTTTATTAGGGAGAATAAATTTAGACACCAGCGTTTCAGCAGTATGTACAAAAATAACAAGCTACAAAAGCTGTACACTAATCTCACCAGAAAGAGAACTAAAATAAAAAAAATAAAGTAATAAAAAAAAAAAAAGAATGAAAGCATCCATCAATGCATGTACAGGATTGAATGCAGGATTGAAATTCCTCCTTTTGAAATCCCTAAATTAAATTGTACATGTGTGTTTCCATCCTTTTTATTATTTTTTAGACCTGCACAATTGGGTACTTATTGTTAAATACCAAAATTTCAAAGTCAAGAACTGTTGTGGAAAAACAGCTATAACCTGCACCCCACACACAAAACGGGATTTGTTGTCTTTAGCCAGCTAGGCTGAATGAAACACTCATCGATAAAGTAGATCTACTCATCTCCATTTTCTCCCTTCATGGAACAGATTTTCTGAATAAATACCATGTGTTACCTAAAAAGCAACATAATCAGAGTTTAATGCTGGGATAGGTTTGCAGTAACTTTGCTACCTTACACTGTATTTTTGGCAACAAGGGTGCACGTGTTGCCCTCAAAGCAGCGGATGCACAAAAGAGTGGCAGCACCACCAGCCGCACTGCAGCAGAGCAGAGCGGAGCACTCCTCTTTGAGGGTGCTGTCTCTCCTCAATCGACTTGGTGTGCCTCTGTCTCTCTTTCCTGGATCTGTAGAATAGAGTGTTCTGCTTTCCCATCTCAAGGGACCACCCCAAAATCTGCAGATTAGCTGTTCTTTATTAAAAGGGAGATACTGCTAGTATGCTGTGTGGAAGATGCATAAATGTTTTACTTATTTTTATATTTTCTGTTTGAAATACAACATGCTTTGAGAAGCACAGTTTGCCAGTAAGCATAAAAATACCACTAAGATGTTCAGATTGTCATATCCAAAATCTGAAACTGAATCTATCATCAGCTGTGCTAGCAATATGTTTTCTGCCAAGTTGCCACGGGGTAGCAGAAATGCATGATGACAGCAATAAATAACTTTAATGCCTGCTGATAATATCATGAAAAGAGCTCTGTGATACACTGACATCATTTAGAGGTTTACTAGCCATTATTAAGTGTTGCATCATGCCTCAGCTTGTCAGCTAATCATCACAAATCACTTGTGTATACACATATTTTTATTCATGTGCATGTGTATGTAAAACTAAATATTATAAACTATACTCTACATAGTTTATTCAATCTATTTTCACTTAAGCTAACTTAAAATACAAGTATGCCTATTACACACCCATGGATGTACCTTTAGATTCTGTACAAGCAAAATGCCTTTTCAAACAAACCTCATTACTATCCTGACAACCTCTATCTAATCAAGTGATGGTGTGATCGAGCACCACGAACCAGAGTCTATTTATCACATGTATTTGTCATTTTTTTAATTGTTTTTTATTTGGCCTTCCTGAAAGTTTGCTCTATCACCACCCCTATAAATAAGCCTTACTGGGATCATCAGGAATAGGATAAGATATTTTCGCAAATACCTGCAGTTAGCAAAGTTGCATAATGAAATCTCCTTCAAATTAAATAATTCAAAGGTTGGCTGACCTTACTATTACCTTTTAAGTTAGAAAATACTGAATGCTTTACATTATATTTTGACATGTCTTCCTCCCTGCCCCCACATGCACAGAACTACTGCTACCACAAAAAAAGCAAAAACATTAAACTAATATTGTTAATGCAACATAGCCCTAAAACACAGACATTATCAAAACAAGTTTAGACATTACATATTCTTCTCATACATGTTTTCATTTCCTTAAGGAATAAAATACTTCTGCATTTTTTGCATCAGTTATATTAAAATGTCCCTTAAAGAAGGAAAAGATCACTATTTGCAGACGTGACATCCTCATATTTGTGATCCACATTAAATGTATTCTTAAATGGTAAAAAAAAAAAGTTTTAAACTTTGTTTTAAATCGTGTACAACTGTCAGAAATACAAATGTGACAAGATCACTTTAAGAAGTGACATTTAACAATACCTATTGACATGGAAGGACTTTGGGAAGATGACAAAGACTTGCAGATGCGCAACAGATCAGGCACTTACATCTGCCTCCTTAACTCACATCATTCTCTTCCTTCCACCATATGAAAAGCACATCAACACAACACAATATGATCACACCAAGCTGGGTTATATATCGTGAAATAAGTTTGCCTGTCAGAAAAGTACAGACACTTCTCCTTCTCCTCCTTAAGCAATTCTGTGTGGGTTAGATATCCCACACCATTTAGAGACAAGCAAGGGGGGTATTTTCTGGCAACTCCCAGTTCTGAAGTGTCATTATGATCAAGATTTATATGTTGTTACAGGCATACTTCAAGCTCTGATTATTAATTGTATTTAGTTTAAGAGACAAGATTTTTCACCTGCACAAACTCAGGAAGAAAATTTAATGTAATTAATAACCATTCCTAAGCCTAACTTGAAGGCAGAGGTACACCTTGCTGCATTGACTTTTACTCTTTTTTCTTTAACCGATGTAGTTAAAAGGCTACAGAAACATGGCATAGAAATTTTAACAAAGGTGTGGAAATAGGCATGTTTTGCATTGTACTGTATGCAAATTGCTGCACTCATATAGCAAAAATCAAATAACCCCAAAAGGCCAGGCTTAGTACCCAAAAAAATCCCAAAGACGACATAGTTTATGACAGGGTGGTCAGTGGTCCTAAGGAAAGTTTAAAAAAAAATTTAAAAAAAAAAAGAAAAAAAATCATTATGGTTAATTATGCTGTCTCAATAACAAGTATCTATTAAAAGAACCTGAGCCTCCATGCTCTTTCTGATAAAGCTTCTGGTGCATGACGAAAGGATTTACAGCTACCAAGATTATGAGGTGGCGGGATTCAGATCCATTTCTGCACTTCTTCTCAAGGGTCATTTAATGGGGAGGAAATAAACCTTGTAGAACCTTGTTTGGCACCTCTCAGGCTGAGGAGCTCCAACCAAATTAAATGAAAACCAAGGTCATTAATGAGCAGCATCCCTGCTAGGAACTCTGAATGAGACTGCTCACGTAAAGCCCATTTTTTAGTGGTGAGACTTTGTTTCCCCTCAGGTTAAGGTGTTTGTGAAGTCATAAGATGCCTCCAATTCTCAAATTCTCCTATGTGCCATCTCTGCCCTCCTTGCTTCAAAGGGCTCTGAATTCGTGCGAGCAACAGCGCACAGAAATTGGTTAGCATTGGCAAACAGTGTGACAAGTGCAACACAAACCCAAGAGGGGAAAATAAACAACCTTTCAGTCATCCCAATCATTGGAGCCATGTGGGCATTTAACATGCTGAGGGTTCCTCAGGCCTTGGAGAACATAAATTAGTGCAATAAGTGATACAATTAATGAATTTCAACAGTCAGATATAAACACAAGTAACTTATCCAGGAATAAATCAGGCAGTCATTAACAAAGAAACCCTGTTGCTTTGGGTTACCGTGAATTCCCAGGCTCTCCTTGGATCCATTCACAAAATGAAATCACTTTCCAGACAGAAACTGTAAACACACGGGGATGAAATTTCCTCTCAGATTCCTTTTTATTCAATGCACCTGTTTCCCAGGCCTACCTTGCACCTCCCCCTAGAGATCTCCTATTTCCAGGACCAGGGGGAGTAATTTTCTTCCTGTCCAGCTTCACCAATGTCTCCCAACTCCAGATTCTGCTCAAGCGAGGAAAGGATTTGCCTATCTAAACACATGACCCTAAGCGTCTGAAATTTAAGGCATCTCATCTCCCTTCTAAAGACTGAATGAGGTCTCTTTCAAAACCTACCACAATAATTTGGGATGAGTGAATGAAGGAGTCTGTGCCATACAAACCATGCCAGATGATCCCATCAGGGGAGCAAAAAGTTCCAAATTTACTAACACAAAAAGAAATGCCCATAAATAATCTGTAAATCATATCATTTTTGTAACTACTACCTATAGCTTCATTATCTAAATGAATGCATTCTAAGATCGGTTCTCTCCAATGTGCATTATCTACCCTGCAGATAAAAATTGGCTCTGCTTAGCAGTAGAGTGCTTGGCACAGCTTACAAAGAGTGCAAAAAATAATAAACAAAGCAACAAAATCACATTATTGCTATTTTCAAATCATTATAACCACAAACAGATAAATGTAGGGCAGAAACTTGTTTTGAAAAATGAATGACTTCAAGACCCACTTTGAAAATTGATGACTCTCCTGCTAATTTTATGTCAAAGTCATAACATTTGGGGTAAGAGCCCAAAACATTAGGAAAGTGTCTTATCAAATCTTGGACTTCAACCATCTGGTTTCCTTTGTTTGAAAACTTAGACTGTTGTCTAATTGTGAATGATCAGCATGGATTTTACACCATTTTAAGACAAGTAGATCTAGTTAAAAGAATCTGAGTCCATTTATGCTCCACTTTGAAGGGAATTCCCTAAAATTACATCATTTTCCCTTCCTGTCAGGTGCGTTAACAAGCCAGAGAACAGGGTAAAGCAAAGTGGAAAAAGGCAAGGGAAGGAAAAATTCTCAGACACTGCAGTGAAGAAAACATGCATATATTTCAAAACTTAGATCAGCCCATTACAGAAAATCTTGCTCCCTAGCCTTCCTGGAAACTTAATCAGTAAGACGACCAGCGAGTGGTACACCCATAAAATGTCAAAGCACTAAAATCTATCACAAACTGACCCAAATAAAGTGGTCTGAAGTTTTGTATCTGGTTAAATCAAAATCCCTGAGAGACCCTAATTTCCTTTTTGGATTTAAGGGCAGAGAACTACAGCTTTTTATCATTTCTTTCCGCCCCCTCGTGCATTTCAGAAGCCTTTGTGCAGAAACCGTGAGGGGCTTTTTGGGAGCCTCCCTTCAGCTCATGCAGCGCATGCAGAGGTGAAAATAACCCATACTGCTTCCCACCACGTGGGAGGAAAGCTGCTCACTGCCAGACCCTGAAAAGAAGTCAGGAGGCTTTCTCGAGGAGACGGCCAGCAGGGTTACCTGAGGATGATGCGTACATGAGCTTTCTACAACACTGGTACAGATTCCAGACCTAAATATAGGTGTGGGCTGTTGCCAGCTTAGCTCAGTAACCCGAGTCCCGAGGGGCAGCTCCCATGGCCGGCACCCTTCCCGCTGCTCACTGGCATGTGTGCAACAGCTACCTATACAGGGCCTGTTCCTGGGGTCTCCCAGCCCATCACACTCCCAACGGCTGGGGATGCTCTCACGGCACCTTCCCCGCAGTCACCATGCAGGCAGAGAGCTGAAGCAGAAGTTGCCTTGCCCAGTGGCTTGTCCCCTCGGGGACATGTCTCGGTCAGCTGGTACATTGCAGAGCAGTCCTCAGGCTGCCTGAGCCTCAACCTGCTCCTCTTCCAGGGAGGAGACAGACTCAAAAAACCCCATTACACATCACTGTGGACACAGCACTCTCCTACTCACATCTCCACACTTCAAAAATTGTTGTGAAATTTGTTATAGAAAACCCAAATTTTGCACAAATCATCCGAGTGAGAACTGGATTCTCACTGTTAGGTAGGGGACATAGGTCTGGTGAAGAATTAAAGCTGTCAAGAAAGAACAAGGCAGTGCACAGCAAAGATTTCCCCTTCAGTTTCAAGGAGAGATTCCCAAAGCATGAACTGCCTCACTTATTTTGGGAATGCTTCACTAGGTGGGGGCGGGGGTTTGGCTGTCACCATGTCTTCTCTCCCCTGCCTCCTCAGCACAGACCCTGCTCTCTTTTTATAGCAAAAGCTCATGTATTTGTGATGCAGAGAAAATAGTCGAGGCAGGAGTAAAAATTAGGAAACAAACCTAGGAAAAAACCCACAGATGACTAGGGAAAATAAGTACGGAAGAGAATAAAGAAGAAGGAAATTAAAGCACGAGAGCACAGCGGAAGGCAATCGAGCGGTTCCAGACACTAATGTGCCATGAGCAGAGGCTACAGCAAGGACTGAAGACAGCTCTGATCTTTAGTAAGTAGACAGGCCTCAGGTCAGCCTAGCTTTTGAAATGGTCCATCATAAAACTATTCAAGAGTCTGAAGAAGACCAAGCTGAGCTATTCCACGTTCATTATATGCACCTCTGCATCCTTTGCTTTTCTGAATGTTGACATTTAAGGTGGTGGCAGTCTGGAGTATTAACTGGTCCTCATCCAGGATTTCTCCCAGTTCTGCTGTAAAACGTCCCTTCATTTAATATGCGGTTTCCTCAGATACTCCCTGCCACAAGCCAGTTTCCCCAGCTGTCAACCACCCCTCTGCAAAGAAAAAGCAACACAAGAAAACCACCACTCTCCAAAACACCACCAAGGCTCTCTGAGGTCAGCTGATTTTTAGAGCATCACTAAAATACTGCACAAAAATGATGTAAAGATACATCATCTCTCCTCTGTCTTCTATAGTCCCATTTGCAGGGTGCTCACTTGGGCTTGTTAGCTCAATTATAGAGAATGACAGCTATGGCTGTTGGAAACTGTATTTGACAAGAAACAGAGGGAACAAAGCTGTCTGCCGAGAACAACATTCAAATATTTCAGTGACATACGTTTTATCCATATTGAGCAAAATATTTGCAATTATAAAAATGCATTACAATGTTTCACCAAATTAACAAGACTGCATTTGTCCATTTTCTATAGCAATCAGTAACGCAGATAAAAAGAGATGAGAAAGGTAAGAAAAGCAATGTGGTAAATTGAATTTATCTATGTATTCTATCTTTTAAAAAGGAAAAGAAACCTTTATACTATAGGTCTCAATATCTTTGACGAATTATTCCCAGTACAGCCTTAGGAAGGATATCAGAGAAGCATATTATTTTGCATAGGTGAATTGCTTCTCTGCACATTTTCTTTAAGATTCTGGAGCTCTTGGATTATGTTTTGTAAATCAGTTAGCTTCCTAGCCAGAGATTAAGGTAAATTCTGCTAAGGACTAAAAGTTGACTTAGAGCATTAAGAAGGATTAATGTTTAGCTGTGGTGAAGCTGAAGTACTAGGTTAGCATGTTTACGCAGTGCTGTAGATCACAATTAATCCAAAATTAGTATAAAAGATCAACAGCAACTGCTCTTGCATGCCAGCTTGGCTTAGTCCTAAAATCAAGACTTACTTTGGGGGCAATCTGTGTGCAAAGTTGCCGTGCGTCTGCCCTAATAGGTTTAAAGCTTTCAGAGGAATCCATGCATTTTAAATGTTTAGCTTCTTTGCCCTCTGCTTTGAGAAAATAAATGTAGAAGTCAGTACTCGAGACGCTTCTGCTTTCTATCTGTGTCACAGATCCATCAGAATAGATTGGTGCTAGCAGCGAACAAAAGCAAATACAATTTCCTGTCTTACAAAGTAAAGGTGCTTAAAATACGTACTTTTGTTCATCATCAAGGATTAATAAAAATAACAAGGATTTTCTGGCAGGAAATATTCATGCTGTCTAACAAAAAAAGATAGTAAAAGTACACAGATGTCCAGATACATTCATATATATAGACACAGGCATATATAGTTTTGAAAAATAATAACTATGTCTGTTCTGTAACTATAGAAAGTTTATCTATAATAATGTATTTAAAGTATTGGAAGATGATTTCAAATGACACGTAACAACATATTTTAAGAGAGCTAGGTGGGCGAAGTTTTCCTCTCTACTTCAAAGTCAGTTTAAACAATGATTTCTAGCTTTCTCTAAAACCAGCAGCATCTCTGTGGTCTTCAAAAGCTGCATGCTGCAGCGTGCCAAGGGTAACCCAGCTCAGATGCCTGGCACAGGGTTGACCCAGCCAAGCCCTGTGCGCTTACAGATCCAGCCTGCTCAGCCTCAGGGACGGAGGGATGGAAAGGGAGCCTGTGGCTCCAGCACAGGGAACTACCACACCTTTGGGGCCATCTGGAAGAGAACAACATACGCTATCAGGGGCTTAAAGGCAATACGCATACAGAGGCAGACTGTTTGGAGGAAACAATCATTGGACATGATGGTCCTACAGTTATGGAGCCAGACTGTCCAGCTAAAGAGTATGAATTGCCCTTAAAGCAGAAAGCAGGTGCCAAATTAAGAGAGTTAACTAACCTACAATATGTGAAATTAAACAGGTGATAGTTAAAGCAAGCCCATTGTGCGGAACAGAAGCCCTGCTCTATGAGTTGGATTTATAAAGGCCTCGAGGTTTTGTCTGGGGCAGGGGCGGGGGTCCACTGTGGGTGTTTGGCATCTTTTTGTGATTTATTTATTTATTTATACTATTTGGACAGAGCCTTTTCAGCCTTGTCCAGAAATACATGGCTTTGCTTACAGTGTTGTATTACTTTGGTATATTGGTACAATCCACACTAATTCCAGAGCTCATTGCTGAACTTGGTTACTAATTAATAATCTTTTCAGCTTTATTTTTATACTAATGCAAAACCAGAAATGGCCGTTCTAAGCATCTATTTCATTACATTAACATACACTGAAATCAAAGGAAAAAGAACAGTGCAGTGTTGTCTCAGGAAAAACATCCCATACTTATCCCAACAACACAGAAACTGCTGATGTCAAACCAAATGAGTTGAGAAATTTAAATCAAGTTACTCTATGCATTTCACAGCTGCGACACATTCTTGATGGGGTGTGCCCAGCAGTGAGGGCTATTTGCAGAGCTGTTTGCTAAGCAATTTTTTCAGTTACTGGGTCCTACACTTACAACACAATTCATTGCTTCCAGTGGCAGCAGCATACTGAGATGGTAACATCTGTGCCTATGCCTAGCTAACCGCATTCAAGCTGTGATGGTGATGACATTTGTGAAACTTGATTAAACTTTTCTTTAATCCCATTCTTTATTTTAGAAACACACACGCGAATAATTTCAGAACCAAGTCTTAAAGGAAGCTGATGCGATGTGGCCTCTTGCAAGGAACTTGAAAATTCCCTTCCTGAGGCCTGTCTCCAAGAGACACACAGGGCTTCCTGTTTATGCAACTATTCATGCCCACAAGCGATGTTTAAAAAAAGAAAGGGGGCAGCGGAAGAAGGGAAAAAAATAAAAAAAAAAAGAAAAGAGGGATGCAAGCATAACCCAGGCGCATTCACTAAAAATTCAGACCAGCTCACTATGGGCTTGTGCTGGATTCCTCTCTTTGATCCTCAGAGAGTTTTCTTTACTAAAAAGAAATACCCATCCTCTACTGACAAGGATTTGACCCACCACGCTAACTCAGGTCTTCTCCAGCTTCTCTCGTGCACTTGGGGAGAGGTCCTGCTGGCTGATTCTCATGCGATGACCCTGTTCTTCTGCTCTACCCTCAGCCTTAAATGAACGGGAGAAACTGCCAAACTACACTTGCACACCAACCACACAGGTTCAGAAGAATAACTTCAGGGTTCATTTCTGTACCAGAAAAGCTCAGCTTAGATACACCATCTGGTTTTAAAAGAGGTCCTGATTTACTTAATTTTACAGCTTGGTGAGTGAGGCAAGCAGAGGTCAGGACGTTTGCCTGAGGTCACGCAGAACTAACAGGAGCGCAGGGTTTGGAGTACCCGGCATCGCCCTGAATCACAAGTCTTTACACTGTGAACACTACGTGCTCGTGGTGTCCTCAGTTTCAGTAGCTACAAGTTTCCTGAGCAAAAGCAGGTTACTTCAAGAGGCCTGTAAAGCCTTGTAAAGCTCTTAAAGATGAAGAACACAAGCAAAATAAGTCTGGTGTATGAGCTGCTTTTCAGGAATCGATGCTGTCTTTGCCAAAGGTGTTTCCTTAGACAAAAAAAAAGCAGGTGTGTGCATATTTATCAGCTTTGTTCTGTAGGGTCCTAAGGCCTCCAAATAACGAGCTCGTATTTTCAGCACCTGCTGGACTAAGTGAAAGAAAACACACCTGAGATGAAGTGGACCCATATTAACCAGCCTGCATCTTCGAAGAGCCCATTTTACTTGGTAATAAAAGACAGTTCTTATCTGAAAATATTAGGTCTTCATTTCAATGTTTTGCACTTGTTTTGTTTTACTATAACAGAGTTATACATCCTGATTAAAAGAGAACTACTGTTTTGTGGTTGAAAAAGTAAACGTGCTTCTCTACAGATCAAAGCCATAATGGCAGAACACGCAGTGGAGCACACCAGCTCAAAAAGGAAGGGTTACTAACCTCTGCTTTCAAGTATGAATGATTGATATGCAAATATGGTTTATGGTAATGCTTATGAACGTCTGCTTTTCTGGCAGCTCAGTGCTCCCGCATGCATTAGGCTCACAGATCAGGGCTGTGCGAGCAAGGCTTCGGGGGCACATGTGCATATTCAGAGACACAGTTTGCTATGGAAGCCTTCCAGAAAGCCAGTTGCTGCTTTGCACCATTAAACTAAACATATATTTTAAACTCCTCAGAACCAACAGAAGCAAATAGTATATCAAATGCCTTTGGTCCTATGCAGCAAGGGTACTGCCAAACCCCAAACATTCAGGATAAATCATGAGTAGCAACCTCAGATCATGAAAGAGACCTTTAACGAAATCACAAGGTAGGAGAAAAACTTGGTCTCTTTACAGTAACTTTTAAAAGCCCAGTTTTGAAAATATTCATTAACTCACATCTTAACCCTTTTTTCTGAAACACTAGGCTCTAGCACATGCCTTTCTACAAAATGAAAGCTGTGACTCAACCCTTTGCCACTTGCCTCCAAGACCTGGGCTTTTACTGAAAAAACACATGAAACAGCTCAAATTTTTGATAAGATCATGAACTAACAGCAGAGAAGTTACACGAGCAACCATCCACAGCGCACACTTCTGAAGCCTGCAGTAAAACCTTCTCTCCAGCTAGTCAAAACATGTTAAGAAAAACTCCAGTTCTCCCAACAAGCAAGCATGCAAACACTGCCCTTAATTTCCTAAGTATTTACCTCCTCCAGTAAGTGCTCTGCAATGTAGCAGAACGAACCCAACTGTTTCCCATTAGACAACGGTGTGCCACAGATTTCCCACACACACACTCGCAGCCGAAACTTATCACTAACATTTCTGCACACACAATATCAACAGCAATGCAGGGCAGGGGGGAACCGAGCCATGAAACCTTAAAACCAGTTACAGTACCTGCAAGCTTCCAAGGCAGCACTCACAACGAAGGCTTCCCTGAGGCAGAGAGCCCTGCAGCCCAGCACCCTGCTCTCCGTGGCCCAGCTGCGGACCTGGCCCTAATATCCAGATTTAAAGAGACAGAGGAACGAAACTACAACCCACCGGCTTTTATCCAGGTTGTTGTACAACCACTTCTTTTTTTTTTCTGTTTTTTTCAAATGGACTATCTTTAAATCAATTCTGCCAATAAAGGATCGCATTTGTGCACCTTGGTCTCTCCTTAGCCAGCTACGAGACAACAAAAAAGCAGCAAATCAGAAGTATATATCACAAGTCCTAATGACTTGAACATGTGTTTGGAGCAAATGTAAATATTCCACTCTCCGAATGAGCAAAGCTCTTAAGTGTAGGCTTAATTTTATCTCTCCTCAATAAATCATTTTTAAGCATGTACCTAAATATAAGCCCTCAGTTTACTCCCATTAATACTAATAGGACTTAAACATGTGCTTAAAATTAAACATGTACTTACGTGCTTTGCTGAACCTGGCCAGTAGACACCATGATTGTGGTGAAATCTCTAAGACAGATTGCTTATTGGACCCTGTACATGTTGTGTATGCTTCACAGTGAGACAAATAAAATCAGAGGATCTGATCCAGTTGGGGTGGATAGACCCATGGCAGGAGGAGTTTGTACCTTCTACTTTTTCAGCTGTGACAGAGACACATGCAGATGCTGTGTCATGAGGCTATAGAAAAACAGCAGATTTGCCAAGGCTGAGCAAATAGGTGTTTCTGCAGCTGTCTCTAACTGAGGCTGGTGCGTGTGCAGGGGAAGCAGCGCCTGGAAGCTCACTGCTGGTGCTCAGCTTCAGCCGATACATTGCCTGCTGCTCCTTCAAAGTCAAGCCAGGAGAGAGTGACTCGCAGTGGAAGCTGAAGCCTGCCCACAACTCGCTGTTCTGCTACCCTTGTCATTGTCCACCTCTGCAAGGCCCCTGCCCTCACCAGGAGAGAGCCCACGGGGGACTGGGAAATCCCAGGGGAAACAGGCTGCCCAGAAGTCCCAGTGACCTCTGTGAGAAGAGGCCAGGGGCTGCCTTGTGCTTGGCACAGCCGGTTCCAGCGCACCGCGGAGGTTTCTTTCTGTCTCACTGTCCAGCTCTGTGTCCAACTCTATTTTAACTGGCAATAAATTAATTTTCCCTACCTACATCAAGTCTGTTTTGCACAAGTGACCTCCCTGTTTTATCTCAGCACATGAGCTTTTCCATCTTATTTTCTACCCTGTCCTGTTGAGACAGGGGACAGAGAGCAGCTGGGTGGGCATCTGGCAGCCAGACAAGATCTGGAGATCCCAAGGTGTCAAGCTGACCCACTTTGGTCAGAATCTTCTTCATATATGTAAACATACATATATACACATAGCCTATACAATGTTCATATTACATTAATGTCAAAGAGCACAATAAAATGCTTTCTATTCATTGTTACATCTTTCAGGACTATAAGATGATGCTCCCTCATTTTGCAATTTTTTTCTTTTATTACAAAATACAGATTAGCAAAGAACCACAGAGAAAAAACTGGGAACTAAAAACACATGAATTAAAAAAACCCAGCAAAATTACCAGTTATACGCTAACCTCAGACTTTCTTCCAGAAAGATTATTTTTAAGCTAATTTTAGAAGCTCCTCATTTCACAGACAGGCACAGATATGACCAACACGGTACTATGCACTATACACTCAAAGGTGTAACTGCCACCATGATATACATATTCACATTCAGCCTAGTTCTCCTGTAATGCATCTATGCTAACACACAGATGTATGGGATTATGAGATTACTGAGATGAGGTGCTTTTGCAGAAGACCAATTTGGCAGCCCTAATTGCAGGAATGGGGATACTAAATCAAAGGATTTGGTATTTTCCGAATACATATTTTGGATGAGTTGCATTACCATGGACTCAATCATACAAGTTGTTCCATGTCTGTGGATCACAGTGCCCAGTTCAGCCTCATGGGTGTGGTGAGCAGTGCAAAATATCCTAGAAAATACCCACTTACAGTTATAATCCTCTGCATCGCTTGCTAATTTTATCTGTCCCATCAGAGCCAGAGCAGAAAGAAGAGATACCGAGCTGTTCTGCACACTGAAGCACAAACCTCACGTACTGCTGGAGTGGCTGATGGGTTGCCTAAATGCAGCATGGTGGGCCCATACGACTGCTCAACACACACATCTGCTATTTAACAGGTTCACCTCAAATTTATATGACTGTTTCATATTTAATGTTTGGCATGTGCAAATTTGCAGGACAAGTTCTGTATTTCCATGTTTATATATATTTACAAGCACACCATAATAAGATTAGGCAGTCAGCTTTTAAAGAGCCTTGAAAATCTCACAGTGAAAATATAAGTGGGCAGTATGAATTTCTGTTGCCAACTTCTTACTAGCAAACAAATTAAACACACATCGTTGCTTTTTTTAAGTGGTTGATTTAATTACAAAGTAGCATTCTTCAGAAGGTCCACTCTTTCCTGCTAAAGTACAACACAAAGTATTTTAGCATAATAAGTATGAATTTTAATTCAAATTTCATGAGAAAGACATAGAGCTTTCATTTTTTATATTACTAAAACAAGAATATAGATAACTCCATCACCTCAGAAATTGTTTCTCAGAAAAAAAAGAAGAAAACTAGCCTAAGGGTTGTCTTTAAACAGCCTGAGGGTTGGATAAAGCACAGATTTCCATGGCAATGGAATGCTGTTAAATTACGTCTTTGGCAAAAGGTCAGAGCAGCAGGCAACACAGGGGCCAGGCCAGGGCACAGATGCCCTTGGAGTTGAGGACCAGCTTGGTGGCCCTGAGCACCTTGTGGGGATCACTGGTGGGAAAAAACTCTGATGTCCCCTGAGACACAGCCATGGCAGGAGCCAGGAGCTTGTACCTCATATCTGAGACAAGATAGCACTGGTTCACAAGGCAAGATGCTGTCGATAATCTTGAGAAGCAGTGATTGCTGGCCACCACCGGGTTTCGGTGGATGAGCTTCAGCATCCAACTTGGGAAAGAAGAAATGCAGTATGGCAGCACCCTCATTTTCACAACGAATTATTATATCACAGATTTTCTAGTTAATAAAAAAATATAAACTAAATGAAACCAGAGGAAAAATCGAGGCAGTACATCTGTTCCAAGGCAGATTCTTTCCTCCCAGGGAGAAGGCCAAATTAAAAGGTTAATAGCAGAATTACTATGGGTCTCCAGTGGCTGGGTTTTTACAAGAGAGGGGAGGCTTTGAGCCTTTGGCTCAGCTGCTCACCCAGAGCTGGAAGTATGTAATACAACTGTTTCCCCTCCTTGCTCTATACCATCGACAACTCAGACTGAGAGCAGAAGAAAGTGGACATGGGATGCTCTTCTGTATGGGGGACCTCAAACAAAGAAACCCCACGCCCAGATGAAGGGCCCCCAAGTGCTAGAAGAAGAATGTTGTGACAGCCACAGGCTGCCCAGCCTGACCACCCAAAATCCAGCCCCTCTCTCCTATGTTCATCCTTGCCTCCAGACCTCAGGTCCATAGTACTTTCCCAGCTGACCCCACGGTAAAAAGAGTATCTAAATGGAAATGCTTAGAAAACCTACCCCCAGCTTTCCTGGGAATAGCTTATCTCCAATTCCAGTTTTGGTAAACCTCTTGTGCATACGCAGATCCTCAAAACTATAGGTGAACTTCACAGAGGCTGGGCAACAGAGGCCATATGTGGCAAAACCCTTCCTGCCTGTGATGAGCAGGAAAAATGTTTTCAGCCTTTCCCAGTTCCAAAACCCATACCCCTAAATGCCCTTCATAGTATAAGTGCTCCTGTTTGAATCCACAGTGTCTGAGGCACCAGCCTGCCTTCAGAACAGCCAAACAAAAGATCTAGCACTTCTCAAGACAATCTGGCAAAAATGTTTCTCCAGTCTAAAAAGTGCCTCTGCATATGTTTTGAGTACATGGTTTGGTTTATTGTATTTCCTGCTGAATAACCTGTGATTTTGCCAGCAATTTAAAATGTGTAAAATGCTTGGCTTTCCTGTTGACAAAACTCACAGGTTGACTAATGCAGAGGAAAACAGCCTCAATCCACAAGTTATCTGGCACCTGAAACTTGCATTGATTTTGACAGGCACAATTTTTCTTAGTGTGGCCAGAGATTCATCCTGCTGTTGTGCAGTCAATCTCTTATGTATTAGCCTCAGTACATCGGCGTTTTCATTTTAGTTGCCAAAATGCAAATTTGTTAAAGATCTTCACCATATTAGTGACCATTTAACTATGTATACCAGTGACAGCGTTCCAGGATGGGGGAAGCCAACAGATCTCAAGTTAGGACTGTAAAAATGAGATCATACCACACATTAATTTACTGCATACAGCTGCTCTGTAAAGTTTGCCATGAAGCATTTTTGGAGATTTCCATGCCAAATCATCTCTGTAAAATTGTACTGCTGTCATTATCGAGTCTGCTTTCACATATAATTGCTCAATTTTACAAATAAAATAACTCTAAGACACTAACATATATACACTATATATGCACACACATGCTAATAACTCTATGACACTCATCATGGTGAAAAGAGGCTGTGCAAGGAGAGATATGTTAGAGGTTGCCAGAGAAGAGCCATCATCAGTAATGTCACATCTTGAAACAGCTATGCATAAATCACAGATACCCTAGGGTATCTCGAAATCTTCTAAAATGAAACACTAGTATATTCTCTTGTACCACAATTAGCAGTACGGAGAGAAAAACTTGCACTAAATATCTGAAACATACAGTATTCTATAAAGTATTCATTCAAGAAAATAAGTGATTTTGTCAAGAAATCAGTAAGCAGATATATACCACTCTGAAACAGCATATGACCATAGTAAAACTCAGTAACCTAATGAAACAGAAAAATTATATTAATTCAAAGCTTGCATTCGATGCCAAATTGAGGTGCCAGTGTGCATATGAGGAGGTGGATAATGCACCTGTGTGTTGCTTGGCCATGAGGTGCTTAAATCAGAAGGCACCAAGAGTTGCGAGAGAAACACTTGGTCCAGAATTGTAAGTCTGAACTTTTGGGGTACTTTGCAGATCAGAAAAGAAAACTCTAATCCAAGAAGCCTGTGTTTTAGGAAAGTCCAGGTCACTGTGAAAGCTTCACTGTGCCAGTACTTCCCTCTCTTCTACGAAAAAGGTGGTTTAATTCTAAACCACAGACAGACATTGGTGAGAACTATACACAAATATGTGCCAAGTTAATTTCTGTAACATACAAGGCTAGAACGTGTGCTTTGATTTAAAAAAACAAAATCAAGACTTTCTGCTCTTCCTCTTCTATCTCATAGCTACACTTCAGGGAAGGTTTTTTAATAACTTGTTGCTGAAAAACTACTCAATAAAAAAGGTTTGTGGAAAACTTTTTTCTATTCTTAAAAGACTTCTATTTGAAAAGAATAAAAATATTGGTTTAATACACATGTATTATATTAAATGTGTTGTTCTGGTAAATATAGATGTGAAAAATTTACAGGAGGATAACTAAATATACTGATTTTTGCATGGAGTTGGTTTTAGTATGTGATTTGATTAGCAGTAGCATATGAAATACTTAGAGGGAAAAGAACCTGAAAGCAGCTACACAAAAGTTTGCACTTTCATCATGTGTTTAATTTGGAAAATTTCAGGGAGATTTTTCTCAATAGCATTTCAGCAAGCTTATGCTTTTCTTGCAGCAGATTGTCACATGTGCATCCTGTTCATCCATTAGGGCATTTGTATGAAAACATTTTTTTTAAGGCAACATTTTCTAGACAGTAGAATTGAAAAATTGGTTGCAGTCTTTAGCAAATAATGCATTAAAATTCCTTCAATTATGTCCTTATCAGCTTAAAAAGAACCAAAGAAAACTGGTACAAAAACAAGGAGACATTGTGTTATGAATGAAGGCTGGTAAACTGACTCCTTTTCAGACAAAGCTGAAAAACATTGCTTTAAGTTGTGACGAGCAGCACAACAGAACCTGCTCTAATCATATACAGATGATGGGAATTTGTCTAATGTTTTATGGTGAATCGTTGATGAGGCCTGCAGAAGGAAAATTTGTAGAAATAAAATCACCTTGACAGTAAAGCACTAGGGTCAAAAAGCAAAGTAAAGTCAGTGTTCTTAGCTTTAATAAAAACAGTATGATCTGTCATCAACACAGCATTTTTACACTTTTGGACAATGCACTCTGGGAGCTCCTGCTGGGTTTCATTTGATTTTCACCAAAACCAACAAAGGACAGCTTATGGCTGGTAATTCATTATGACAGCAGAGAAGTTACAAAAATACACATGTTTAGATCCCTGTAAATAAACAGCCCACACTCCAATTTTCAGCACAAAACCTGTTAGCCAGGCTAGGTAAAACACACTAATAAGCTATAAAGTAGATCTGTTGGCTTGGAGGTTTTTGTTTGATCTGTTTGGTTTGGGTTTTTTTAACCGTGAACCTGAAAGTATAGACTTTTTAAATTTATTATTGTAGTTTCTTGCAGTTAATCTGCCTTCTGTGCTACAAGGGTGTTCAAGGCACATTTTGGGGGGAAGCTTGGCAAAGTGTAAAGAAGTATTGTTAAATACCTGAAGGGGTTGTACATACATTGCATCACTGTCTAAATACTGACTGGGCAAGATCATAAGGCAAAACAAACAGCAGAGTAATTGAAAACATCTATGAACTAGATGATCACAGAGGCAGGATGATAGGCAAAAGGATATAAAATTCACTCTTCAGTGCCTGATTTTACACTGGTGTTAGTCCAATAAGAATGAAAACCAGGTAGGAAAAGGAGAGAGAACATAGTTAAAAAGGGAAAAGAAAAATAAAGAGAGTATTTGAATTTTAAGCTTCATGGGCAACAGGGACATTTCAGAGAAACTAACTCTTTAACTTCCAACAGCCACTCTGGGAAATCTGGACAAAAACACCCTTAAAATATGTATCTTTACTTAAACATTTCTATTTTTAAAGCTGCAATCACCAGCAAAATTTTGTAAAGACAATATATAAAGTACAATTAAAGTGTAATTTTTGCAGAAAAAATTTTAAGTACCTGCATGGATTCCTGTGAGGTGAACCATACATCATGGTATGCACATAAACAGATAGAGAGGGAGACTGGAATAAAGCATTTGAAGTAGTCTGACCTGTGGCCAGCTGACCCACACCAGCAGGAATCCTCAACGCAGATGCAGCATTACTGACTAAGTGTGATTTGGCTGGTGTATCTGGTTCAGTTTGTGCTTCTGATACAGAGCAACGGAGAGCACGGTTTTGCCAGAAGAGACACACACACCTATTGCTTAATTAGTGTGATATAACCCATGTTGCTGCCCCAGTGAAGTGTAAGCAAGCCCAGACTTAGGGGAAAAAAAAAATCAAAAAACCCACCACAACCGATAAACTTAAAAAAAAAACCAAACTACATTTTCACAGAGTGAGGCCTTTTATAAGGACTTGTGCCGTACTGAGGTACTTGCACTGGGACTTACTGTAACATGGGTAGATAGTACAGGTGGTTTGGCACATGCACACATACATATATAACGAGACTTGGCAATTTTCAGCTTTCAGAGGCAATTAGTGATTCCTTCTGTTCTCATTTGTGTGTTGCCATCCAAGCCCAACTGATGTGTTTTCCGAAATCAGGTGATTTCTACAGGTTACTCTGATCAGATATCCAAAGGCACCTAGATGTTGGGCACTGCTGAAATGCTGACTGATACGACCCTCAATGCTGCAATAATTAGCCCTAAAATAATCTAAAATAATTTCCCTTCACAACTTTTCTGTAAGTTTGAGAAGACCCACTGCTACCTTTCCACAGAGCAGGAGAGGCTCTCTGACCAGACAGCCAGGTGTGGGGAGCCCCTCCGCACGCTGCTGCCAGCACCTCTGCCTCCTCCTGCCTGAGGGCTGATGGTGTTGCCCTTGCGGTTTGGGTACAGCCTGCTTGTGCCAGAGCACACCGAGCAGCCCTGCTCAGCTGAAGCCCTGGGGCTTTTCTAATCCCACCCAGGCATAGCCTGTACTACTGAGCTTGTCCACGAGAGCATTTCTGGATAGATGCAAGAACTTGGGAAATGTAAGGTTGCGCACCGTGCTGCCAGGAGGGTCTGTAGGCAGGCAGGGCTCAGCAGAGCTCAAGCGCTCAAATTCCAAGTCCCGCTTTTCAGTCCTTTCTCCTGAGATATTTGGGTTCCTACATTCCTTAGGTTCTGCAATGCTGACCTGAGCAGTGTCTAAAGGCACTTGAGTATCTATGGCAGAGTGAGGAGGTGAAACAATTTCCTGAGTCCCAGCTGGCACATCACCAGTCCCGCTTTTCATGGATGCCCGCACACAGCACCTACACATTGGTATGGATCTTACTTATATTTTTCAAATTCATTCTCTGTAATGAAATGGCAAAAACCTAACACAATACTGACATTAAAAAGATTTAACTTCACTGGGAAAAAAAGACAAATCTCTAAAGGGGGGTTAGGGTGGATAGTGAAAAGGTGCAAAACTAATTGAATTAATTGACCTCATTATACAAATTATACTTGTCTCCCAAGAAAGAAATTCTTCCTCATCAGGCTCCCATCACTTACATGGGAAAGTCTGTTCTGCAACTCATGCATTTAGAGAGGCAAAATTAATGGTGGAATTTTTTCCCCAAATGCACTGAAAGCAAGCATGATATTTATTAGAAGCATCCTGTGCAGCAGTCCTGATTCATCCGCTTGTGGCTGGTTCTGTTTTTTTGTTCTCTACTTCTAAGCACAGAGCAAACCGAATTTCTGTCCAGGCTTCAGCACCCTTCCTGGTTTCTGAAAATGTAATTCATAACTGCATACATGCTTACTTTAAACTTCTGAAGGAACGTGGCTTTCAAAAATGGCAAAAAGCAGAATTTAAAATTGCATAGGGTTTGGCATAACACGTACTTCCACAGTATCCATTCAATCTCCTCCCCAACCAATAAGCAAAATACACAACGTTTGTCAAATACCAAGAGAGCAGAAGGTAGAGAAGACAGAAGCCTCAAACGCAGGCTGCAGCAGCCCCATCACTTATAACTTCATATTTTGTTGTCCAGTCTCAGATACATGCTTAGCACGAATTCGTACCAAATTTGAAGACAACTGTACAGAAGAGAGTTTAAGTTACTTTTCCTCCTCTTCGGCCTCATCACCCTTGAAAGTCCAGCTTTAATGAGATTTCTGCCTCCATAACAACAGCAGAAATGGGCCTTTGTGGAACAGGAAAACAACAGCTCAGCTCGTTTCAGATCTGTGATATTTTATTGAGCTGGCAAAGATTTCACATGCAAGGGTAACCCTGAGAACTAAAATAACACTTAGTAATAGCCTAGCCCAATGGAAATCAATGGGAGCCTTGCCACCGACTTAAACAGAGCCAGAATCTCACTCACTCCTTATATATGTAGGAGCAAAAGATGAGGGAAAAGATCTTAAATAAATCATCTCCCAAATAGGAATGATTGCTTTTCTTTCAGTCCTCCTGGAAGGAAAAATGATTATGCTTTTTAGCTGTCAGAAAAAAACGCCAGGGTAATTCATAACGTATTACATTAACACATATAAAACAAAATGAAAAACAGCTCCAGAGTATGACCTTTCACTCCAGCAAAAGCTGGAGCAAGTGTATTGCAGGCCAAATTAATACCCATTCTACTAGGCAAATAAATTCAAAACAGGGAGTCAGTCAGACTTTCCTCAGTGTGTGGGGAAACAAGCTCAAAGGCAACATCAATTCTGACTAGAACTCAGACCAGGAATTCAAACTGCCACTGACATTTTTAAATCTTGGGGGGGGGGGGGGGGGGGTGGGGGGGGGGGAATCCCAGTGATGTCAAAAATGGAAGATGGATTTTAAAAATGTATCTTGTATCACTGCAGTATGGTCTGCAATTTTGAAATCAAGTCCAGTATTTAATTTTCAGCTCACTGAATCTTGGCATTTTATTAACTTCAGGCAGTAAGGCTAGAAATCTAACTTGCACATGTGAACTTGTACGCACATAGTTAAAAAAGAGGTCTTCAACCAAGACACGTGGTCTGGTAAATGCAATGGAAATTACAATAAATAATTGCAAAATGCTCCATAAAAAATCTAGTCGAATCCCATGACAACTGAAAGAAAATCCCCCAAAACCTTAATAGTAAAATGAATAGGGCTTATGTAAAAATGTAACGAGGGAGCTTTTTAATTCTTAACTGAACAAATAGTGCAAAAAGTATCAATGGTTTAAGTACAGAATACTGTAATGGCATACAAAGAGAGAAGTATATTTACTATAGAGGAGACAGTCTGCTATAGCTCTTCAAAAGCAGATATTTAAAGTTTACTTTCACATGGGTTTTCACTTTTTGACCTGCTCTTGACCCGAGTAATACTTGCAGACCAGTGAGTTTAAGAAGGCCTGGGATCTATTAAAAGAGTAGTAGCTTGACTTTTACTGACTAGCACGCTGATGCTTTAAAGTAAATGTTATGGTTTGTCACAGGAACCAATTTGGTTACCGTTTGTTCTTCCTGCCCCTGCCTGCTGATATTTTTTCAAGTGTTTTTCATTCTTTAAATTCTATAAAGAAATCTGCATGCTATTATTTTAAACTTCTGTATCTTTCTTTTGAGTAGCTCATATTTAAACACTGGGCAGTATACCCAAAGTTTAAACCAAGTGCCATTTGGTAGGACTTGAACTCAAAGTGCACTACCATTATGTTCTTTTCTGGCCACTCAGTTATCATGGTGAGAGATCCCATTTGCCTGATTTTTAAAGGCATAGATACATCATTCTTCTTCCCCCTCCAAATTAATCAGAGGAGAAGCAGTACGCTGTGTATGTAAGTACTTCATAGAGGGCATACATTGGCTTCATCACCTGTTTAAATTTGCACTTCAGTTATTGGCTTATTTTGTTAACAGCACCATTTCCTGTTATACTTTTCAAGCTTTATGCAATATGTAGGATTTTATTACATATGTTGAAACAGTGAGAAACTTTGAAGAGTTTGGCTGGACAGGAGCCAGACCCATCCCCCTAATTTTACAAGGGACAATCTTGTTGTACCTATCTTTAATTTGTTGGCTTAAAAATAGTTCTATTTCATGTAATGTGACAAAAAAGGTGCACAATATTTTTTCCCCCGTTGAAACTGCAAGACCTTAAAATCTCAGGTCCATAGGGAAAGACCAGAGCAAGTCCCCAGTTAGCAACATACTTGAGAAGTCCTGCATTTTTGAGGTAGGAGACGTACATATGAAAACAGAGGAATGAATCAGCTCTCAGCAGCCATCAGCAGATACTTGACATATACACAGGAGAGAGACTGAAGCACAAGCTGGGATGAGGCCCATCCTTTCCTGCAAAATATCATTTTCAAAGGCATAGGAGTTGTGTAAATCCTCTAACTTCTATTTTTTTGATGTCTCATTTTTATTTGCCTCAAAACAAAGGGCTTGTGTACCACTAATGACTTATGTCACAAAATTATATCAACTGTGTAACTTTATGTTCACAAAACTAATCACCTGAGTTCTCCCAGCTCAATGCAGAAGGGGATGGAGCGCAGCTGGGAAGATGACTCTCTTGCCATGGCAGGTTTATTGGCTTGATTCTTCCATGAGTTATGTCTGATATTATATAAAGGGGATTTTCTTTAGACTGTTCTCCAATATTGCGGAGTCTGTCAAACAAAAGAAATTTCTAGGTTTTTGAAGTTATCTGTATCACACCCTTAAATAGCAAGAAATCCAAACTTGAGAGGGTTTGTCTGAGGCAAAGCCACTGACTGACTAGAAGAGTTTAAAAATTCAGTTAAGAAAACATTAGCAACTCTGAACAAGATTGATGAAAATATCCAGTCACAGCATCTAAACCTTTCAGAAAAGAGATGGGGTGCAAACAAACATGAAGAATTAAGCTGCTAAGCAAAAAGGTGCTAATGTTTCTTTATTCTCCTAACCATTTTTTGTTGCTTATGCAAGTTCTGAAACTGTCATGCTTGTGGCCAGAATTTTTAAGATCTTTTCTCCATTTCTAAGGTATAAGCTGAAGATAGCTCCTTTGCCTCTTTTGGCAATTTGTCCTTCATAGATTAGATTTACAGTAAAACAATAAAGGCAAATTTCAATCCTCAAAACTGTCTTTTGACATAAAATACTTTTGGAGGTGCTACCATTAAAATAGACTTTTACTCTGAGTAACAGCTATCAAAAGGCAATTAAATCCAAGTGCAGTTTAGGTGAATAATTTAGGAAGGATTCATTTCTTTCATCTTTGTTAACTGTAAGAAGTGTGTTACCTTCACACAGTAGTAGCACTTTTGAATTACAGATCTGCATGCTGCAAGTTACTGCCGCAGTAACTTTACTGTGCTGTGAAAAAATTCCTGAACCTGCAGACGGGCTAAGAAGTATCCCACCATATAAATCACCTGGTCTTGGTGTTGTTCAAGTAAAATGCTTAATGGGAATGCAAATAACTGAGGTAGACATCGTGATACTCCAACGCATTTAACTAGCAATAAGAAATGTTAAAAATATAGGTATCTTTCACGACTAGAATAGGCATAAAACCGGTGCCTTACCGATGGTTAACCCATGCCCATGTATTTCCCAGTGTAATGGCAATTGCACATGTAAAATGATCAATGATAGATAAATGGAGTCTCCGAGAATTACCAGCATGTCCATTTGTTTCTGGGATTTACTCAGACACCAAGATTCAAATTCAAAGCTTAAAACCATTAAAAGACTGATAATTTGTTAACAAGAGATCAGATGAGATTTTGCAGTTATGAAAACAAAATACTACAAGACAACATTTTATTTTCAATAAACCTACACACTAACTGGAAAAGGGGGTAAATTTGCACAGTTGGAGCAGGAAGATGGAAAAAAGTGGTAACATTTAATTAATTTAAATTATTTCATCAACAAGAGCAAATGGATGGTTTTGCTAATGAGAGTAGAGAGTGTTGGAGAGGACAAGATAGGCTTAGCTTGTACATTCAAAAATATTGAATTAACACAAGTCATGACATTTGGGTTTGAATCCAAACATATACTCCAGCTTTTGAGACTTTGGTGATGTTAACATTTGGGGTTTGAGTTCAGGGTACTGTAAGGCAAGAAACCAGTCATAATCCGCAGATACAATAGTAAATTGCTCTTCTTTCTACAGCAAAGCCAGCCAGTGAGAGAAAGTTAACACTTTACCCAAACTTTAACCCAGACTAAAGGAAGGTAGGAATCCTGGAGAGCCCAAGTACATTTCACTGCTGCTTTCCATCTTGATCTGGAATTAAAATTGAACAAAGCATGTTTGATCCCCAAAACATCTGTAGCTATGACTGAAAGCACAGAGGTTTTTGTTGTTTTTTTTAAAACCTTGCAATCTGAAAAGAAAGCTTTTATCCCTGAACAGGCAGCTCAGCTGTGTGGCTCAGAAAGCCTCTTCCCATGGCTCTGTGGAAAAAAATGAGAACTTTGCCCCTTATTTCAGAGCAACCAGACTTCAGTCCAAAGTTCTGTTTGGGAAACACAGGTAAACTCTTTGGTATCGGGTTATAGACTGCATGAAAAACCAAATTATCAACAACAAAAACTGTCATTCACAAGGGTTTGGAGAAATTTTTTGAACAGCAGAAATGCTTAGCTCACCTTTCCTAGCCTTTGCCTCAAGTCAGTTTAGCCCCCATTTTCCTAATTTCTGACTGTACATTTTTACCACATCTCAAACTCCAAAAAAAACCAGTGCTAAAGTCCAAGGTGTGGGATTCATTCCAAGTGTTTCTCAACATAAAAAACTGCATTATTCAAGACCTACTCTATATGAAGACCTTCTCTTGTCTACTCAAGAGAAGACAAAGCCTCGAAGGGAGTGCTACAGCAAGGCTGCCAAATAACTGGGCTGGATCTCACAAGCAACTTCATTTAGAGGGGATGCATGGGGAAGAATGATGAGCAGGAAATTAAAGCGAAAGAACCACCCACCACCATTTAAAATGAACCCAGAAAACGGGAAATTTAAAGGATTTGAAAATAAAATGGGCTTCCTGGATCAAAGCATTGTAAAGGGGATACAGAATCTTTAACCTTTAGGTAGCCAGTTCAAAATCCAGCTGAGGTCAGGAGGGACAAAAGGTTATCATCTTCTAATGACTTTCACAAACTTAATTAAAGTCTCCATCCAACTTTTTATGTCCAAGTGCATAACCCTAGCTTCCACTGGAGACAATAGCAAAACTCGTGTTGATTCAGAACGGAGCCAGCCTTATACGCATATATCCATAAATAGGCATCGTGTCAATGACCGGAGATAAGGTTATTTAAAAAAAAAAAAAAAAAAAGTGCTGAATACACTCCAGATGTAAAGAGATTTTGGATCTGGACATGCATTTCACAATTTCAGCTGCAACTTAATGAACAATCTTGCTGGGAAGGTGAAGCAACAAGCCAAAAGGAGGCAAGGCCCAAACTAATGCAAAGAATTAGACTGTCCGCAGAAGGACAAACACCACTGAGAGGACAAGAGAATAAAAACTTGGATTGCCTGGCATAAAGTTGTACTGAATCTCTAGGGGTGAGCACTTTTTCCCCTTTACACAAAAAACAGGTCTTGATCTATGGTATCACAGACACAAGCAAAACTGCTTGTCATATCATCATGGTTTTCAGCGTTAAATCCTGTTTCAGCTTGCAAATGCAAATCTAAGGAAATACCATGGCAGTGTGTTGGTTCAGTAAGAAACATAAAGAGAACATTGAGCCTTGGATGAGCCATAACTCTTTGAGAAAGAGATTTGTATTCATTTACAGTTTTGACACAAATACACAAAAACTGCAACATATATTACAAGCCCACACCTCATTTGCCTGACAAAGATTTTGCACCTAAAGTCATTACACTGTAAAGGCTGCATTATGTCAAGGAATCCTGATGAACAGCTTTCCGCAACCTCCTAGTATCCCACTACTTACCACTCAGTTTTTCTCTTATTGTAAGGAACAGCATGAGCTAAACTTAGAACACAAAAAACCTAGGAGGAAGGACTCATGGACAGGTTGCATTCAAGAGAAAAGTGAGGAAGTTGGGAACCAAGACCCCTCTTGAAAAAATCTTATCTTTCAATGCATCATATTTGCTTTTGCTGCTGGAACTGCTTGAAAGCCTCCTTTAAGCAGTGCCACAGCAAAGAAGAATGGGTAAAAAAAAAGAATGGGGATAAGAACTGAAAACCTGGCTTTTAAAAAGTGTAACATTTCAACCTCCCACCCAGCTAAAGGTCCTCCTGCACTTCATGTGAAACTACACCTCTCTTCCCCTCTAGTTTTCCTGTCTTTTTAAATGACAGATGGCATACTTCAAAACTCCTGTCACTGACACAAATTGAAGTAAAGATTCTTAAAGGATCACAGGAGTAAGAGCTGGCACACAGACTCACTACATTTCCTCAACAATTTTGTGCATTGCAAGCATTTTCTTGAATAAGAAATTTTGTTCAAGATAAAACTGAGTCCCCTTTACTGTCTTAGGCTCAGGATTTATCCTTTACAGGAAAGCTGAATGACTTGGAATTTGCCCCTAATTGAAAGGAAAACACATTTCAAATCAGTTTCCAGCAACTTAGAAGTTAAAAATAATTTAAAAAAAAATAAAATCAGGGTTTCTTCCTACATTTTCACTTTGAAATCTGAGGTTATAACTTCAAAATGTTGAAATTAAAAAACTGAGCTTTCTATTTTAATAACCATGGTTACAGATTTGTCTGTTTGGTATTTTTTTCCCAGAAAAATTCTAAGGGGATGAGCACATATTTTTTGCTGGAAAACAACTCTTTATTAAACAGCATACATCAATGGAAAAACATTCCTCCAAAGAATTGCACCAGTCTGCCCCAACCAGCTGTTCTTTCACAGACAGGAAAAAAAAAAAAAAAAAAAAACCCTCACACAGTAAAAGACCAACTTTCTTGCTAGAAACCTTGAAAATATGAAAATGTAAACTAAAGTATCTTTTAAAATATTTATTGATGTTAGAAACTAAAGTATGTGTTGTCATTTATATGCTGAACTGTTTACAGTACTTCTTTTTCCTGAGCATCTGAAGACCTCTTGAGAAGCCAATGGAGGAAACCAGAAAACAGGACTTCATTCCCAGCATTCCTTTAAGTTTGCTGTGGGAGATAACACAGACCTATTTGTGCAAAATCTCACTAATTTTCAATAGTTTCCTATGGAAATGACAACTCATAGTGACATGACACATCTGATGTGAGATCTGCATCATAAAGCATCTGCTTTAGAAATGGCCACAGTAGCCGAAGGATGTCTGGGTTGAATCCTCTCAAGATTTATTGCATCTGCAGAACGTGTATGTAGCTGAGGATGCTGCTCACCCCATGCAGCCCAGTAACTGATACTCCAGCAGTCAATGAATGGAAGAACCAGAAATTCCTCAGATAAGACCCTACTGCTGCTCTATCTGGAGAACCCCTGAAGCTTCCTGCCTCCATCTCCCCTTGCCTTAAATGCAGAGGATAACAGCAACTGCTCCAAAGCCTTCAAACACATAAATTAGTACCAGAAAAAATAAAGCATTGTAGAGACAAAAAGCTGCATGCCTTTTCCAGTGCAGAGGAGTCCTGAATGGTCACTGCAATTTGGTACCTCTTCATAGATAAGTCTCTCTTCTGTTGTCTTTCTGACCAGTCTCAGTCAGGTCATTTATCAAACTAATTGCTTTAAAGACAGGCATTCTTAGGCAATCTGTTCCCTCTCCATATTTCCCATTACAGTCATTGAAAGTTATGTATGCAGATGAAAACGATAACAGACCTCTTGCGCTCTCAGAATATTCCTTTTTTAAACAAACACTGAAAACTCCAACAGCAAACGTGGCTTAGTCCAGTCCAATCTGACAGTAGTCCGAGTAAGAAAATATAATGGAAATATTAGTGTCAAGCAAGTGATTCAAGGCCATTGTTTACCTAGAAAGTTTCAGTGCTGATTAAACAGCTTAAGGTCCAGAAACCTGTTCAGCCATTGTACCTGTGGTGCCAACTGAAGACAAACACTACCACCATCGCCAAGTCCTGCAAATAGTCCCCACCATCCTTCTTTCTATTATTGAAAGATGAAAATTAATTTGACACCAGAAAGTATGAATAACTGCTGAACTTATCCACTATGCAATTCACACCAAGCTACCTGAAATAAGTAGCAGAAATATTTTTATGCAAGACTGAAAAAGATGTATATAAGCTATCCACATTAAATATAGCCGGCTAGCGACCAGGCTTTTGTCAAGTACTGTCCTAGCCCTCAGCCTGCAAGCATCACTGTGAAAGGAAGCAGACATGATACTTGCCACCAGATCCTACATCCAGCTGGGTTGTCTCCAGGTGTTGCGAACCATCATTTCCCCATTGTGGACACCCTGCTCCTTGACAGGACAGTCGGAGCCACCTGTCTCCTTGGGACTGACACCACCATCGCTTACCAAGGGGGCACATCTCTGTTGCACAGCAGATGGAACAGCTTCCTGCAGTCCCCTTGTTCCCATAGTACAGGATGGAGCAATCACAGGCTCATGGCTTTCAAGGTGGATTATAAAAGCTCTGAGTAAAGGAAGCTACATAAACAAGAGGTTCCCCTCCACTTTCCCTGCTTTTTATGGCTTGTTGCTCCTTACAAACAAGGGAACAACCAAGTGCTGAAGTCTTTGAAAAGGATAATTACCAGGCACATTGACTGACCACGTCTGCTGTACAGCTTGCTTATGGATGTGATTAAAACAAGACAGATCTAAAATCACATTAACATGTTCCTCCATTACAATGCTGCCTTACTCAGAAATAAAATACAAAAAGGAACACTAGGCACCATGATATTATCACTAACAAAATATTCAAACATTATATTAATAAATACAAGTAGATGAAAACACACATTCCATCAGAAGCTAAAGCATTTAAGATATATACATCTAAACAAAAGATTCATCTGAAGGCTTAAAGAATGTATGGGTTTTTTATTTCATTTCAAAAGCATCCAAATATTTTTTTCAGCAACATCAAAATTAAACAATGTGACACACTAAAAAAAATATTATTTATTTCAGTCACAAGTTTGGGAAATTGGTACCTCAGCACATTTCTGCACTTAGCCTATGATTTCTTGGGTTCTTATATAGTTTGTAATGCACTACCATTGGCAGGATCTGGCCCTCAATAGTATATTAAGCTTCCAATTAATGTCCAGTGATATCAGTGGAAGGACTTCCACTGACTTCACTGGCCCTTGAGATAGTATGGGGATAAACATGCATATGAATATATTGGTAAAATAAACCTTTATAAAACTTGCACACTGCTAGAAAGAATTACTTGGGCTTCAGAGGACAAATAATCTGCTATGAAATGAACTTATGAGTGTTATTCTCTAATTATTGTAATCAAATAGCTAGAAGCAAAGGTTAACTTGTTAAAAAAAATCAGTGATCGTTTTTCAAATAGACATCCTAGACATTCTCTGGAAATTCATAATTGAGCTAAAAGATTCATTTGATTAAAAAATAAATAAATAGACATTTTGATGCGTTCATGGTGGATTTTCCTATGTTGCACACACTTGAATTCACTCTGGTTCATGTGTGAACACAACTTTTTGATTGGCAATTCCCCTCTTCAATTGTCAAATTTATATCGCCATTCAGAAAGACATCAAACAATCAGATCACTGTGGGCTCTCTCTCTCTACCCATGACTGGTAAATCCCCTTAGATTATACTTTTCAAACACTAAATGACTCAGTCATCTTGGTATATTTATATCAGCTTTGATAGTGTGATCAAGTTGCTGAGGTTAAGCTAGCTTGCTTGTGTCAGACTTCAGTTTCAACGTCAGCTCAGTTTTGAGTCCACTGTTGTAAACCGTTCTGTTTCAAACTTTCAACAAAACTGCTGGTACCATTGAAATATTAACAAACCTTCAGTAAGAAGTATCAGTATCATCTCATTTATATTCACTTTTTTCATCACACGTGCTTCAACGTCCTTTTCCTGCCGTGCCACTAAATTCTATGCAGAAAATTCAATCTGCCCTGCAAGGTAGCTCTCATTATTATTTCTTAATTTGGCTACTTCTGTAAAAGACAAAAATAAAAAATGTTTCTATAAATACATTAGCAACAAAAGGAGCGCTAAGGAGAATACCCATATTTTATTGGCTGTGGGGGGAATCATAGTGACAAAGGATGAGGAAAAGGCTGAGGTAATTAATGCCTTCTTTGCCTCAGTCTTTAATATTTAGACCCGTTGTTCTATGGGTACCCAGCCCCCTGAGCTGGAAGACAGGGAGCAGAATGCAACCCCATAATCCAAGGGGAAGCGGTCAGTGACCTGCTACAGCACTTAGATACACACAAGTCTATAGGACCACATAGGAGCCACCCAAAGGTACTAAGGGAACTGGCAGAAGAGCTCACTGAGCCACTCTCCATGATTTATCAGCAGTCCTGGCTAACAGGGGAGGTCATCCAGTGTGATGCCCATCTACAGAAAAGAGGATCTGGGGAGCTACAGGCCTGTCAGCCTGACCTCAGTATTGAGGAAGGTTATGGAGCAGATCAGCCCGAGTGCCATCAGGCGGCACATGCAGGACAACCAGGGGATCAGACCCAGCCAGCATGGCAGATCCCACTTGACTAACCTAATCTCCTTCTATGACAAGGTGACCTGCTTAGTGAATGGGGGAAAAGCTGCGGATGTTGTTTACCTGGACTTTAGCAAAGCCATCTCCTACAGCGTTCTCCTGGAGAAACTGGCTGCTCATGGCTTGTATGGGCATACTCTACTCTGGGTAAAAAACTAGCTGGATGGCTGAGCCCAAAGAGTGGTAGTAAATGGAGTTACATCCAGCTGGCAGCTGGTCACAATTGGTGTTTCCCAGGGCTCAGTACCGGGGCCAGTCCTGTTGAGTAACTTTATCAATGATCTGAACAAAAGGATCAAGCGCACCCTCAGTAAGTCTGCAGACAACACCAAGCTGGGTGGGAATGCTGATCTGCTTGATGGCAGGAAGGCTCTGCAGAGGGGTCTGGACAGGCTGGACCGATGGGCCAAGGCCAGTTGTATAAGGTACAACAAGGAGGTCCTGCACTGGGGTCACAACAACCCCACACAACACTACAGGCTTGGGGCAGAGCAGCTGGAAAGCTGCCTGGGGGAAAAGGACCTGGGGGTGCTGGTCAACAGGCAGTTGAACATGAGCCAGCAGTATGCCCAGGTGGCCAAGAAGGCCAATAGCATCCCGGCTTGTATGAGAAATACTGTGGCCAGCAGGACAAGGGCAGTGATCATCCCCCTCTACTCAGCACTGGTGAGGCCACCCCTTGAATCCTGTGTTCATTTTAGGGCCCTTCACCTCAAGAGGGACACTGAGGTGCTGGAGCATATCCAGAGAAGAGCAATGAAACTGGTGAAGGGTCTGGAGCACAAATCGTAGGAGGAGCAGCTGAGGGAGATGGGGTTGTTTAGCCTGGGGAAGGGAGGCTCAGGGGGGACCTTATTGCTCTCTGCAACTCCCTGAAAGGAAGGAGGCTGTAGGCAGGTGGGGGTGGGTCTCTTCTCCCAAGTAACAAGTGATAGGACAAGAGGAAATGGCCTCAGGTTGTGCCAGGGGAGGTTTAAATTGGATCTTAGGAAAACATTCTTCGTGGAAAGGGTGGTCAAGCATTGGAAGAGGCTGCCCAAGTAAGTGGTTGAGTCCTCATCCCTGGAGGTATTCAAAAGGGACATGGGTGAGAGGTGGACTTGGCAGTGTGAGAGTAACAGTTGGAGTCAATGATCTTAAAAGTCTTCTCCAACCTAAAAGATTCTATGTAGCTATGATTCTGGTGGTGGTTTTATTTCACCTATTTCATCCTGTGTGACATGCAGGCTAGTTCAGGACTTTCCTTGTTAGTCACCTACAAGGTATCCAGCAAGGTATCCAGTTTCAAATGAGTGTTTTGGGGGGAATTTCTAACCTTACAATAGGCCTTATAAACACTTAGAACACAATTCTAAAATATAATCCCTTAAATTTTTTCACACAGAACCAGACATGTTGCAGGGGCATTCTGAAATATTTATAAGTTATTCCAAAGAGATAAAAAAAGGAAAAAGCTGAAACCATCCCAAATGTTCCCATGCATGTTTGAGTCTACACAAAATTCTTAAGATTCTCCCAGAAAACAGTGTTCTACCAACACAGGGTCATGGTCTTTAGCCTCTGCATTGCCCCAAGCATATTTACCATTATTGTAAGACCTGTCATTCATCTCTTTAGATCTCTGACAGAAAAAAAGTGTTTAGCTATTTTATCTATTTAGACAATATCTTCATGCAGAAACAAGCACTCTCGAGCCTGTGTGTCAGCCATAGAACATCTGTGCTTTTGTGCTGATGATTTTCTGACACTTTTAATACACAAAGAAAAATGTCTTCCAACTTTTTCAGCAAAGATGTTTTAAATGCATTGTACAAATATAGCTAGTGAATGTGACATCTTAAACATTTCTAGTGCAAGAGAAAATCTGTGCACAGCATGTAACGAGACTACCCATTGTACAAACAATTTTTCAGTATTACAAATTTACCAGAGAATCAGAACTTGCACAAAAAAATATTTTTTTATTGAGGCAGCAACTGTTTCAGTTTTGTGTGTGGTGTTAAATATTTTAAGGCAATGACCTTTTTTAGGTCTTCTAAGCACTCCTGCAATATAAATAATCAATACGCTGATACAGTACATGTAAAATACCAGTTACATCCAAGGCCAGACCCTCTTTCTCCAGACATATATCAATTAATTTGGTCACTTGGCTAATGCTTAGTTTTCCTAGTAAAGACAAGGGCACTGAGAACACAGATTCAGTGCTTCAAATTTAAGGCTATGCTGTGTGTGTTGAAAATACAGTATGTGTGAGAGATATAGAATGAAGGATAATAGCAATGCACAGGAACCCTAGCTATGTTATTTCAAAGTAAATTGAATTACCTTAGTCTCAAAGCTCACATAGAATTATTTTCATTTACATATATTCTTACAAGTATAAAGAACTGTGCATGCAAGTCTACAAGTCTCTTAACTCAAAGCCATTAGGCTTTTATTTCTCTTGGACCTTTATCCCTGAGGCCATAAGCTTGCCACAAGCTCTAACATAAAGCTGGCTTGTGAACCTATGAGTTGTTCCATGGATCGGTCAAAGCCAAAACCCTTTTCCTGAAGGATGAAACAACAGACAGAAAGTATGGAAAGACCCTTGTTGTTCCCCACTTTATCATCACCAATACAGCTCTGCCTATACTTCAGAAGCACAAGACAGTAAAATTACCAACACCTTCACCTTTTCTTTTCTGAACCCATCCACTGGATCCTGGCAATAACCTACTCAGAGCAGCAAAGTATGGGAGGTTATTCCAGGGCTGGGGTAGAAATTACACTCATTTACTCTTCTACCTGGAAGTAACACTATGCCTACTGGCTCAGGCTGAACCCAGTTGCTGGGATTTAGTCACAGGCAATAATGGGATATTGCATGTGATGGCTCCTTATCCCAAATCCAGCTGCAGAATTTCAGCTTCTTCCCACAGCCACCTTTAAGTGCTGCAAAACCACCCTCAGAGCAGCAGAATGACACTTGGTAACTCTGCAGTTGACCAAAAAATCCCATGTCTGTCATGCAAGTCCACACACTCGCACACCTCCGCTTGGCATTTGGGTATTTCTGCAGCAGAAAGACAAATGAGGAGAGGAGGTCTACAGTTTTGTTTTGCTGTTGTTTGAAGGCTTGAGAGGATAAGGAGCCATCAGCTATGGAATTACAGTGTCCTATTGAAATGGTGGGAAAGAGAAAGGGGTTGTTATAGTTCTAGAAGGGACAATAAGCATCAGATACAATTTAAAAGTATAAAACCAAGATAGATGACAAAAAAAAATTCAAGTGTTAAAGGACTAAAACAGATGATACAATCTTCATCAAAAATTAACCTGTGAGGTGGAAATCAGACAAATTTAGGTGGCAGCAACAAAACTACAATAGAAAATTAACACATGTCACAGATTCAGTGAAAAATGAGAAATAAAGAGAAGCAAAGCCTGAAATTTGAAAGCCAAGAAAATTTAAAGACGACACAAGTAAAAAGGTCTTCCAAACTAATCCTCTACAATTTCTTCAGTATTTGTAAATTATGTTAGATTGTGGCACTTCAGGGCATACATAAGACTAATTTTCATCCCACACATTCTTAAGCAAATTACCCATTTCTACTCAAAAGATTTTAAAAGAGCATCATTTTTGTTGATCTGACCTATTGCCATAATTCTTAAAGGATGCATGTAAATCACTGCATGCATACTGATCCATAAATAATGGAAAAGAGGGATCGGCTCACCTCCTGTGAGCAAGCAGAGCCACATTAATACAACAGAGAGAAGGAGAACATGCCACTGCATCGCAGCTAAACTGTTATGCAATAGCTGAGATGATGCAAGATCAGGCTTGAAAGTGGGAGCCCGGCTTCCTATTCCCTGTCCTGAGAGATGCAGAGCATTGCAGAGGTATCTGGTGAATCTCCAGGGATAAGGTTCAAGCCTTGTCACTACAAATCACCCTCTGCCAAGCAATTTGTGCGGCAGCTTATAACAGCAGTTAAACAAAGGAATCATGGGGCCATCCTCTGGACTGAGGGCAAGGCAGTTGCTACTGGGGTGAGGAGACTGGGAGATAAAAGCAAAGCAAACACACCGAAGTTAATAGGGCAGAAAAGGCTCAACCTCCCTCCAATCCGGCTGCATGGCAGGAAAAGACGGCGCGTAGGCCATGAATGGGTAAATACGTGAGGGTATCGGCACGAACCAGTCACGCTGACATCCATCATCTTGTTTCAGTGCCCAAACAGGTGGGGTTTTTAGCCACTCTCTGGAGACAGGATGCTTGCATTCATGCCCTCAGACTCTGCGCAGGAGAGACTTTCTACAGACTTAATAGAGCAACTGTAAATTGATTTACACAGAGAAAGCTGTATTTATAACAGAAATGGCAAGTATTTATCCCAGGTCAGATTGCTTTGTACTATCATGATGTAATCACCATCAGTATTATGCAAGACGGCGTTTTTGTCTTAAGGTCTTTAAAATGAAATCTTAGAGGCTGCTAAAAACCATGGAAAGAATTAAAAATGTGGAGAACGTTAGCCTGTTGCTCCTGGGATATTCCCTAATTGCTCTGGGTATTTTCCAAAGCAGAGAATACAATTTCAGAGCACTTGGGACAGGTTTTCCAAAGTCTGGTAACTCAGAATCAAGTTGTGATTCCAAAATAGAAAGGATGCCTGAGGTGTTTTCACTGTAATAAAAATACTCAAACTTCATATACCACTCCAGATGCATTGCCTGTCCTTTTGCTCTTTTCCTCCCCTAAAAGACTGTGAAGCAAAGTGTCTCACTCCTGGCAAACAGACAGTTTTTCCAAAAAAATTTCATAGTACACCCTATGATTCACCAAGCATACTTGGATGAAGCCAAGCATCCACGTACTTAGAATGGCATTTTGCAGAGTATGTGAAGATTAAGACAACTTGACTGGACCCACTAGCCACATTAATAAAGACTATGACCTACAGACCTTACAGACCAACTCGAATCCTTGAAAGAAAGGCTCAGCATCCTGGGTGAGCTGGTGTAGCCTGTACTGTAGCCGCAGTGCCCACCACTGTGCTGTCAGGCACCCAACCAGTTTTAAAGTTCTCTCAGTAACACCTCTGATTGTAGCTCAGGCACACCTGGTATCAATACAGAAAAAACCACCAAAACATCCCCTATACCATCTGTATAGGCCTATAGAGACACATGAGAACCTAGCAGATGCTGGATGGATCTACTGTAGACAGCACAGCAAAGAGACCAAGTAGGGGAGAGATGCATCATTGGTGTGGTGGGCAGAGTCATATTAACACCCACGGATACTCCACAAAGGTGCAGTTGCTGCATATTGGTAGGTGCTGCATCTCCATGCTTCATCCCAAAGCAAGGCTACATCCACAGTTGTAGGCAAGAGGTTTCCTGTGATCACTAGGTATTAGGTTGGAAGCATAGCAGCTCAGTGCCTGAGAGTAAGAAGGTGGAGGGGTTTTTTTTACCCCTTGATCTTTCAGGATTTACTTGTGTGTGAAAAACAGAGATCACTCTAAGCCTGATGGAGTGAAATAAGCTTGGGGCTTAAGGAAGTGGTTTCATGTTATGAAGAGGTTATGAGTGAAATGCTCCGGTTCCTGGCCTAAGCAACAGGTATAGGCTATTAAGGGTATTTTAACTAAATAGTGGACTGTGGTGGAACGAGGTTCATAACAAAGCAGTTGCAAAGTATTCTTCTACCCTTCACCTGAATATAAATAGCTGAAACCAGGGGGTTTGGAGTCTGCAGGAGGGGGTTCCCCTGAAAACGGGAGGCAATGGGAAAGGTAGCCCTCTTCCCTTGCCAGGAGGATTTAGCAAAGTTCGGTTACTGCAGGCTTTATCAGCATGGCACAGTTAAGGTCGCTAATTTTCTTCAGGAAAAGGGAAACTTCTGGGTACATTTCTTAAAGCTTTTAAGAATTAAGTCAGGGATACAATTTCAAAGTCATTAATAAGAAACATCAGGAAATTCAGCAGTCTTGTAGACCTTGATCCAATAAATTAGACAACTGCAATAAGCATTCTTTTCCATTGTTTTTTTTTTTAAATTATTTAAAATAAGGATGAGAAATCGAAATACCAGAAAATTCTAACTTTGCTCCAAGATTTTACATGAAATCTTTCACTTTTTATAATAATACTGAATTGTTCAGATCCTAGTATAATTGTGATTCAACTACTTCGTTTCTACTTATGTGAAAAAATTGCAAGGCATATAAATATTACATACACAATTGGCTAAACTGTCATGCATACAAGATGTTGAAACAGGAGATAAAATATTTCAAAGTTGTCAGAAATAAGCATTTTCCATCAAATTTGTCGCAAAGAACAAGTTCTAATAAGATATTTACATTTAAGCAGCTGGTTTTTAGATAGTATACTCTCAAGTTCTAGTATTTATGGCAGTACCATAGTACTGGAAACACTGTTTTCTCAAAAGTCAAGTCAAAAAAAAAAAAAAATCATACAAGCTTGGCGAGAAAATGTGTTTTTACACACTGCTTTTACTGTTACATATTGTGCCATAAACCTGGCGTGTTCTGATAAACAGTAAAATAGTAAAATAATTTCTTTAAATTACATATAAAAAATACAACAGATATTTAAAAGGAGCAAAGCCCTAAAGTATGACATGTAGTTTTTAGCCAAAGTAACCATTTTCCTCAAGGAACAAAGGTTCTCAAATGGCTTGTCTTACAGACATTTCTGAGCCTCGCTTTAGTTATAAACTGTTAAAAAGGGGTTTTTGTGGGTCCAGTGATTCATTTGATCGATATCACCGTCACCTAACATTGCTCCAAATTCCTGTCTAAAATGCTTGATACTAAACCAGAAGCACTATCCAAAAAACGCTAGCGAACTCTATTGTTCCAGGGATGGATTTGGTACCATTGAAGGAAACACAGGGAACCTCTGAGGCTAGGACAACAGCCTTCTCAACAATCCGCATTATTTTCATTATTTATCTTAGTACCACTGTGATGCAGAGACAAACTGTTACAATATGCATGATTAGAATACCACATATTCACATTTGGAAAAGTTTACACACTGATCCCATAAGCATGTGACAAAAGCAACCATACATGAGGGCGTTGTTATTTTCTAAGGCTGCTCACTCCCACCTTTGACTCTTCTTGTCTACAAGGCATAGGCAAAGCCTTTTTGGTAGCAACAGGGAACTACAAGAAATTGTTATATGTCATATTGAAAAAAGACTCAGAAACTGAAAATAATCTTTGAGTGTATGCATAGAAGTCTAAAGGCCAGTCACTGGGTACATGAGCGTGCAATTAACATTGACTTCAGCAGATGCTGCGAGACAGACACGAAGAGACACTATAAACCCCACAGTATAAGGGCTTCTCTGCAGGTAAACTAATGTAGAAGAGACTTTCAAAGCAAAATCTGGTTTCCATCCTCTGCAACTGAAGCTATTGATTTTAACAGAACTAAAACATCAGGCCCCAGCATGTGAAGTGTTTGCAAAGATTTCACTCAGTGTAGCACTTCAGAATGGCCTTACAGGATAAAAAGCAAAAAAGAAAAATTCCTTCATAGAACAAACAAACATGCCCAATTCTTTTTCTTCACTGAAACAAAGTTTTTATCCTAATTTAATTAACATGTTACCTTGGGGCAACAGAGCAGTTCAGAAAAAGGTAGAAGGAAATTGAAAGGGCAACAGAGCAATCTTACTGAATATTTCTCTAGAGGAAAAACATTAAGGGACTCTAACAAAAGTTTATCCTTTAAGGAAAGATAAAAGAATTCATTCAAGCTGGCTAAATATTTTTTTCCTTCATATGATAACTAAAATGAGGCAAAATCTGAAGACAATCTTATTTTATCACATGGAGAATAGTTTACCAGCAAAGTTTTTAAGAAATAAATATATATATATATATGGATGTTTTGTTTTTGCTGTGTAGAGGCTTTTTCTAAGAGAGGAAGATATATTATTTTCATTGGGATGCACATGAACTGTATTTTTTTTTATGGCCTAACTTCAGGGTTTTGCTTTGTATCTCATGACACAGTACTGCCAAGACCACATTACTCATTTCCTGCTGTAGAAACTCCAGCGCCAATACTTCCCAGCACCTTTGTTTCTGGGCAGTCTCACACTCAAACCAGAACTTTGAAACCCCAGACATGGAAGTGTCCTGACCCAGAGATTAGCTTGGGGGCATCACAAAGAGATGAAAAATAGAAGTGGATGGCATCTCAGAGTCCATTATAGTAGCATGAAACTGTTTGTCTGCCTGTATATCCTCACTTGGGTTGACCAACAAAACATCACAACAAAGCAAACATGGATCTGCTGTTGTTACTCATCCAGCACCAGTCACCACTGTCCTGTTCCTGCTGTGCCTAAATCCAGGAGATTTGGCTTAACCAGCAGCACAGGCTATAACGAAAAGCAGATGTAGACGCTGCCACCTTTTGGTGATAGCCAATTGGGTTATCACACATTCCTTCAAGCTCAGTGATGCTGCACCTGCCTCCCGAAGTGGTGCTGGCACACTGAGAGACCCCTCAGCTCCCAACGAGCTCAGGAGGAAGGCAGAACTTGTTTTCTAGGAACTGCTTAAAAAAAATACAGATATTTTTAAATTATAGTTTTTCTAAAGCCATCCTGCTGTAGCACGAGATGCTGCAGCGCTTTAGATCTCTTTCTGACAAGCAAAGAGAACGGCTGCGGCACAAGCTCACCCCAGCAGCTTGTTTCAAGGTCTTGGCCTGAGGGGAAATTAAATTCTTTACTCCCTAGCCCTCTACTCATTAGTAGCAACTTCTAAGAACAACCTTGCTGGTTTTTTTCCTACAAGCTTGCCCCAAGAGGAAAGGGCAAAGATACCCTTTAGCAGAAAGCAGCTGGGGCGGAACATTTCCACCTTCGTGCACTGGAAGGACCCCTGCCATCCATACTCATCCCAGGCACAAGGGCCAGGCGGGGCAGTAGAGCTCACAGGAGGCAGCTTTCAACATGCACAGCCTTGCCAGGGAGGAGGTTTGCCACAAACCCCTGCTAGACTGCCAGCATCCCTGCTCGGGGACCCCCAGCATTTCACAAAACAGTGCTCCGCCAGGCACCTTGCTCCTGCCTGCTGCACCTGGGATGCTGTGGCTGGGGAAACATCAGTGCCCAAGCCACTCATGGGGGCCTCCTGCAGCACCTCCTGTACAGCCCTGGAGCTCTGCGCTGAGAAGGTTGACAGAGAAAGGGAAGAGGGAGGGAAAGGGGGAAGGTAGCACGCCAGCACTTGGAGTGGCAACATGTCAGCTAAGAGGCCATCCATTTTCCTGGGGGGTATCCGATGTCCTGCTGTCAACAGCACGCAACAAAAACTATCGAGGGCACCAGTAAAGTGCCCTCTGTCACACGTGCCCTCAAGGCCCCAACAGGTAATTCAACCCTGGTCCCTGGAGCAAGGGTTGCCCCGTCTCCTCGCCACCTGGCCTGCAGCGGCTGGGGCACCTCTCCTCCCTCCCCAGGAGCTCCCTGCCTGGACATCAGCGGATGCAGTGACGGGTGGGTCGAGAGAAGCTGCCATTCACCCACCACAGTCAAATAAATAAAAAAACCTGAACGCCCAAAGTTTCGCTAAAAGCTAAAATTGACCTGCAAAATTAAACAAAGCAGGTCATTCTCTCCCGGGGGGGGGGGGGGGGGGGGGGTGCGGGGGAATCCAGGCAGCTTTCTGAAAGCATCTTGCTTATACACAGCATTTATTCACCATTTGTCTTCATTGATATAAGCACACCAACAAAAAACCAAAACAAAACCCCACACACCAAAAGTAAGCCCTCATTTAACACAAGAGGAAATAATCTGAATAATGGAGAAATACACCAAATAGAGGGTCTCCCAGACAGGTTACCAGGCCGGTAGCACAATACCTCTAGCTGTCACAACACATCACCCTTGCCCCCTGATTGCTAATACTTTGTCTCAGTTTTGAGCCCTCTTTGCTAACAACCAGCCCTGCTTGAAGGCTTTGAACTTAATCATTACATTTGTAAGTGGTGATAGACTTTGTCACCGCTGCCCTGACTATCCAGCAACAACCTTGTATTGCTGTATTACTGCAAATGTTCAAAAAGTTCAGAAATAGGGGAATAGTTAAGGATTTTTGTGTTTTGATCTCTGCGTGCCGTAAGAATGTTGACTGATTAATCCTACAAGAAGTAACCTTATGGAGGACCACGGTCCAGTCTTCTTTTGAAGACACACAGTCCTATTTTTTTGTGCGACTGGGTGATAAGAAACACAAAAGTTCCCACAGATCAATCAAAACGTGGCCCATGGGCAAATAAACAAAACTGATGTCATTTAGTGAGTGTTTACATTTATTAAAGTCAGCTCTCACACAATACAACTTTTCCTCTCTCAAGAGCTTTACATTTGGGCTACAGCTAAAGGTTTTCATTACTTTTAAGTGGAAAACAGATTTATTTAAGCAATAGATTTTAAATTTCACTTTGAGAAATAAGGTTTTGAGGCTTTAACTACGGTTTCTCCATCATGTTTAATTGTGCTTTTTTATGACATTTTATTTCTTCATGTATTGGGCCCAGCTGAGCCCCACAGCAGCCCTCCCAGTGCTGTGCTGGTGTTGGTAGCTGGAAAGGTGGTGATAACGCACCAGTGCTCTGGCCACTGCTGAGCAGCACTCGCACGGCATCAGGGCTGGCTCTCCAACACACACCCATAGGCTGGGGGTGGGCAAGATCTTGGGAGGGGACATCACCCATGACAGCTGACCCAAACTGACCAAAGGGATATTCCATACCCTATGATGTCTGCTCAGATGTAAAAGCTAAAAGAAAGGAGGAGGAAGGGGGGGGCATTTATTACTTATAAGGTTTGTCTTCCAGAGTGACCGCGGTGCATACCAAAGCCCTGCTTCCCAGGAGGTGGCTGATCATCGCCTGCTGGTGGGAAGTAGAGAATAACGTCTTTTGTTTTCCTTCCCTTCCAGCTACACAGCTTTTGCTATTGCTATTGCAAAACTGCTTTTATCTTGACCCACAAGTCTTTTTTTCATTTTATTTTCTACATACACACATCCCTGTTCTGCTGAGGAGGGGAGTGATTAAGCAGCTAAGTGGGCACCTGGTGTCCAGCCAAGGTCAGCCCACCACACTTCATGATCCTGGTGAATTAGTTATACCGAAAGGACATCTAGTGCTAATGCTTAGTTTAAAATAAAGTGGAGGCTGCCATTTGTAAACAGATACATCTAGGAGCTAATATTCCTAGGTGTAATAGGTAAGTTGTGTTTCACTTAATGAAATAAAGTTAATCATGTATTTTGTTAAAATATTAGAGGTGTCTCTGGACTTTCTGAGCTTGAAGTCTAACATGAATCCCACAACACAGCCACAGACAGATGATTTTTGTATGTTTTACAGGTTCTTATGCATTAACATCCATGACATTACCACACACCTTTCCAACCCATGCTCCTCTGAACAGTGCTTGTTTGCAATCTACTGAAGGAAACTAGGCAGTGGGGATTTAAGCAATGAAAGCTCCCATCTCCCTCAATCTCTGTCCACATTTTCCACCTTTCACACTCTCAGACCATGCACAGGACAGTTTATAGCTACGCAAGAACAAGTGCCAGCATACTAAAGAATTGGGCATCTGTGTAGCAGCTGGAAATATGATTGTGGCAAAAATGAGGAGCAACCCCCTGCAAATTGCCTTAGCACTGGGGATTACAATCATTACTTAATTCATACAAAAAGTCATTTTAAGTGCTTTCTCACAAAAAAAAAAATTAAAAAAAGAACAAATACCTTAACAAAAACAACCCCACCCCACCCCCACCCAAACCTCCTGTTTTGCTAGCCATAAGGAGCAGCTGGAACCAGGGCAATGGAAGCAGAGAAGCAGTGCCTCCACAGCATGCCACCATGGAAAAAAAAGGTGCATGTGGCTGGAAAACTGTGCGAGAGAGCTGTACCACCTGCTGGGCTGGGAACAGCACGGGGCTCTTCTCTGTCAGCAGCAGGTGCCAATCTAACCTAGCACCAGCCTAGTCACATTTGGATGTTGGTTCATGAGATTCATCTGGTATGAAGGTGGCTGAACTTTGCTTCCACTCTGTTTTTTTCCCCCCTTGACTGTATCTTACCTGTCCATCCATGCTGACATGCTAGATCACACAAATGATCCAGCCACCTATTGTGCTGCATCCCTTTTGCCAAAATGAATGAAATCTCACCAGTTTTAAAGGTTTACTCACAGGGCTGTGACCACACAATAACATGAGGAGCTGACTTCTGAAGCTGCAGCAAGCCAGGGCCCCTGGAACGGAGAAGACAAGACTCCTTCCCAGTGAGCAAGCGAGCTGGCCAGCTCCATCATGTGCTGCTGTAACTCCTGCACCTCACCAGTGCTTTGGTTTTCCTTCACAAATTTTGTGCTAGAATTAATGCTAGCAAAGATTCACTGCTAGTAGCAGTGGAATTAATTTCATAGTATGAACTGTTATTAAGTTTAATTACATTGTGTACACACTGCACTCAGTCATTCACACCACCACCACACCAACTACTCCTCCTTTGGACTGAAAATCTGACCATGTAAGTGAACACCTTTGAGAACCTGAAGTCGTCCAGATTTTCAGCTTTGAGACCTCTTTTTCATTTTTGAGGTCTCTCTCCTTTCTGACAGGAGAGACATCTTTCTTCTCCTGTGGGCAGGCAGGGAAGATTTTGCAAGGTTCATGCTCCGGGTTCTTCCAGGAACAACCTCCCAACACATGGGAAAGATGACTGGAAATTGTTCTTTGAAGTCTTTGCTATATTCCTGCAGCATCAAGTCCTCTGGTGATGGGAAGTGGCATAAGGTTACTGACACTGAAGGTTTACCCCAGGCCAGGCTCATTGCTTTTGTAAGAAAGTTTTTCCAAGTATGGGTGCAGCTGCAATAAGCTGATGCACAGAAATTGGCCAATATCCTCTCAAAAACAGAGTGGCTACTGCAAAATCACGTTAACTCAGCCCTTTTTGTAACTTGCTCCCTTAGAAAATACTGACCTGAATTTAAACATATTGTGTTTTAGCATAAAAAATTTACATCTCATAAAAGAATATCTGACTTTATAAACCTCCTCAAAGCCTTTTACTGAAGAGGGAATTCTTGGTTTCTGTGAAATTGATAGATTTAATGAATATATTCCAGTTATAATATGACATCTCATTTTTCTCTCTCATAAATACTTGTCAGGTTTATGGTTTTTCACTCATTGGCCAGGAATTGTGTTGCACAAGCTCAGATTGTGGGTGCTCATACCAAGTTTAATTTCACTCACAAGTAGAGTTGACAAAAGATCACAGCCACTAAGCCCTGGAATTACCCTAGATATTGCCCTCTGTGCTCTGCAAATGAAATCCTACAGAAGACCCTTTGGAAAAGAAGAACATGATGGTTAACACTCAGAAATCCATTTTGCACAGGGCAACGTCAGTACACAGAGCAGCACTGAATGACAGGCAGATCTGCCAGCTCCTGGATGAGAAAAGTCAGATGCTCAGCATTGCACTCTTGCTGTCTGTCTCAGGCCATTCCTCTCCCGCTTTTTCTTGCTCCTCTCTCATGCCCTTGATTGACTACCAGGTCAGATAAGAAATTAAGACCAGTGAAATCAGAACCAGACCGCACCTGTCCCTGGCACAGCCAGAAGAGAACTGAAATAAAGCACTTACAAAACTGCTGTGATCGTAACCTTCAAAATGCCAAACTCACCCAGCTGTCTGCTCTTACAGACCAGGGCACTACAATGGGGAGCTGGGCAAGAAGGCCCAGCAAGCTATTTCTAACAAAATGCTGTCACTTTGGGAAAGGCTAAAGCAGTCCACAGAGCGAAGATCTGTTTTTAGCAACAAAGCTTCTGAAAATAGACATGACACTACTATTTAGTTTATCAGGTTACAACTCAGTAATAGAGGGATCACTTTACTGCTATTTAATTTGATGCTGTAAAGGGAAAAGATACTGCTGTTATTAACTGAGGACTACTTATCTATAGCCACAATTGTCATGGCAATTGTTTATTCTAGCAGAACATGTTTTTCTTGCAAGTCATGGACAATTCTTCAATCTAAGGATTCAGCTACGTGAGCTGCATTGCAGGTCCCGGTCCTAAATGTGTATATATGTGTAAAGCCACATGGTTCCATACACTCAACACCACAGTTGTCTTTTTGTTAGCAGTACATTTCAAAAACAGCTTGATTTAACAGATGCAGTAACAACAGTAATCAGACAACTCCTCCAGCTGAAGCACAGGCAACTCTGAGCCTTGTAAGACTACTGACCAAAGGGATCCTGGCACAAGAAAAAGCAGTAGGGCTGCTCCAGGGAAAGCACAACCAGCCCGTGACAGTCTTTAAACCCAAAGAGGTACAGGACAATAGCAGTCTCCCTGCAACCCAAGGCAGAAGCCAGGCTCCCAACCCATCCTCCAACCCCATGACAGTGATAGAAGGGAAGGGGGACACTGGACTGGACAAGCAAGGAGGCAAACATCCCACTCAAGACCCTGCTAGGTACCCCAGCAAGGGTCCCACGGGCCCTCCAAAACAGACAGTGTAAATCCCTCTGGCCAACTCTATTAAACAACGTACATTTGCACTTAGAAATGAAAGAAAACTAATCCCAAAAGTACAGATCAAAACCAGGAGCACCCATAAGATGCTTACCACTCCCCAGCATCCAGAAACCTGGAAATATAAATGTAATTCAACAAAGTGGAAGGAGCACTAGCAGAAGTTAACTTTATATGAGTAGATACAACTGGAAACAGTATTTTGATATTTTGAAGTATGAAAGCACCAGGCGTTTGTAGTACACGCAGAAGTGTTATGTACTGTAAAGAAGAATTATCCCAACACAAATGATGTCACATAACACATTGTAAATAAGCATGGCTGTGAATTCCCTGTTGATGAGCAAAATAACTGAGTTGCTAAAGCACATGGAAAATGAAAAGCAAAGCTCAAAAATATAGGCATTGCTGACACAGAAATACAACTTTGAAAATGCTTACAAGTAGCCTTCCCTGCTGAAAACAAATCTTCCTTCAGGTGTCTCTACTGTAGGTACCATAATTAATATTCCTTTTGTGAATGCAGCTACTCCTACTTTTTTAATTTCTGACTGTTGTCTTTTCATACTCAGCAAAGGCTTTGTTAAAGTTCACCTCATGCAAAATATGACACAAGACAATTTGATCTTTTGTTGATCGTAACTTGCTTCTCCTTCAAAGGATTTAAAAGCCTGACTTTAATCATACTAATATACCACTCATCGGGGTCATATAAAAATTGGGCTCTCTGTAAGCAGTACTTGAGGAAAAAATATATTCAATTATTTATTAGTGCACAAAGAACGAACCACCAAAATATTGCTTTTTATAGGACACACAAGCTGCATCATGCAAATGTTCTGCATTACAACAGCACATTCACGAAAGAAGGTGGCTGAGACCCCACAGTTTTAACTATAGTTTTACAGCTCTTGCAGTGGCCTCAGGGTGTGTAATTAGATCTCCATCTCAGCACAAGCACAGAACAGCATCTCAGAAGGAAAAAAAAATAATAATTATAATTATAATAATAATAATAACAGGAGTCCCACCTGTGAAATTTTCCCATCAGCAAATTGTGGATGGAGTAGTAAAAAGCAGGGGATATCCTCAGCTGAGGTGTCTTTTATCAAGGCAGCTCAGGATCCAAAGACCAAAATGTTTTCTACAGTATAACTACCCTTTCTTCTGAAAAATAGGCAAGTATCAGCTCCTTCATTTGAAAGGAGGCTGTACAAGTCAAGGTGGCAGCAATCCCCTTTGTAAAACACCTAATGAGCTAAGCACTTAAATAGAAACAAACTCATACAAAAAAAAAAAAAAAGAGAATATTTGACATATAGTACTCTAGATTTCCTAAATTCAAATTCCTTTCATAAGCCCAAATATTTGCAGCTTCAGAATTAAATGGAGTTATGAAACACTCCTCCCAGCTGGAAAGAAATACTGTCAGATGTGCAACAAATGCTGCACTTCGAAGCAAGAACATGATGCAAACGAGTCTGTTCTGAAAGTAAAAAATAAAACCACCCAGAAAAAACAAATAAAAAAAAACCCCTGAATAAAAGCGACATTTCATTAGGTAGCAGTCTGTTTATGGTTTGTCTGGTTTACAACCATAACGTAACCCCTTTGCTTATTAAGTTGTCAGAGGAACACAGATTAGCACATAGATTAACAAGGAAAACATATACTACCTTTCTAAAAGAATTACCCATTTCAATTAATCACTGAAGTGTGAATGAAGTCACAGGGCATCTGCAAAGTTTTCACATACTCTCTTTTGGCTGCATGCGCAGTTACACGTATTAATGTGTACATTTAAAGATCACGACTGATTTCACTCTTCTACTGAGTAAAAAGTACTAAATGACATGTTAGGATGCAAATAAAAGACAAACTACTTTCTGAGTTTCCACAGAAAACAACAGGGAATCATCAAGGGAACAAGTGAAAATACCTGCATAGGTATGAAAGAGTAGAACAGAATTGCACTGTTAGATCTCAGTCAAGTATTTAGTGCCGCTATGTAAAGATTTTAATGGAAATTAAGGGGCAGCTGTATGCACAGGTAGTTCCACAGCAGATCATTAGTTCCTGCTTATAGATGATGGTTATGACAGACTATTTATACAGATCCTTCATTAGCCTAGACTGTATATCACTGTATCAATATACATTACACTGTTAAACATTTCCATTAGAAAGCCACGTTTAAGGAAAAAAGCGAGACACTGCGATATTTCAGCACCAGTGCAAAAACCTAGCTGGCGATTGAGCAAGTTACTGTATCTCAGACTAACATCAGGATGACATGTCACTAATCCACTGTAATTTGCTATTCTCTAGGGTTGTAAGGCACTCCATAAATGTGAAGTATTTTAAACAAATTTGTGGCTACTTAGTACTTCACAAATAGGTTCTTGAAACCTCCTCTTGCAACATATGTCCCTGGCACCTTAAACTATAGACAACATCCAGCTGTTAACTGCATAAACCTCTGCCACAAGGCTGAGCTCTTCAAATCCCACCCAGCAGGGGACAGGGTGCATGCAAGCATCACAGCTGGCAGGAACGCTGAAGCAGGCTGTTCACCCTCTGGGAAAAGACCTGGAGGAAGAACCTACAGAACAAAGGATCTTAGTTAGTTATGTTTCTTTTCAGTACAGAGCAACAATGAGAAGGAGAATGAGAGAAGATACGCTTTCCATGGTAAGGGAAGCACTCTGCACCTCAGATCATCCACTCCATATTAGGTTCTCCATCTTTATCCCTGTATGAGGATACTTCAGGAAAAACTAAATAGTGTAAACAATTTTTTCTTTCACACAGATTTCAGTGAGAACAGCAGCAACAGAGAAAGATAGATGGATGCACATAAGACTGCATTTTAAGTTTTGGCTCTGGACAATAAAATGCACATAAATGGTAAGAAATTGTGTGCTATGAGGTCAGCTGTTATTTCAATGTTCATCAGTGATGGGATGGTATTGCTTAACATGAAATAAGCTAAGTGTTCAGAAACCCTAATACCCTGAGAATTGTCTTCAGGTTAGGAATACATTGCAGATTCTCTGCCATTTTAAAACAAACATGGATTTAAAAATAAAAACTAGTTATTAATTTTAATTGGTAACGCATAATTACATCTGGAAAAGTGAATTCATTTTACAGGGCAATAACATAGAGCAACAACTGTAAAGGGGCTCAGTTCAAACATAGTAATTGGGACCAAACACGAGTAACATACAGACCCAAAAGTTTTAACATGTGACCAGCTTTGTGCACCGTGCTATTTACCTGCCTTTGACTACTCCTACAGGACAACACCTAAGGTATGCTTAAGTCTCTGCAAGACTGCAGCTGAAACCCGCTCTGTAGTAGTTTCTTCTCTAGTTTCACCAGACATAAGCTATGACCATAAGATTCACATGAAAGAAAGTATTTCTTATTACTCTAGTTGTGTACAGAACTGCATGTTTCTTTGAATCTGTCAAGTGATTTTTTTAAACATCTCCATAACCTGAATGCCATACTGTTAACCATGAGATCTGTTTTGAATTTGAAATAAGAAAAGGTGGGGGGAGGGAATAGGACAGGAGGGAGAGATAAATCCTGTGTTTTTCTTTATATTTTACAAATTTTATTACTTCAGTCAAAAAATGTGACTGAAGCAATAAAATGTTACTGTTGCTCAGTGTAATGGTATGTGTTTGAAATACAACCCATTTGCTCTTCATTCACTTCATCAGAGTTTTGGCAACTGCTAAAGGCTTCGAGTATGTCTGTAGAATATTCCTTATGCTATCATATCCATATTATTTCTCCGCTTACCATTTCTTAATGAGCTATTTTTAACAGTTGCCCACCTATCAATTGTCTATTTATGGCTACGTGTCTTCCCTCGTCTAAAAACTTTTAACAAGATTTGGGTTTGAAACCTGTTTGCAATGCTTTGAATGCTGGCAGCAGCTACAAGAGGGAGAGCAGAGACCATAGGTGCAGCTCTTCCTCCAGATCCCTGTCGTGACTACAGACTAGCTGTCACTGCCAGCTTACGTGAAATACAGTCAACTGTGCAATCCCAGCAATTATGCAGATGACAGGACACAGTTTGAGATTATGTCACGACATTGCTCCATTGACCCTCTCGCTGACGTGTAGGGACACCACCACCAGGAATCACGGAAAGCAATGGGAACACTGAGGAGGTAGTACTCCAAATTCAATTGGGTATTTGGGTAGCTCCAAAAAGCAATGTGGCAAGTTGATACTTAGCTACCTTGTTTATCCCTTGTTCTGGCTCCCTTTTATTTATCTAGCTGTTTATGGACACCTAAAAGCTCCAAAAGCTGTTTTCTTTGGCTCTGAACTACAGTCTATAAAATACTGCTCAGTAAGGGGATCATATTTATGTCCTTTAATACCTAGCCAGGTGCTCTTCAGAGTTGGCAGCAGTGCCTTTACTGATAGCTTTGACTGCGTTTTATGTCTTTTCCTTTACCATTACAATGCAGACTGCTGTTCAGCTATTGCTCCCTCTAAATCATGCATGATTTTAGCTCGTGGTAAAAGTAATTCAAAGACTATTTCCCCCAAGCAGTATGCCATACCTGTTAAAAAGCAAATGAACAAAAAAGAAAGGCAGTACAGAAATTCCCATGCAGTTAAAATGTGTGGGGGTTTTTTCCTTAACTTCTTAGTTACTTAAAGGGTAAGAATTACGTTTTGCCAAAGCTTGAAAAACTGCATTTCTAAACCCAAAACAAGATCAGTACAGGAAACACTACAGAGTGGTCCTACAAGAACACATTTGGGTGCCACCATCAATACTGCATTGCGATCTTTCTAGCACATTTTTATTCCTAGTGCACATTACTGTAAAGGACCAAATGCTGTTGATATATTTTCCTTAGAAGAATGGCAATAAGACCAAGACATAGCAATTTCACAAAGCAAACCCCATCAGAACAACAAGGCATAAGTCTCTGCCACAAAGTTCTGCAAAGGACAGGGATTTTCATTCAGGCCAGTTTCAGTAACTTTTTTTAATATTAAATTTCCTGCTCACTGACAAAGTTCAGTGATGAACACAGTTCCCCTCCCCACCCATTTCCTTCTTATAGAATTGCACATTTCAATTAGATTGGGTTATGGTGAGTTACTGAAATTTTCTTGTATACTTCTTGTTTCCCCCTACTGCTTCATATGAACAGCTCAGTGCATATCTGTGATATGTGACAGCTGTCAAGAAGGGCCATGTTCCTGGAATGCAGCACAGAATGCCATCCACAGCACAAGGATCATCTCTTCACATAGCCAGGAAGGGTACACAGACCTTGGCTCAGTTCAGACACAAGAGCTGACATAACAGGTTATCTATTCACCAGAGTCACCTAGGAAAACTTGTGTACTATGACAAGGTCTCAGGAGGTCACTCGTCCCATTTAAGAGAAGCATAATAGGACATCAGTGCCTAGGAATGACTGTAAAGGCATTTTAAATAATTTACAACAATTTTAAAAGAAAGCATTGAACAGGCTTTTCCAACAATCACTTGTTTTTTCTTGAAGTTTGGCATAAAGCAAATACGTATCAGCAGTGAACAACTGAATTATTGGCCAATAAAAAGTGAATAAATTCACAAGGGTGGGGTGCTGCCTCAGGCCAAACATACAGATAAAAAAAAGCTCTGTTATTGTCCAAGCACAGCAGAAAAGTAGAAAATTATGAGGCACATTTACTTCAATGACAATTTACATTCAAGAATCAATGACAAACCTCATAGGAAATGTGAAAATAACTGGTTTCCCCAAAATGTTCACAGTATTTCTTTTCCATAAAATAACCTGTTCCACAAACAGTTCTGAGCTGCAAAAAATAATTTATAAGGAACATTCTCATTTACTGATCATCTCCTTTGAAGTTAAGCATTTTTCTCTATTCCACTAGCATGAAGCAGAACATAGATCACTAAAAACAGTATTTTGGTGAAAGAACACATTTCTTGAGAAGATCAGAATGTTAAGCATATTTGCAGCTCGATGAGGGTAGATAAAAATGGCAAAATAGGTAATTTCCATGACACAATATCCATGGGCACTATCCCTTGTTGACCTTGGCAATATTTCAAAGAGAAGCCCTTCAAGGATTAACTGTTCAATCAATCAGATTTTATGACATACGCCAACTGGCTCAGAAATGTACTTGCAATCAAATTGCAGGAATAACAATAAAAAAAGATTTAATCTATTGTTAGCTCTTGCACCAGAATGCACACAGAAAAGTTGCACACTTTGGCAGGATCAACCTCCACATTTTAGAAACTCCCCACCTGCCTCAGTCTGTAGCAAGAGTAGACTGTGAACAGCCCTTGCACAGGTGTTTGGAGGTATGTTCATATATGAAAGTGCCCTTCTATGCCCCACTCTGAACACACAGAACCAGAGCTAATGAGAACTGACCCCTTTGCAACCAGAGAACAAAATCCTTCCCAAGCACGTATCCACCCACAGTGCTCTCTTCAAGACCCAGAAGGTTACACGTATGCAAAAAAAAAGAAGGCAGAGAGAAGATGCAGCCTGAAATCAACCTTGTGCACAAAACAAGGTCTGTATTATTCCAAGAATAATAAATTTGTATCAATAAGCCCTGATCAGGGCTGTATGCCCCTGGAGATTGTCATATGCACAGTCATGCTATAAAAAGACAGTACGGTCCCCAAAGAGCTTAAAACTGGAAAACAGTAGCAAACAGGTACAGAGAAGTCAACAATGCCCCCAAGCCAGTTCCCAAATAATGACAGTTATCAGACAGATGGAAATACAAGATGAAGAACAATCTTCCACCAGCTCTTCATTTCGCAAGTCACAATTTTAGCAGGAGGAGGGGAAGAAATCAACTATCAATTCTGCTCTACAATATTTCCTTAGTAGGAGCACAGCCTGTCATGACACAACAAGGTGTGCTTTATTTCACATGTATAAGCAATGCAATTGATTCCAGGTGATGTTAACTTACTTCAGGTTAAGCAAATGGATAAGTGCTTTGTTGAGTGAAGGCCAAAACCCACATATTTCATTGCAAAACATTTGTGTGGGATCAGGACAAACAAGGATAGTCTTCACATGCTCAGAGAAACCCACAAAAAGCCTCACTAAACCCAGTGAGAAACCCAGTGGTAACAGCTATTTGGTATCACAGTTCAACTGTTCCTAATGCTTTCTGTAAAAATAAAAGCAGCCAACAGAGAGATCTCTTATTTAAGGGGTGAAGGGAAGAGGTTTGGTGAAAAAAATAAAGGTAAGGGTAAAGCTGGGGTGCTCTGGCCCCTGACTACTCTCCCTGCTTTAGCTTTCTAGGTCACAGGCCAGCTCAGAGTATGAGCCTGGAAAAATCTTCCTACCTTTCTGCTTGAGTCACACCAGGATATGGAGTTAATCTACCATACATAAAAAAAAAAATATATCAAATACCCTTGTAATAGATACTATTAATATATGCAAATTATTCAATTTATTTTTCTTTAAAATTATGAATAATTTTCATTCTAGCACTTTGTATCAAATATCTTGATGAAAACAGATTAGCCAAATTTGATATCTCTGTTTGATTTGCTTCCCATTCTACTAAGTCTGCAATTGTAGCCAGCAAGGCCAAAAATCTGGGTAGAAAGCTGTTTGACATGAACCACAAGTAATCATTCACAATCCATAACTTGCCCTGAATGACAGCTGTGAAGTCACCTTGGACTGCAAAATGACAGATTTAACAGCTTTTCCCCCATATTTGTAAAAAAAAGGCTCGAGGACCTTCCTAGAGCCATAGCTTTCCCAGTTTTCTGTGGGGTTTTCCAGAAGTCAGAGTATAGAAACTCAGTGTTCTTTGAACAACACAGCACCCTCTCTGTAGCATCAAGGACAAGATCATTAGCACAATCAAACCTTGGGAACCAAAAGAAACTTTTTCGTGATGTTACTTGCATATTTTTATGTTTACAATTTATATATTCACATCAACTACAGTCTTTGCAAACCCATATGTGGTTCAGCATCTCTTCCTTTTGAAGACACTAAATAAGGAATTCTTAAGATGAAGGTTTGAAGCATAAGTTTGCGCTGGTGTTAGATGGAAGTGAAGAACCATAGAATAAATCGGGCTGAAAGGGGCCCCCGGAGGTCATCTACTCCAACCCTTCACTCCGGGCATGGCCAACAAGACAGAATCCATGAAAACTGAAAGGAAATTAAAATATGCACCAATGCTACAACCCTTTGGGTATCCAGGATTAAATGAGAAATTTACACTTTTCTCACAAAGTAAAAAAACACTCCAGATTTCTTCTTATTAGGGCAAATTTTCATTTACGTTTTACCAGATATTGCACGATCGAGCAGCAGCAGTGTAGCCTTTGCCCCACACTGCTTACAGTTTGGACTTAGGTAAAGCTGAAGTAGTTGAAAAGCTCTGAAGCAGACTTGATTTCTTTTTAAGAGAGACAGAATCAGGGTTCAGTTATACATCTACATACATACATAGATGTACATAAGAAATAAAGCACTTTTCCTCACTTCAATATATTTTTCAGCTAAATATCTTCCAATAAAAACAGCAGCCTATTGTTGAGTGATTTGTTCAAAAATCTACATAACTATATTAAAAAAATTAGTGGGATAAGTACATCCCTCTTGTAATTCTACTTACTTTCTAGTCTCTACAATCCAGACACTTGGGGAGGGGGAGAAGAGGAAAAGAGGGGAGAGAAATCAAGAGTATTTCAAGCATACTCTTTGGCAAAAACTCTAGATCAAACTGATAAGCCTGCAGACTGCTGTGCATTCTCCATCACAGCCTTTAAAAAGTGAAACAACCATACTGTACTTCCAAAAATAATACTCAGCAAGTACGAGTCAGGATAACAACCCAGTTTTATAACAGTCCTGATAGTTTAGTCAAAAATGAAAACTGCCGCCTTGTCTTCTCGCTGTGCTTTTCTTGTCACCTTACCAGGTCTAAAGCCTCTGTTACTGGAGAGGAGAGCGTGTTCCTATCAGTCACTATTATAGAAGACAAAACAGTACCTGACAAGGGGGAGTAACTATCCTCAGACATTTGCTAGTGCAAAGACCACCGCAGCGGTGTGAGTTGTAGTTCAGCTGAGGAAAAAATCCCTCCTGAGGATGAGTAACCTTGTTCTCTATAAACACAGACAACTCCTGCAGCCCTCCTTTGGTTTCCCCTGATACATTCTCCTACACGTACACCCAAACCTTCTGCTTCAACTCCACTACCACAGCTCAAACGTTGCAATAGTAATAGTTTTGCTCAATCATCATTAGGCTTTTCCTTATATACGTGAAGGAGGCACAAAAACATGAAGGTTAGTCAAATCAACAAGCTACGAGTGAGGAAGGAATAAAACTTACTTCCTGACCCCAGGCTTCCTTAAAGCTCCTTTCTATGATGGTTTTTACCCCAAAGTTCTTTTGGAAAGAGAATAAACTGAAAAATGCTAAAGCATGGTTTTTCAGAATAGGAAGGAAAGGAGGAAAAAGGCTGGTACCTAAGTCAACAACCCAGCTAGAGCTTGGGTTAAAGCCTAAGAGATCTGTGTTTCAGCAGTCCTGTGGTTCTAAGGAAGAGCTATGATACCCACTCACAAAGCGTACCTGAACTGGCTCTGCCAAATGCACAATGCACAGTGACAGCCGCTATCCATTGCTCCATTTACTCCAGCGGAACAGTAGGAGACCTGGACACTTCAACAGAGCAGTTGGAAAACACAGGTGCCAAAATGATATCCCTTGATGGAGGTTTGCTTAGTTCACTTTGTTATGTTTATGTATGTGTGTATCACATGTATGAATCACTTTTTAAACACATTAAAATTACATTAAGCTTTCACAGTCAAGCATTCGAAGATGCAGGAAAACACCAGAGTTAAGGGTTTCTGTACAAAATAAATTAGCCTCATAAGACATAGGCATTACAAAGCTTATCTCTATTGTAAGGTGCCATCTTTCATTACTTAATCATTTACTTCTCCTCTTTCCTCCCCCCCAAGTAAGATCAAATGCTGCCTGCCAAATTTCAAGTGGAAAACCATAGACTGTAAGGTTCCTTCCCTGCCCTCCTCCAACCCCCAAGTGAAGCAAGACGCAGGACGTTTTCCCTTTGCAATGTGAACAAAAGCTCATCCTGAGAAGTACATTGATTTGATTTAAGTTTGGCTTAAAGCCCCCCCTCCCCACCTCTCCTGAATGAAGACACCCGTCTGGAAAATCTCAGCCTAAACTATTTAAGCTTTGGCAGAGTTAACACAGGCAATTAAAAATGACCTTCTGGCTGAAAGCGTTAAGCAACCTTAAGCATAGGTACTGTTAGCAGTCCTGTCCATCACACATAAACACAAACAGAAGAATGAGATCGTAATGTTCTGAAGTTTTTACAGAGTGGGAAGGACATCCACTGTCAGAGCTGTGATGAATATGTTTAATGCCACTTCCAGCCAATGCAATGACATCCTTCAGTAACAGGATTAACAATAGATATTTGCATATTTTCCTACAAAAGCTCTGCCAGAGCAACTTGGCCGTGGCCTTCCAAATCTTCTTTTATACCCTCAATTACACTACCCCAGCTCCAGGAAGACATAAAATATTTCTTTCCTCAATATATGCTGAGGAAAAGCTTTATAGGGTTGGGGTTTTTTTCTTCTGCCCACATTTGTGGTTTTCTTTACCACTGGAAGTCTACCTTTAGCGAAAGTTCAACGTCCCAGATATCCTTCTCGTCTCTCTTACTTGCACCCATTTACTATTTAGCTGGCTGCTATTCTACGTCAGGTGCTGCTTTACATTGGAACATACAATTACAGCAGTCATTTCTCCTCTGACCAATAAAAGGAGATTCCTTATATGCATTCAAAAATTATGCTCTGCTAATTCAGTTACTGAACCAGCTGCAAGAACCACCGAGGAAATGCACTGTCTCTGTCTCATGCAGTATACACCATTTACGGTCCCTTCTGTCCTCCAGAATTATAAACTTCAGACTCTCACTAATAAAAGAATTATCCAGAAACCTGTTCTTAGGTTTGTACTATTCAGTTAAGATGTATATAAGATCACCAATATTACCAGGTCGTTTGGTTTTGATGCTGGTTTTTGGTTTGGGTTGTTTGGTTGGTGTTTGTTTGTTTGTTTTTTTTAAAGAGAGGGAGCACTGCTACTTCAAAAGAATTACAGCCAGGTAAATGGTAGGAATAAGAAGGTAATGTTCGCTCATCATCAAAATGGGATATACGCACAACCTTCATGTCAAGCAACACCATAGGGAAAAGCCCTGTCTGTCCCTCCCTCTCCGTCTCCCACTGCAGAATAGGTCCAAGCCAGCTGAAACTGGCTGTCAGGCGTTTGCTCCCCTTCAGCTGGGGCACCCTGAAAGCTGCTCTGCACTGCCACTGCACAAGGGAAGGACCACCAGCAGTTGCTAGAGCTCCACACAGGTGGCATCTGCATACATACACCAGCAGCTATAGGAGCACTGAGGAGCTGCTCCTCTAGCGCTGCTCTCCTGCTTGCTTGCACCGGGAAGGAGCTGAGCAAATTCAGCAGTGAGCAGGGGTGAGTAATTTTAAAAGTAAAGCTCACCAGTGTGCATTGCTGGTGTTTCTCAGGCTGGGAAGCATACCTCCCCCACCCTGCTCTAAAAATCTACATAATTTATAATCATCCCCCAACTCAAGATTATAAACAAAGTAAGCTGATTGAGCTTGGGGACAGCTTTACAAGCAGCAGCTCTCTTCAAACCACCTCTTCCTTTGGGGCACTCCCTCAGTTTCATTCAGGATGGTTCAAGTTCATGGCCTAGATGATCTCCTTGACCCCCTGGCTTCTGGGTCTGCGAGCCACATCACCTGCCTCGGGACATCAGCAGAGGCCCCGTGAAATCACCCCCTGCCAGGATCAACACCTCTGAACAGCCTTGGTGCTGTTTCATGTAATCACTTTGAGGCAGCCACAAGGTCATTTGGTTGAAGAAGGAAAATGTTTTGTTTGTGTTACCTAAAAATTAGTCAGCAAGTGCAAGGTATTTTCTACTCTGCTGTTAGAAGTTTGAGAGTAGCTGGATGTTCTAAATGGAAAAATTATTAATAACAAGGAAATATCTTCCTTCAAAAGTGCCGTGTATGTGCAACAGCACTCACCACTGTCCTACACAGAGCAGGGCTTTAAACACAGCAGGAAGACTCTGGGTTTGGGCTTTTTTTTAAAAAAAAAAATTAATATATTTTAACAAGTTACTGCATTAGACTGTTACTATTGTCCAGATAAAAGCTAACTGGGAAAACAACTGTTAGGGGTAAAAAAAAGACCAAAACATTTAATGATGAACAATTAATGTATTCTGCATTTACTTTTTGCTATTAGAAAAAAAAAGAATCAAGCTTTTTTTCTTCCCTTATTTTTGCTTCCTCAGAGAAAGCAATTATATAACCTGTATGCAGAAGTTAAGGAGAGAAGTACACTTACCATATAACAGAATTAAGTAGCAAGCATTTATTTTCTTTGTCCTATGATGATGTCACTTCATCTGCAGACAGCTTAAAATCAGAGCTTCCATAGATAACATGTCATCTCAGTGCCCACAAAGCTTTCCTATACATTGGAGAGTCCCTCTTAGACATGTGCACTCACAAGTCCCTAGTCTGGTTTAGGCCACAGCAGCTTTTCTCCCACCAGCGTGCTGATAGAAAGCCTTTGCCTACAGAACATGCCAGTGGGGCTGCAAAATGGGACTAGTGCCCTTAGTGGTGTATATTTGATTATATGTTGATATAAACATACTTCTTCATAGACTTTCAACCCTATGTGTTCCTTAGATGTATGGTTATTAAGGGCACAGAACAGTCCATTGCAAGCAAAGTTTGACATTTAAAAAGATATCTTCCTATCATTCTACCCATCACAAAACCAGAGCATAGATAGGCAGCCAGGTTTCCGTTCCTGCAGCCCACCTTCTCTATGAATTGTACCTTCTCTGCCTTTCTCCCTTTCGTGCAGCCAGTTTCCCTCATCCTCAGTGGGTCCTGATCCATCCACTTTCCTGCATAGCTGGCTAGGAACACACAGAAAATTCTGTGTATTCTCTTTGGAGGTTTCCTGGTCTTCCTTCAGACATGGCCAGTTCCAAGGTGGCCCCATTCAAAGTGGGAGATGTGAAAGGTAAATGACAATTTACAGGAGATAATTAACCCTACTCTGCCAAATATCAAGGCACTACAGGGATGATATTGCAGCATTGTAGTTGTCAGCAGGGACTGACAAGCATATAGACAGATTTCCTACATTATAACAGACTCAACATTCTGCATATGGGAAATCGGGGGTGCTTTTGTTTTCACTTACTAAATATGAAGTTACATCTATAACACGAGAGTTAGTTAACTTGTCCATTAATTTCACTATTCTCTTGGAAGTATAGTATTTCAATAATTCTGCCCAGGATAATCCAGTATTTAGGATTTGCAGTACTGAACTTTTGAGAGCTAGAAAACCACTTTATTATGAGGCCAAGTGATGAAAAAATACAAAGAAATTACAGCTTGACAGACTGACATTTGCACTCCGATACATTTATACGCAATGTTGGTTTTGATGTAACTTGAAGTCTTGGTGTAACTATGCATCATCATAAATTACTAACTTCCTATTTCTATTCATTCCCTTTTCACTTCAGAAACTGTTTTATTAAACAGATAGATGCCTGACTTTTCTCTAATTTGAACTGACTTAAAGAAATCAAGTCAATTATTACCTACTATTCAGTCCACTTCAGGAATCTGATAATCTAAAGTGTATCACAAAATATCCTAAGTAGCAAGAGCTGTGGGGGGAAAAACTGCATGCCTCAGTCCTTTCAATGTAAACAGAGGATCACGCCTCAAAGTAAAGGTTGCTGCAACATTGACATGATTCCAGTATTACATCAGTAGCAACAGTTTTTACAGCACGGAAAAATCAAGCCCTGGCACATCAGTCCACCTTTATCAGCCAAGTTGCCTCCCCAGCTTTTCACTTAGCCTAAATCTCAAACCCCAAAATACAAAAGCTAAAGGTGCAGCCTTCCTTACAGAAACAACCCAGAATTCAACAAGACTTGGAAAGCCTTAAGTGGTTAGCTCTACATCTGCTTCCATTTGTTGGCATTTTTTAATTCTAATTGAAAAAATGAAAAGCTGTAAACTGGATGACAAACATGGACATCAACTATTAGAGTTTCTGTTCATTTGCCACACAAAACAAGAAATCCAGTTTACTACTTTATTTTTAGATATTGCTTGCTCATAAGCAGCCTTGTACCCTCATCTGTGGGTTTTGAGCTTGAAAGTTACACTACAGATTGCATTTACATTTTGCAGTTGCTCTAGGTATAACATTTTAATGTAATTTCAAAGGATACCTTGTATTGATCATTACATTCTACCAGCAGATATGCAAAAAGTAGAAGAGTAGTGAATTTCCCAATTTATTTTTTTAGAAAGGAGAAATGTGTTAGAACCTTTCTCTGTGTCAGAGAAGTTTTTGCTTAGGAAGAAAATAAAACAGATGAGAACAACTATAAAAGGGGGGATGGAGTGATGACAGAAGCGTTGAAGTGCAGCTGCTGCTCTCATCGTGTCTTTGAGGTTGCTGGAGGGAGTTATAATGGACAGGCAACTTGACATATGCTCTTAAACACCAGCCTGCAGAAACGCAAACCAGCGGGTTCTTGTTTTACATGTGTGGGGAGGTGAACTCGCCTTTGCAAGTTTGGCAAAACTGATCTTAAAATATTGTACATACTGGGGAAGAACAACTCCAACAGTGCAGATTCCCCATGAATAAACAATGGGGTGGGTGACCACAAGCCTTCTTTTTCTACTCTGAGAATGTATTAAGGGTCAAAAATTAACCAAATTACTGAAAAGTGTAATAGAAATCCACATCTGGATGCTGAAGGCAAACAAATTGGAGAAAAAAGTCACAATTTTTTTCAGTAGAACTGGCAGCCAATGGCACAGTTCTCTCTTGGCACCTTCCCACACAAACTAGATAACTTTTTTTTTTTAAACTAAAGTAGCCAATCTGAAAAGGTGTGGAGTTCAGTATACATATAGTGAAGGGGCAAAATATAACACTTAGAACCTTAAGGAACCTTATACAAATAGTATTTTCTCAACCTCCAAGTCTTTGAATAACCTCATCAAGTTCAAAGAACAGATTAAGAAAAAGTTGAGGACAGCTACTCCTCTACAGAGCTATAACGGTGGTATTCTTTTCTCTTTTTTGTTTAAGTGATTTAGCTACAGAACGTAAATGGGGTTGGTCCATCGCATCTAGCCATAAACCAAATTCCTTGGGACACAGAAGCAAGAAATCTACTAAAAACTAAGTAGTAACATCAACACCAAGAGAAACACAGTCTAGCTGTCTTCTCTTTAAGAATTTTTTGTTTTATTTATGGCCTAGTCTTATTATAGCAACATTCTGCAGATTTTTTCTGTGTCAGAATATTTAATAAATGTATATTCTTGAACTATAGGTGCATGGTATCAATAAACTATGCAGTGAATGTAACCTTTGTCTCCTAACCCATGTTTGCAAATGACTTTCTAGCATTTCACTGAACAGGTGAGCAACACAAACTGACACACCAGTATTGTGGCAATCAAATACTCCAGTCTGGACTACAGCAGAGACTCAAACATATGAAAGAAGCTATTGTAGCTAGTTAAAACTATCAATTGAAGATAACTAACATTTTAAAACACTTCATCTGAGAATACATCTTATTTCATCTGCAGGCAGGTTTTGGTCCAGAAGTTGGATTCTACACTCACAGAGAAAATAAATGAGTTAAAAGAACAAATAATAAAATGCATCTAATTGAATGCCTCATTGCTGAAACCAATTAACATCTTCTTAGTCATGCTGATATCTGTGATCATATCTAGTTTGGTGACTTCCAATCTAGGCTTTTTTTGTTAAATACCAACAGTCAGACATACACAGCTCATATTATAAAAAAAAATAGTGGAATCTAATCACAAAGCACACAGTGTCTCTGTAGAGCAAAATACTACTAAAGGGCCACATCCTCCCAAAACATGCATGAAATTGCTATTGATGTCTTCTGGGACTCAGCGTGCAGTGAAAAAGCAGGACGTGGCCTTGTGAAGTAAACTGCTTCAGAGTTGTTCAAAAAGAGCATACTAGTTTAGGGGCAAATCCTGCACCTCTTGCTCATACAGAATCCCCACAGGTCAGCAGGATAGTCTGGAAAAGGATTTCAGGAGTCAGATTTTTATACTATTAAAAGCCAGATTAAAACAGATGCAGACTTAGACTTTCATTTAGATTATAAGAAATGCTTTCCTTAAAATCTGTTAAATGTTATAGTATTGGGCTATGTCCCCTTTTCCTTGTACTTCGTACTTATTAAATACAGAGTAATGTGAACCTAACCGTAGTCTTCCCCTTTAAGCTAAAAAAATCTGGATATTCTCTCTATCAGCAAATAAAGATAAGAGTAGCATGCTGAAAATGCGAGTTTTACTGCATATTTCAAGAGGTGATAATGCACTTTTCATAGCAAATTCTTTTTTCTGTATCCAAAAAAAAAAAAAAAAAAGAAATCAATAAGGTAACCATGCTCCTTTTTGAAAAATATGGAATTCTCAGAAAATATAATTACAGAGCCATTTCTGAATTATTACAAATTTACATCATCTCAAGAGCACAAATAAATTGTAATTACAGCATACTAGAAAATGAGAAAATAGCCAACTATTTGTGGTAGGAAAGCTTTCAAGAAAAATAAACTTACCCAAGTACACATGAAAATACTGAAAACTAATTGAAGAATGTGAAACAAGAGTGCTTTTGTACCTATGCAAAGGTTCATACTCAGCCAAGAACTCTAATTGAGGGGACGGAGCCCACAATGACTGAATACATGACTTTTACAAATAAAAGCAGCTGGCTATGAAGAGTCTCTTAAAACTAATCTATTTTTCAATACATTTTATTATGGTTGTCAAAAATCCAATGATGCAGGTTAGTAGCATGTCGCTATAGAAACACCACCACCATGGTAGCCGCATAATCTTTGCTTATTTGAAAGTCTGACAGTTTCCCTTGATTAAAATAAGGATACTTCATTATGAGTATTAAGCAATGCTTTATGAGTTATGTAAAGTTTATGATTTTTCATTTATGGTTTAGAATCTTAACCACATTGTCTCACTTATGCATAATCCATCAACCCAGGTGACAAATAGTCTTCTATATTTACACACCAGGAATATACAAGGAGTATACTGTATTAGCAGCTGAAACTACAAACGCCACTGTCAATCAACTGGCTGGCATAGGACCATATTTCTTGTCACCAAGAGGCTTAAAGCAAAGAATCTGTGCCTAATTCTCTTAAACCTTACAGGTCAAAAGGTTTTAAAATTATTTTTGACACCATTTCTTTGCTTTGTCAACAGGCCTGAGTACTTTTTAACATGTAAAGGATATCAAAAAGCTGCTCATCAGAACAGTCTGGCATTAGCAATTTATGGGTTTAAAGTCTGGAGTGCACAGTAATTCCACTGGTGTAACAGCATGCCATTCTGGAATGAGAGGATGGAGATGCAGCTGTACAACTGTAATTTTTACTAACGTAAAACCTCCAAACCAATCACTTGCACTCTGGGCAACCAGTACTTGCTGAGTCAAAGCCACCTCACCACCTACAGTTGCACTGCAGTGCAGAACACCCTGCTATCGTTGCATAACTTGTCATGCAGCCACTTTCCTTCCCAGCGTTTTTATGCCTTTTTGAAGGTCTTGCTTCCCCCACACACCCCCAAACATGCATACAGGGTCTCTGAATTGGCAGCAGTGATGTCATCCTCGTTTGCTGATCTACTCTGCACAATCATGAGAAGTGCCACCCTGGAAAAGTCAGGGCTTTTTAAATTTTTCAGGAACCCAGCTGTTTTGAGCCTTTCCTACTAGAGCTGTTGTCTTACAGCAAGTTCAAAGCCCCAGCTGAAGCTTAGGCCCCATCCTGACAGGCCAGCAGAAGGAAATGCAGCTCCTTCCCAGCAGACTTCCCAGTCCAGAAACTCTGGAGATACTGAATGACTGGAAAACCATCCCCCAACACAAACTGCTGGCTACGGCTCTTGGGAACTGCAGCCAGCATCTTCTGCACTCTGCCCAGCGCTTTCAAGACACAGTTCCCGTGATGTGGTGAGGAGTGGAGACGTGCCATGCAGCAGGCAGTGCAGCACTTCTCACAGAGCCAAGAGCTCGCAGTGGCAGGACACTGACCTGCCACCTAGAAATTACTACACAAACCTCTTCACAGTTTGTCCAGCCTGCTGCACTCTCCCAGCAGAGTGGAAAGCTGCTCAGCTGAAAACAAAGACAGCAGACTGGGCTGGGAGATGCTGTAAACAATGGGGGCAGGGGGGACACCTACATGCCGAAGACAAATAAGGTGAAAGTTGATTAATGCTGGGAGAAGCTTGAACTTGGTGAAGGGAACATAGATTTGAAGAAGAGAGAGAAAAGACAATAGAATAAGAGGGGGAGAGGGGCGCACAGGAGACAAGACACCAAATAGGGAGAGCATGGGAAGGACTGAGGGGACAGAATAAGAAAAAAAGGAAAATACATTGTTTTTACGCTGAAGAAATCATCAAAACTAGGGTCCAGCTCCCCAACATTACATTCAGACACCAGAACAAAAACAAGTGCTGAAGGAAGCTTAGAAACTCTGGAGCAGGCATGCCCATTTGCCTTGCCCAGAGTTAATTCTAGAATCATAGAATCATTTAGACTGGAAAAGACCCTTAAAATCATCAAGTCCAATCATAAACCTAGCACTGTCAAGTCCACCACTAAACTATGTCCTTAAACACTCTATGTCTTTCAAACACCTCCAGGGATCGCGACTCAACCACTTCCCTGGACAGCCTGTTCCAATACTAGACAACCCTTTTGGCAAAGAAACTTTTCCTAAGATCCAATCTAGACTTCTGGGGAGAAAAAAACCAACATCCACCAGCCTACAACCTGTTTTTAGGTAGTTACAGAGAGTGATAAGGTCTCCCCTGAGCCTCCTTTTCTCCAGGGTAAATCACTCACAGCTGCTCATGATACAACTTGTTCTCTAGACTGTCCACCAACCTTGTTGCTCCTCTTTTGACGTGCTTCAGCACCTCAATGTCCCTCTTGCAGTGAGGGGCCCAAAACTGAACACAGTATTTGAGGTGCAGCCTCACCAGTGACAAGTACAGGGGGACAATCCCTTTCTTAGTCCTGCTGGCCACACTGTTTCTGATACAAGCCAGGATGCTGTTGGCCATCTTTGTACCTCCCGAGACTTGTTGTGAGGGGTTCCCTCCTCTCTTTTTCAGGGAACAGGAATTTGAGATCGCGTAACAAAGGACATTACAAAACTATGAAAATCTGTTTCTTGCACAGGAACAGAGCTGATGCCTTAACACTAGTGAAATTGGGAGTGCTTCAAATGTGGTAAAGGAGGCAGTGATGATGAGAACAGGTGCTGGTGTCCCTGCACCTTTGCTTTACTGCAGATTTATCATTGCCAAAGACTACGTTCTTCCCTTATTTCCAAATGACTGTGTAACACTAACCTAGACTTGTCCCAGGCTTTCCTAAATGTTAAGTTAAAAGCAATTATTATTAATAAGAACAAGAATAATATGCAGCCTTGAAGACCCTAGCCTTGCTGGAGCAGGTACCTTCTCATTCTTCCCCATTCTTACAAGAGTTGATTCTCCTGTCTGCCAAACTACTTAGTTCAGACACTGGAGCAGAGGGAAGAGGGAAGGAGAAGGGGGGGAGGGTAGCCAACACAACAACACTGTGCAACCCCCAGCAGCACTCTGGGTCTGAATTTTGGCCCACAGCCCAACGCTAGTGAGTACCACTGGCTTCAGCAATATTGCATGAAATATTATCATAAGGTTATATCCATTTTCCTCCCTGCGCTGTATGTGTGCGCTGAGTCTGGTTTTTATTTTGGTTAAGGGCAAGGACGCTGCATTCAACAACCCAAACCAAAACTCCTGATTAAAACAGTATATTTCATCATAACATATGCATAGAGACATAAATATCTAAATAAACATGGATTTGATAAAAATTGTCATGAACCAAACCAAGACAATGAGCTGCAGAACACTAATGCATAAAAGGATCACACTTTAGCCTTCCTTAACTTTACCCTGCTTCAGCCTTGCATCAGGACAACAAATTACTTACCACTGTTAGACCTCCCTTCCTTTGTTCCACTGTTTAAATATGTCAGCTTGCTGCTCTGACATTCAGAAAGCAGCACAGCCACGAGCTTCTCAGATCTCACTGTAGACAAAGAGATAGACACAAACCTCATCCCTAGGTCTGACCTTTGTAAGGGTTGCAACCTGTCTGGCAGGATAGGGTAAGTGATAGATAACAGCCCATCTTAAGGGGTGGGAAGAAGAGAGCGAATAAATACATCTTCCATAGCAGGAAGCAGGAGAGATGAAAGGCAGAGATACACGATTCCCATCAAGAAGTGAGGTGAAAAAGATACATGTATCTTGGAAGCAGAGACTGCAAAGTTCGTGAAAAGCAGGAGAAACAGAAACCCTCAGTGAGAATAGAAACAGTCCAGATAATGACAGCAGCCATATGATGAACCCATTCCAACTTCAACAAAAGGAAGTGTAGAAATTTCTACTGTTACTGGAGGACCAAAAAAAAAAAAAAAAAGAAAATTCAGTTGTGTACAAGGTAACTAAAACACTCTTGGTGGTGGACTACAAAATATTTTTCATTTCAAGCAATTTCTGATCAGTTTCAAGGTTTTCCTTTTCTTCCCTCTGATACTTGTTCTCTTTACCATGTTCCTTCTCCTATTCCCAGATGAATTAAATTTTTCTTTTTCTATAAAATTAAAGTTTGGGTTACAGCAAAATAATTATCTCCCTTTCAACAAAACTGCAACTTTTACTTCTTTCTCTCCTCCACCTTGAACAACTCCTGTGAGTTCCAGTGTGCTCCTTTCATCCTTACTGACATTACAGATGGTTTTGCTTTGAAAGCGTAACCTTCTCTGCTGAATAATACATATATTGCTTACAATACTACAGTTTTATGTGTGACATAAAACTGCTTTTGATTCATCACATCTCTTCAAAAAGTGAACTAGAGCACATTTTTATATTGAAGGAAAGGGTAACACAGACTGATAGAAGGACAATTAAGAAGCAATTGAGGATTACTTTCCTGTACATATGTAAGAGAACAGTCAGGTTTAGAGCTGACAGAAAATTCAGGGAATTTCCAAGACAGTGGGAATCAGAAGAGCATACAACGCCCTAGTTCAGCTTTGGATAATTACAAGTTCCTTCTTTTTATGGACGCGTCTTGCAATTGAGTACATGTCACACCTGGTTGCTGACACTACCTAGTGCCTTCTGGACTTCTCTTGGTAGGGAGCTCTGACTGCTTTCAACTCTTTTTCGGTTAAAAAAAAAATAGAGTGTAAGGTGCAAAAATTTTTGGAAGTGTTTCCCTTTGTTAAGAAAGGTACCAGGAAGTCTTACCTGCAAGAAAAACAAGTTACAAATTGGCAACATCAGGTTTCAGTAATAATCCCTTTTCCATTCTCTAACTAATTCTGTCTAAATCACAGGCCTTTTGCTTGTCTGAGTTTGAGATGCTTCAGATGTTGATCATGCAGAAGAAACTCCCAAACACAGATCTGAAGGTAGCAGGCAATGCAGCAGGGCTGTCAGACTTGTTAAGACACATTCAACATTGATTCAGTGTATACTTTGAGGGGGGCCCAAGAGCAGGCTTTTATCCAAACCTATTGAATTCTAGTTCAATTTGACATTTAGGCTGAGGTTTGGACATGTTCTTATTTTTTGGGGAGTGATTCATCCACAAGTTTAAGTTATCCAGGAAAAAAATGTGGGATTAAATCAATCCTAGATGTTAGTATTTAAAAAGGAAAAACCACGTTTAATATGATCTGAATGGCAGTAGAAACCTGAAGCCGCAGAAAAACGATACATATATGGGAACAATAGCATAAATACTAAAATCAGTGTATCTTAAATACAAAAATGTATCCAGAAACAGTTTCCAGGAGCAGGATCCTATATTGCACAGAAATGGTTAAGAAAGTAACTCAAATTTTGCCAGCACCAGGACAAAGCAGAGCAGGAGGTGTTTCACCAGCCATGTATCAGATTAGCCCCCCTAATCCAGCTGGGTACTCCCATTAACAGCTGCTCTTGGTTGTACACACAGTACAGGCAGGCATGGAGACCCAGTTCCCATTTACTCCTCTACACCCAGCCCCCAGTAACCCACATAGCAAAAAAAAACCTGCTATACTTTCTTGCCAAGATCCAAGACTCTGGGATTTTAATCTGGGAGGGAGGAAAGGAAAAGAAACAAAGTGAAAGCTTGCAGCTGGTTTGGGTCTCGGATGGGAAAAAAAAAAAAAAGAGAAGCCATAAACTATTCTATTCTTCAAAAGAAGATGGGCTCAGGAGTTTGGAAAGAGATTTCTGATTGCATTGGAAAGATTAAAACAATGATAACAAAATAGGTTTCAGAAATGGAAAATGGTCTGGAAAAGTCTCCATATCTGCATATCTAATCTGCTTTTCTTCAGCTGTCTAACCAAATGGTGATTCTGCACTGTAGTTTCCTATTAACAAAATCATAAGGAAGGGATCGAGTGCCAAAACATTTATTTCCATAGTGAAAGGCAGATTAAGTGTTGAAAAAATCATCAGTTTTGTTGATGTTTACATTGTGAATAGTTAAGCTGTGGTAAAGTCTTAAGTGATCATTTTTGTTATGAAAAGCAGTGACAGGACATTTGTATTTTGAAAGCATCTGAGTTTATCAGATTATGATTTGTAGCATATCTGTGGTCTTTCCCTAGAGCATGTTGTTTGTGTGTGCACGTGCGGCTCAAGTGTTCTATCCTGTTAGCCAAAGCATGTATGGAAGGAGGCACTTTTATTTTCTAACCAGGGCTATCCCTCCGTACATCACACGCTGGGCCTTCCCCTCCCCAGCTGAACCCCACATGCTGCAGGACCCTGTGCTGGGAGTTGCACTTCTCCTGGCCCAGACCAGCAATATAAGGAAGCCTTGAAATCCACCTTACATGAGTTTGAAACAGCTCAGTTTATTTTCCCATTAAACTCTCCCCATCAGTTTCTCTGAACGCACTCGCTTTGATTCACTCCAACTTCCATTCCTTTAAAGACACATAGGCTTAGGAAAAAGCAAAAGGGAGGTCTCATCTGACCATACCAGATCCTGCAGAAAGTATTTAGGATTCAGCAAGTCAATACAGCGTAGCAAAGCATGCACTAAAGAGCTCTAAGACCACAAAGACAACATCTTCTCCTCTATATGCTATTGCCATATTTGTCCCCTCAACAGACTGTCTGAAGTGGGGGATTGACACCAGGCTCAAAATCCTGGTCCCATATGAGATTAAGGAAGTCATTGTCACATTGCCCTGGGTGCGCGTGTCTGGGGGAAGGGGGCTGCCATCAGTCACCCAGCAAGGGGTACCAGTCTCGCAGGGCAGGCTGGGGATCAGCCATCCCAAGTGCAGCTTGCCTCAAATCCTTTTTCCTCTCAAAGTGATACACTACTGTAATACAGGACTTTTAACCAGAAAAACTGCTGAGCACCACAGGCTGACAACACACAGGGACAAAGCCCAGCTGCTACGCAGACCTCTTGTGAAGGAATGCGCTTCCGTGAATGTTTGCGCGCACCCAGCATGTCTTAAAAACAGAGGGGTGTAACAAAAACAGGCCCCTTCTTCCAACCTGTCAAGTCACACGCATTCAACATGCGATTCTCTGATCCAATTCCTTCTTCAGGCTTCCCCCTGCTGGCCCCAAACCCTGCATATTTCCAGCCAACTGACATAACTGCTTTCTTCCCCACTGCAAACACCACATCAGTAGAAACCGCCCAAGACAGCACAGAGCGCCCAGTATAAAGTCACCGACTGGGAGAGAGGTAAGACCTAAGTAGAGCCCCACATTCACAGAGGTCTGGTAAAAGGCAAGTTCTGCACTTGTAGTCAAGGGCCAGAGCCTATGTGCAATGCTCCTTTCCAAGCACACCACCCCTTCACCACATAACCCTTGTAGGAACAAGGAAGCATCCACCCATGTCTGTGGGTCTGTCTCACTCCAGAGGAACACAACTTCGCCATCCCCTGGCTGTGGTATTCTGCAGGGAGGGAAGAATTGTGTTCCCAGCCCTGCTCCAACATCCTTTTATCCACCACCATGAGATGAAATCAAGACTGATATTATTGTCAAAGTGTACTGTTTCAGTTTTTTCTAGTGGATGAGAGAGGGCATTTCAGTTTTAGCACACTACACTCAGTACCAGTTGAGAGGGTGATTTTACTGCCTTATGCCTAAACGAAACTGATAAGATACTTGTATACTTCCCTTCTTGTACAGGTATAAATACTTGTAGGAACAGATCCATTTCTATAGTCTCTAGGCATCCAACCTAGAGGCAAGCTGAGTTCAACAGAATCTGTATTGCTTTATGGATATGGTTAAAAACCAGACCTTCTTTATTTAGCTGAGCATGGCTCAAGACTAAATTCCTCTGAAGTAAATTCACTGCCTGCATGAAACGCAGGTCAGCAAGCAAAGAATCAGACCTTAAGGTCTGAACAGTTACCCTATGTGATCAAGAAAAGGAATACCTATTCCTATATTGGAAATCCATGTTCAATTACATCATCAGCCAAACCCTGTCCAAAGATCAGTTCTCACACACACACGCTTTCCATATCCATTCCAGACTAGGAACAGCAAGAGCATTGAGAACATACTGGGTCTCCACATCTGCTCCCTTATCCCAGATATAGGGCAGCACAGGTATTTCCCTACTCATACCCATGTGGTCTAAGGGAGCTATCGAAAAGGGTCCCCAGCTACTTATTCAGTAAGTTTAGGACAATTTTCTTTAGACACTTAGGTCAAGACTGTTCCCAGCAGAGTTCTCCAAATCTCTGGTTTTAAGTAATACCAGGACACAAGCAACAGCTATTTAGAAACTGATTCTATCACCCTTAGGCATTTAAGGCAGCTAACGATCTGCATCACCTTTTATTTTGCAGCACAACATCACAAGATCCAGACTCTCAGATCTAGATGAGCAAAACCAAGATGATCTCAGAAAGAAATGCACTCCAATGCCTGTACATTGGGGTGCATCCCCTTGTCTGAGATAATCTTGGTGGATAAGTACACGTAGAAATAACAGTCTTAAGGGCTAGAGCACGAAAAATGAATTTGCAGGTGTTTACACACGTAAAGCTGTGCACACAGAAAGGACACTGATGAGACCCCTTTGCAAATCAGATCTTTACACAACGTAAGTTCGGAAGTAGTAAGGGGTAGGTTTATTTCCTCTGAACTACTGGAGAGAGACAAGGGAGGAGGGGGTTATACCGATATTCAGTGCTGGCTTCCAGAGATTGAATTAAAGTTCAATTTATATAGTTCCCAAAATTCCTCAATATGTCACTACCAGCAAGGACCCGGGGAAGTGCCAAAACACAGCTGCCCCGCTATTTTCATTTCCTTGACAAATCAAAAATTGCTTTTCTCCATTTTAATTCAGCTAGTGTTGGATTGTGTTCACCCCAAAAATCAAATTTCTTTCTTCCAACTTAACTAGTTTTTTACTTCTCCCACCCATTCCACTTTTTGTTATTTAAAGATTGGAATGAAAATATAATTTCCAGGTGTATTATTTTTACTTAAGTTCCATTTGGCCTGTTTCTCCCTCACCCACAGACATCCAATATTCCAAATTTGCAGTGAATTTGCTGTTTATCACACAAAATCCCTATATTTTTAAAAGATACCGTAAAATCGGAGTGTGTGATAACAAAACTGCTGAAAGCGAGGTAATACAGGGAGAAGGACCTTTACAAAGATGGAATTTGAAGCAGTTGGATGTATTTCATATGAGAAGCAACTAGAGGCACCACAGAAAAAAAGATTGTTACAACAGCTATTTTCTTATCTAAAATCAAAATCAAGAGGTTTATTCAAATTTGTTGGCACCTGACAAATTCAAAATCATCCAACAGAAACACTGCCATGTAGAATATTATTAGATCAAAGAATTATATGCTGCAGGAAATAAGAAAATAAAATGAGCAATATTCAAACAATAGGGTAGCTGGATACGTACAGGTGGATATACAGTTAGCACCGACAACTGATTTCAGGAAGTTATCAAATCACATCACATAAGGTTTAAGAAAATTTCAACTTAAGAAGAAGAAAACTTGATGAAACAGATTCTTCCATAACCTGTCTCAAAGTTCTTACCAAAAGCAGCAGTCATCTGTCCTAAACTGAAACAAGAATTATATTCAATAATTGAGAAGAAAAAAAACCAAGGGAGGACAGGAGAAAATTATGTGCCAAATTCACATCATAATCCTGTTGAATCTTTGCTCATCTTTTATCTCTCTACTAATGATGTATTTTTTTTTTCATTGCATCTCATCACATGGAAAAGGTTCCTATGGAATGACACATTAAGAAATTCAGGGACTGTGAAAGAGTTGAAGAGGAAAAACCAAGCCAAAATCCTGTCTAAGAAATACTTCCTGCTCACCTGCATTGGGGTGAACAGCAGAGCTGGTGAAGCTGAAGATTTTGGTAGCATAGATCTTCACATTACTGTTGAAGAGATTATATGAGTGGAAAATCCCCTTCCTTACGGATCAGGTCTGTTGAAAACTAACTGAACAATGTTACCATTGCAAGGCACACGTGCAGAGAAAGTGAGGTAGGAATCAGTGGAGCAAGAGAAGGATGGAGGAGTAATTAAGCAAAGTACAGTCCTATCACTGAGCCTTGAAATAGCCAGCTCCCTGGCCAAGGGAATATAATTAGCCAAGGGAACCTAAATGAAAGATTTAGGCAGAAATTGCAACTGAAAATTGAAAGTCCCAGAGATGTAATTAGTGAGTTTGATTAGGGGGACAAGTACCTTGCCAATTCAAAATAGGTTGATAGATTTAGAGAGAAAGAAAGGGAAAAAGGTAAGTTTTTGTGGTTGAAATCAAAGAATTGAAAATATTGCATAAAAATCCAGGATGCGGATTCTTTTTAAAATATGTTAGGTATGTAAAAGGGTGCAGGAAAGAGCCACAGAAACATTTTAAGGACTGCAGAAAATGATCAAACTTTAAAGGTTAAATCTGTTTAATTTATTAAAGCAGAATAAACTGGTATCTTCACATAAAGAGTACTAGATCCTCAAGGACTACTTTGAACTAATGCTAGAAGTTTTAAGTAGTACCTTGCAAGTAAAGCCAAACACACACAGATAAAGTAAGATAGTATTGGTTTGGTTTTTGGACAGTGAAATTGGTTAAACATGGTAGCAACTACAAAAAGAACTAGAAAAAATTTCATCATTTCAAGTCAAGACTGTTTTGGTAAGATATGTTTCAACTAAAAAAAAAAGCAATGGGGATCGATCAATGCCTGTGTATTGTTTCTGTCAAGTTTTCTGTCTTGCTGGACACAGGCAGTTAGACCAGATTATATCATATTCTCCTAGCCCTTAATTATCTGCATCTTGTACCTGCAGTTCTGGTTGCATGTGTTGTAAGACCCCAAAACAGATCTTCCATGTAGTCATACTTACACCTAAGGCTAGTCTACATTTTACTAAACTTTCTTCTCCCTTTCTTGCAGCTGGTAGATGAGATATTACCATTTTCCACTGCCCAGCCAAACATTGCTTTAGTCTTTTGTATGTAGCTCTTTATTGCGTAAGTAGTACTACCACATGTTTTACATCATCTCCCTCCAAAAACAAAGATGATGTTAGCATAGAGCTACACCATCCTGCACCTACCCTCTGCTTGTGTGTAGTTCAAACAAATTTGAAACATTATTGGAAACCTAACACGGATCCAGCTTTTGAAGTTACTCTACACAGAAGCATAAGACCAGGACTGTGTTAAATCATCTCTGCAAACAGTTGATGCCGAGGCAAGATTGAGTATACCTAAACTGTTCTGTTTAAACCACCGTTAAGACCTACCAAGAGAAGGGACCCCACAGCCTCCTAGGTAACCTAGTAAAGAACAGAATTAAATTACTGTTGGGGCTAGATCACTAAATCGTGTAAACAAACACTGATCAGTGGGCCAAAGAAGTCATCCAACTACAAGAAAAGGTCTGACACATGGATGATTAAGATGCCTGCCATCCCAACAGCTTCAGTCTCAGAAGGCTATAGCAGTGTAAACTATTGCTCTAACTCTCAGTAGTGACTGCTGCAGAGGCATTCTCCCACCAAGCCAACAAGGACTATGAGCAAAATGAGCAATAAATACCTCCGCTGCAAGTCCACCAACATCTTTCAGGGCTGATATTTGCCTAAGCGAGCCCTGAATTCCAAGCACTGTGCATTAAAATGTGCTGTTTACAGAGAGACCTCAGCATTTCCAGTTTTGCATATTTATTTTCTCTGTAAAACAGCCAGGTTCTAATATTATGTTTCATAGGGTGCATTGCTTCAGTAACCCTGACTGATGCTCAGTAGCACCTGGGAGAAGGCCAGCTATTCTCATCCAAGTTCATTCATTAGTCTTTAGTGGAAAGGTCAGGCTATTCAAGGGAAAGCTATACCACAAGAGTTATTTTTGCAGCTCACAGAAAGGGTTTCACCAAGATCCATACTATCACGTTGCATACTGCTTGTTTTCCTCACACTTACTTGTCCTGTCAGCTAATACATCGTTCACACACGATGCTTTCAGCTGGTTTAATTTGTGCCCCCACAATGAATTAGAAATGCAAAGCTGAATGCTCTTGTTCCCAATTACACTGTCAGCACCAACAGCCAAAGAATTATGGATTTAAGTACTCAGATTTATACCACAGTTTAAAGCAGCAAAACTGAGTGAATTGAATGAAACACCTTAGGAAACCAGTACCAAGCTATGGAAAGTACAACCAGAGCCACTAATCTACAGAACTGCAGCAGAACACCAAAGTCTATGACATGTGTCAATAAGGGTATACAAGTGTCCTTCACAGGATTTACAATGTATATATTAAGAAGCCAGAAGGATTTTAAAAAATTGCTGTACTGACAACCTTAAAGCTAACTGCATATGTTTTGACATCATATATGGTATGACAGGATACCACCACAAAGAGGTGCATTCCAAACAACTCATACCAGTGTTTTGAATAAGATATGATTTATATTTACTTTTGTTTTGTATTTTTAGTAGGGGATAAATAACAATAAAACATGTCACATTTTGTTTATTCTTTTTTGGCCTTCCCAGCCAAGCATGCTCTCAGTCTGCAAGCATTTAATGTTTCAGCATCAGTGCTTTACCACAGAAGACATCTGAAGGTTATCCTCTTCCCTTTACTCTAATAAATTATATAACTCAAAGGTTGATCAAAGCACTCTCTCAACTTGAGCAAAGTAATGAAAGAAAAGTTTAAATTAGAATCATTTAAGTTTCCTCAGTATTGAAAATGTGGCTATGCCTGGCAGAGGGGAGGGGGTTGGGTTTTGTTGCTGATTTTTTTTTATTTATTTTTAAACAGACATAATCAAATCTTCTTTTAAAGTTGCAATTAATTGCTAGCTGGGAGAGGGCACAACCCATATGGAATTGAATTTCTCTTTGGAAATCATGTGTTTGCATTCCTCCTATATGATGATTTTTACCACACCAGAAACTTCCTAATTAATTGCAACCTACTTCACTACCCTGAAACAGATGTAAATAAGAACTTTTTCTAGTCACTTTAATCATCCTTCCTACACATGTATGTAAAGGAGGGTACTGGAGGCTTGGCACACCTACAGACTAAATTGCATTTCACCGTCTCCTGAAGAATATCAGGAACTATTTCCAGTTGAATGAAGGACAGAAGCAAGATTTCAAAAACATTTTATTCACTGTTACTCTCATTCTGCTCCAAAGGAAGTCAATGCTTAGAGCTCTTTGAACATCCCACCTGAAGCAAAATGGCTCTAAGGGATGAAATGCAAAACATGACTTGAGAAAGCCACACTCTCCATGTTGTGCTTCAGAGTCAGGGGATATTATCAGAACCTGAGCATTTGGGAAAATCTGCCAAGTGATTGAGCTTGGGTTTAAGCAGAAAAAGGCTGGCAGGATCACAGGAGAGCTTAAATTATTGAAGAACTTAAAAGTGAGAAAAAGCTAAAGCAGTAAAACCCAATGAAAACAAAATAGTGGAGACTGAAACATGCCCAGGAGAAGCAAACATGGCCTCACGCCAATCACCATCAGCTTGAAAGATGGTACTTATTAAGGAGGGAGTTTCATACTCAAGAGACTGTTTTGGAGTAAAGCTGTGGAATCAGGAAGAGGGTAGCTCAGATGATGGATACTGCCAGTGGAAAACTCACAATAGGCTTGCTAACAAAGACCCCTGCAAATATTAAAAGACTGAATAGGAAATTGCAATAGTCTCTCAGTCTAGCTCTATCTTAGTATTTATTTTCCTATCTAGAAATCATCAGTTGTAAACTAATCCCTTGCCCCAACAGGACTTTCTTTTGGGTTGGAGGCCAAAGGCCTCTATAATAAAGAAGAGCTGATCTTTTGAAGCCAAATGATCACTACTATCGCCACATAATTACTGAGGTAGCACCCTTAGTTTATACAATATAACATATAAAGTGAACCATGACTTGCAACATCATACACTTTAATGCAGTGCAACCCCAAAAGGAAAGTAACCTCCTGCTACACAGCCTACGGCACTTCTGAACAGAACATTATTAGGTTAGGAAAATTCAGTCAATGTGATTGGTATGAATATCTGATTTTTAGGTCTCTTGAGGCACTGGATCAGGATTTGGGAAATCTGCATTCAATTTCTGTCTCTGCCAGAGACTTCCTGTGCAACCTTGAGAACATCACTCCACTTTTTTAGGCCTCTGACTGCTCATAGGCAAAACACTGATAGATACTACTTCCCCATTCTTCCAGATATATATATACACACCAGTTGTAAATTTATATTGCAGCCGTGTCAGTCACTGCCATAGCACTTCATACCAGGTTGTCTCAGGCTCTGTAGAATATGAGCAGAAATGCTAAAACTTGTTTTAACATCCACCGTTTCAAGAAAATTCTAGCCTTTTAAAACTTCTTCATTGCTTCAGGATAGGGATGTCTGTCCTACAGTGATTCATAGCTTGCAGGGGAATGTATCCCCATGGATTTTGTACATTTTAAAGGGGCAGGTCTGCAGATCAAGGAAAGAAACCTGCTTTCCTAACATCAGAACCACTTTACCACACCACCTTTTCCTACTTCTCTTCCCAAAACTATTTTTGTTTCATCACATGCAAGGGCTGTCTGGGAGCAAGAAGACAAACTGAAACTCCTTTTGATAATAAAATCATGAAATTGTGAAAAATAGGTTTTTCAGTTGACTAATTTGCCTTGGCTTTTATTCAGTTCTTTCTCTCACAGACTATATTCAGGACTCTTAAGGGCCACTCCAATACGTTGAGATTCATACTCAAGATGTCTCCTCACAATGCAGTAGGCTCTCACTTTCAATTATCAACACATCCCATTCCTCATCATCTGTGTCAGGGGCTGTATAAGCCCTAACAGCAGTGACTTCAAAAAAACATAAAAAAACCAAAAACCACACCATATTTAAGAACATCCAACTGTTCCACATCTGCACTGTGCTCAGCCAGACTGAAAATGTGTTCCGAGTAAGTGATGGAAACAGGTCAGTGTAAATACTTGGCAACAACAGCAGACATGGCAGTGTCTTGCTTTTTATTTCAAGAACTAGCGCATAGCCTCTGTAATGGAAAAAAAAAATCTCCAAGGGCAAGGTGATTTGCTCCAGATAGACATTTAGCATGCCTGTTTTGATGTTCAGCCCTAGAAATCTTTTATTATGTAAACACACCTCCCCAGAGGTAGGATTTATATTTCTTCATTTATTTGATGATCAGAAAGGTCAAATATACTTAATTTCTTCAAGTGACATTAGAACTAATGTCCTATCATTAGCATTTTGAGCTGCTGTCACTGCAGTCAAGCATTTTAACAGCAGTTATTCCTCTCTTTCCCATCCCTTTTCTTTCAGGATGCTCCCAAAATATTACATCAAGCAAAGTTATCAGTGTGATTATCTTTGACTTGTACTTGGAAGGAACCTAGATTATTTTTCACACATAAAACCTACTCAGCTTGTTTAAGTGCTCTGGTCAAAGAGAGAAAAAACAGATAGAGGCATTTTGCTTTTGGAAGCAGCCCTTAACAATGTATAACTTCATGGTAGTAGGGGGATATGGTTTCAATTCTAACCTGGATCAGACTCTAAATATTCTGACACGGATCAAGAAGAATTGCCAAAACATATTCTTCCCTTTCAAAACATTCCATTGGCTGTGGCCTCATTAGGCCATTTAAACACTATTTTAAAAAAAATTAAAAATACTATGTTAAAAGGTTAGATTGAATAGTGAACTGTACTACAACGTCACTTTAATTATGCTACTTTGTGCCCCAAAGAGTGCATATAGTGTCAGCTGTCAGATTAACAGCTATTCATTTGGGCAATGCATAATTTTATATTCACTAAGTTCATCTCTACCAGTTATTCTGGAATTACTAAAATCAAAACCATTGTTTTCTCTTATGTGGCAGGTTAAGGCAGCTTGCCATAAACACCACTATGAGAAACACTTCAAGAACCACAGTTGGCCCTGCTTCAGAGTAGGATTGGACCAGATGACTTTCAGAGATCCCTTTCAACCTAAATTAATCTGCAACATCCTTAAATGACTTTTTCCACCTCTTTTTTGAATTCATTTCCTGAGCATTTCCTTTGCATTGACAAATACGTTAGATTATATCACACAAAGTTTCTACTGGCCACACAAGTTGCTCAGTCACGTTTTTAATCAGCTTTATGGCAGCATTCAGCAATAAGCATCACCATGGTTCTTCCACTGTTACAACCTACCTTTGTATTTGCTTACTAAAGAAAGCAATCCAAATATTATTGAAAAAAAAAGAAGTTTATACTCCCATTAAACCACAAAGGTGTTACCAGAGTGTCCTGGGGTAATAATACAGCTTATTTAAGTACCACCTTACCCACACTTTCATCTACTTCCCTATGATAAGTTTTTTATACTTACCAATCTCTTATTTGCATTTTCGTAGAGCAAGGTAGGAAAAAGGACCTTACTAAGGCCAATACCACCATGAAGCCATCATATTTTAATTTCTTGCTTTCCTCTCCTGTGTGAAGGGACATTCAGCACAGTCCTGGCCCAACTATCTTGGTAGTCCATAGTTCTCAGGATGAAATCCTAAATTCACCTGTGTTTGTCATTTACCTCTATTAGACTAGCAGTGCCACACTGCAGAGATTTACACCAAAGGATGTAGGTCAAAAGGCACAGGTAAATGGAAACCAAATGAACTTATCAGTGACAGATTACTCTGCTCACACACCTGCAGGTAAATTGCTCATGTAACCATATTGACTTGTGCCCCTGATTGGTAACATCCCTTAGAAGATGTTCTGAAGAAACCACACTATTAGGGAACCAGAGAGAAGATCAACTTATAGATTGCAACTTTTTTAAAAAAAAAGAAAAATCAGGGTAAGGGGAAGTAGATTACTGCTCAGCTTCCACTGTGGAATCCTACAGGATACAGTATAAACCATTATGCATTTTATATTGGTAAATAGCCCAGAAAACAGTAAATAACAGAAACATAACAAACAAAGCTTGTCTTAAAGTAGATATTATAATTCAGAAAGATCTTTGAGCACTCATAAAACATACCCTGAAACATCAGCTGAGGAGTGCAAGCATGAGTTGAACTTGACAAGTTATTAGAAAATTGCTAACAAGACTATGGTATGAGCTCAAGGTACACTCAACGAAAAAACCAGGCAGGATACACCACAGGGAAAGTACTTTCATATTTACACTGTTTCTTGTAATTCTGCTTATCTGCAGCTCACCAAACTCAGAGATACCACAAGATCCCAAATTTATCTTTCAGCTAGACCACAGCGCCCATCCTCAGGTTTACTTAAGTATCTGAAGAGTTCAACCACCACAGGAATAAGACTTTTCTGACTTATTTTAGCCAGAACGCTTCATAACATGTTTTTCAAATTGTAATGAGGACCTTAACAAGCAGCAGAATTTATTATGTTTACTTGACATTCTTGTAGCCCGACACATCAAGCTAATCCCATAGCTACATAATATCCAGTCACAAAAGTCAGTTACATGTTGAGATAAATATACAGATAGTAAATTAGCAGGTTAAAAGCTGTGACAAAAAACTGACATCAAAATTTCACTTTTCATAACAAAACAGTTTTTTAAAGAACCAAAAATTCTTACCTTTATTATACTTTAAATGCCTACTATAAGCTTTAAAAAAAAAAAATCACTATGAACAGTAGCCTAGGCCAGTAGTACCAATTCATCTAGTTAGACGACACCAAGATATGCTGTTCATACCACTAATGAGGATTAGCGTGCTGATGGTATCCTAAAGATAGAGTTGTTAAATAAGCCAAATATACCCCAGGAATCAAGCTCAATGTATAATGCCAGTCTATGCCCATCAATTAGGGTGACACATAGACTGCTAAAAATATACAAATCCGTAACAACCATTGGCGTTCTGAACACAGTCCAACTCTAAACCTACAGGCTGATAGAGCTGGCTTGTAAAGTCCAACAGTATTTCCAGTCAGCAGTGCTCAGTTAGCACAGCCGGCCTGGAGCACTACACTGTTACCTGTACCTCTGGAAGGCACTTTGATCTACTGGATAGCTGTAGATAGAAAATTTATTACCAGTTTTTCAAAGGGGATGCTTTCACATAACTTAAAATTCATAACTGCAAAACAGTTAACACATCAGCCCTCTAAATCAGCCTCTACAAAAGAAGAAAGATCTGGAAAACTAGGTTAAAAAGCCTCTTCTGAGCAACCATTTGCAACAGAGTGTTTCCTATAAAGAAATACATCCTGAGCTGCTCAGGCAATGCTGAAATGCCTCAGGAAAATACACCATGGCCTTGAACCACATATTTAGCAAACTTGTCTTTGTAAGGGACACTACTTGATGAGTTCCATGTCAAAGATGGAGACAGAGAGCCAAAGGAAATGAGAGGAAAGGAGGAGGAATAAGATTAAGAACTCAATCAAGCAAATCAACTTGGAAAAAAAAAAACCCAAAACATAGTACTTTGATGCTTTCTAAAACATTTGGTCTTCCAGTCATTATAAATGCAGAGAGAAAAAAACCGTGCTTGTAGAAGTCTGGCTGGTTTAGTTTGTTAGTAACACGGGTACCACTGAAGCAAACATGGGAAGTGAGCTGTTAATCTTCCTTGTGATTGCCACCAGTGTTCTGCTTCCCTCCAAAAACCAGCAGAGTGACCAGTTCTAGCGAGAACAGCATAAAACAGATAAAAGCCATAAGACAGCTGAATATTAATGCTTGGTGTGCCTCCATTGCTAGTGTGGAAAGAATTCCCTTCTGGTTCCCATGAATCCTGATGCTGCAGCAACCTTGACAACAGGTCATAAGCAACTGTGAATCAGTTGATTCTCTAGATCCCTTTTCATTCTTTCAGGGTTTGAGTAGAGATGCCAGGTCTATCCCTAGGATATCCACTCTTCCTCCAACAGACTGCAATAACTTTGATCTGCCAACCTCCTTTGCAGAATAAAAACGCCTTTGACAAATTCTGTGCTCTCAGAAAAAAGCAAAAGGTAAAGCATCCAAACATACATAGGGTTTTGCTCCTTTTCTAGACTTACAAGCAAAGACAACCCTGAAGAAATTGCTCCAGGAATGATGAATAACATGGTTCAAAGAACATTAATCAAGAACTTCAGATAAGTAATTGATCACCATCTTTAGCTGGCCACACACTCACTTTCATCACTTTGGGATCAGATAATACAGCAGCTGCCAGTGAAAAAAAGAGCATCACAACCATCCTTTATAAGCACTTCCAGAATACAGCTGTGCCCAAACCCATCAAGATTTAGGGTTATTTACAGCTCTAGACAGATATTTTTGACAGCTATTAAGTACTTAAATGTATCCTGTTTTGTTCCACTTCTGGGTTTTTTCCTTGTTTTTAGTGTGACTCTAACATATCGCTGGTTAAGCTTAAAGTTTACCTGATGTCTCCAAACACACCATATGTCTTACAGTCTTTTGTTATAATGACAACAAAAACAAAGCCTGATCTTTGTGGCTCCAGGGATCCATAGAGCCAGCACCAGTCTTTTATCCAAGCCAGTTATAAATGTACAAATACAAATCTAAGAAAGTAAGAGCAACCAGTCCCAGTCAAATAAAGGTCTAGCAAGACTAACAGTGAAGCGCAGGACCATGTAAAAAGGGTGTAACAAAAAAAAAAAAAGAAGAGACTAAAGTCAGTACCTTCAAAGTTTCCATAAGTACACAACACTTTTCATTCCAGCCACCACAGTTATTAGTTACCAGCCTCTCTACCTTTTATTGGTGCATCAGATATCTCTCAAAGCATCCTTTGTATAGTTGAGGAGTTCCTTGTCATGGGGCTAAGTCATGCACTGTTTTGTAAAACTGGTCCCTTCTATTTGCTTTTCAGCCTGTTGCCCAATAATTATACATGCAACCACTTTGAAGCTTTCATGGCCAAAACTAGAAGCTTGTGTGTCAAAATACATTTTTGGCAAAAAAGTAACTGCAAAGAAAGTCTAGATTTGCTGTAATACATCCATATTTCCAAGTCCTTCTGACTCTTTACATTTAAAGGTTATTTTTATAGGTACAGAGCATCAGTAAGTACAGTTCTAGAAAACGTACATAAACTCAAATGCCTTGTGAAGCAATACACAGTAGGTGCAATACCTGAAACAGTTCTATATTTCCAATCGTGAAACTCTTTACTATGACAAGTACATATTCAGCAGATTAAGACGATGCTGCCAGGCACGTTTCTTTGCATACAATGTAAAAGTGAAATCTTGACCATCTAATTTTACTGTAACCCAAAAAAAGCATTTCTAAAGAAAGCATTAACCCAACACCCCTCAAAACCAACTCCTACTAGAATTATAGTCTGCAGAAGCTCTAAAGAACAAGGTGCATTACTCCCTATATGTTACATAACTACTCTGATATTCAGAAGGCAAAGAGCAAACAGACCCCTCATGGCAGATGGAGGTCACCCACATTTTGACAGTTTTTAGAGAAAGAATGCTTTGCATCTGCTTTGTCTTGCGAGACATTTTTCTTCTGTATTTGTTGTATACAAATACAAAAGTATTTCAAAGATGCACACATATAACTGTAAAAGGTATTATGTTAGATGTTTAAAAATGGAAGTGTAAAAATTAACTGAAGGGCTCAATCTTCAAGTTCTGGAGGCAAGTACATGATGAAATTACTGTTCCTCATCTGAAAGCAAGCTTTCTTCCCACTAGAAAAGAATAGTAAGACTGCCTGCATTTTAATTTCACTAATTCCTTAGATTCTGCTCATATTTTTTTAATAGAAAATATAAAAGGTGAAACTACCCCACTTGTTCATTTCAGGTTTACTCACTAATGATCAGGGGAAGGAATTTCTAATGGAGAGCACTTAATGCTTCTACATCAGGCTGCATGAGGGACACGGACCCCATAAAAGCCGAGATTCTTTTATTGGGAAAACCAGAACTTCCATTGCCTCAAGCCAGCTGGAAGACAGAGGACAACCACAGCATACTTTCAGCAGTATATTTTTTTTTTCTCTAGAAAGTTTATTTTTAAATTAACAGCGAGTTACAGGGCTAGCTTTTAACTGTCTGGAAATTAACCAGACTGCATTATAGAGCCCCTTCAGGTTGGAAGAATTAAGTAATTTTCCTCAACATGCAGATCTGAGAAGTCATATATGGCAGAATAACTGTTTTTAGGAACTGCTACAGATGTTGTAAGAAAGCAAAAAAACTGTAGTGATCTATCTCTAACGAATGAGCCAAGCCAACTCTTCAACACCGGTTGCAAAGGTAGGATGTCACTCCGCAGCTGTTAAGATCTGTTAAGTGGAGTAGTCACACAGTTCTGTAGGACTGTTTAATGTTGAGCACGAGAAAAAGTCAAGATCTGAGACCATACCATAAGGCTCACAAACCTGCACATTAGAAGAAATATAGTCAAAATATAGAAATAAATTGCTTTCTTAACATTTGCTGCAAACTTGTATCAGACTTAAAACCAGCAATCCATTCCTGTTTTAGTGGTATATAGCATTGCTGCAGGCTGAGTAGCTGTCATGCTACACAGCCTGGCTTTTTCCAGTCCTGGGTGAAGGAATCCCCACAGCATTTGCGTGGAAGAAGTGATCGATTCCTTTGATGTGAATGATTTTGAGTGAATAAAAGGTGGGTTTGAGTTTCTGGCATTTACACAAATTCTTCATCAATGCCTCTTGCTCACAACTAAAAACCTACACCAGGTGTCCAAGAAACTCATAAAAATGTTTAAGTGTTTTCTCTGAAGACCCATATAGAATACCTAGTCTTCACATCTTATGCCATGCTAACTTTTGCAAAAGCTTAAGGCAATCCCTTCATCAATAGCTGGTTTTCTTGGAATTGTTAGCTGCAAATATGCTGTGAAAGAGACAGTTCCTTTCATACAACACAAGTGTTTTTTATCGAAATGTATTTGTTGGTTTAACTTTACAACTTTGGACAGTTTCTACAAATAACTTTTGATAATTACTTAAATGTTATTTCATATGAAAGTCATTACTAATGAAATCTGCAGTACCCCGTCAGCAAGAAAAAGACTAAATGGGCAAAGTTGCCAGCACAGCTTATCTATTGTTTCTGACTCAAGCAGGGTTGCAGATACTGGAGACTGTTGGCATTCTGAAATGTCTGAAGACTCCTGCAGTTTTCTAGAATTACATGGTACAGCTCTTGGCACTCCACAGACACCGCAGCTGATTTACTGAAAAAAATTAAAGATGCATTTCTTAAAAAATGTCTGTAGTATGCTCCATGCCTGATTGAAAACAGGAAATCCATATATCAATGGCTGCTTAGTCAAGCACACAGAGCCACATGGTCACTGTGGATTTAGAACAGGTATAAATTTTGCACCATAAACAACACAGCAGAGGGCATGATGCGCTCTGAGTGTTCATTGGCCTAAAGAGCATCTCTACTCTGAAATTTAGTCTCTTTTAACAAAGGCCCACTAGCATTAGAGGCTTACAATGGGAAAGAAATAGTATGTCTGTCTTATGAGCAAGTCTACATTGAAACAGGATTCAAACCAGTAGTCTAGTAAATCCTTAACTTGATTGGGAAGTGCTCCCAGCCTTGTAGTTTTTGTCCACTTACATTTTATTCCTGGCTGTAACACTGGAAAACCCATGTAGAAGTTTCTGAAAAAAAGGTGACCTTGCAGTATTATGTTTAGAAGTGGAAGGAAGGTTGGTAGGAAATTGGTAACATTTTTTAGCATCTGCACAAGACCCTTGACCTTCACCAGTGAGGTGCCAGGCAGGGACATCCTCACCTTTCTTTTATACTGGCCAATGATTGTGTCAGCCCTGGAAGCAGTAAGACCATTTGGGAATTTGAAGACTCAGTCAAGAACAAGTTAAGCATGCTTTTAACCTCACACTGAATCTTCATTTCCAGAGCTTGGGCTTTTCTACCCTCCCAGTTTTTTTGGTCCCACTTTCATCTGCATCTATGCTGTGTCAAGAAGTGCATCACAGCACCTGCCCAAGTGTATGGGAGAAGAACAGCAGCAGTTTGTTGTGGGCTTGCTCTACTTCAGCATTGTGGTGCTTCATTTCCTCTCAGAGCGCAAACAGCCCCAGAGCAATGTAACCATTAAAGGAAGACCTAGAGAGTTTCATCATTTTTTCTAATGTACTTTTCTAATCTGTTTGGAAATCAGGTCAAAAAATAACCAGCCTATCCAGAAAGTGAGCATGAACCAAAAATATTAACAAAGTCTTTCTAGGAAAAGGTGTTTCATCCTGTTTGGGGGCACGTAATTATATTATAAGCTAAGAAAAATATGTTAGTTCCTAAGGCTTTCCCAGAAGTTTAGATCCAAATCCAGAGAAATATTTTGTCTAAGAGTGAACCATTACTTCAGTAAAATGAGTCGTCTGGTAGATGCAGTAATTTCTTAAGGTATAAAAATAAAACATTTGAAAGCAGATCTAATATTCTATGTCTTCCAGTGACTGGAAGAACACAGGATGAAAAACAGATGAAGTCGGGGTTGGGTTTTTTTTTTTCTGTAATTGCAAGGGTTACAAATACTAGAGCTTCATATAAGCATGTAGATTCTAATCAAAGATAACAAACCTTTAAGACAACCACGAAAACCTAGGAAAAATTTAGGCTCCCAGCTCTGTGACCAGAACAAGTATCAATCAATCTCTTCAGCAGGATCTACAGAGAAAGTAGCACCGTTACTCAGGCACGGTAACAATTCTGGTTGTTGCCAAAATTAACACCAAGACACTTCCAGCTTTAACAAGCTCATTGTAGCACAGGTTAAGTCAATTAAGTAAAACCTAAGTGCTGGAAAATTATGAATAGGATGTCCAAACAGGGCTTGCCTCAACTAATGTTTCTCAAAAATCTTCTCATTTGGCCAGGGTAACTTTTTTGTTAGACAGGATATACACACATTTCCAGGATAGCTTAAACATTCCTCAATAAGTAGCATGTTTTTCCAAATGCAGTAGTACAGAATGTTTCCTGAAAAAAAAAAATGGGGCTGTTAAGTACTTGTTAAGTGTTTGCAGCATCTTTGCAGTTCCTTATTCATAATAGAAGAGGCAAAAAACACTGGGAAAGTTTTCTCGGGGTTGTTTTTGGGTTTTTTGTTTTCTTTTGTTTTTAATATAGTTACATACCCTTACACTAGTACACTGAATCGGTTTTCTAGAATATCTTTGTTAATATTCAGCCACAAAGAAAATTCCAGCACAGAAAAGAATGACTATGTATAAATGCATTTCTGAAGTAAATAGAGGTTGCAATAAAAATAGTTGTCCAGACTTCAAAATTCCTCTAGAGTGTTTGCCTCCCAAGCATTTCAACACCCAAGTTTAAAACATTTCAACTAATTTCTTCTTGTTTGTGGACAAGACTACCACCAATACAGCACATGTTGAAAATAATTAAAAAACAGAGCTGAATACCTGCATTACTCCTCTGAGGTGATACTGGGGATGCAGAAGTGTGCTGTTAAATGAAAGTTACCTTCAATCATCCACAAAGCTCTATGATTTTCTCCTCCAAATCCCTTTTCAGAGCTTCCCTGCACCACAACCATCATGGAAGAAAAAAAAAAAAAAATCAACTTTGAGGCCACTGGAAGTGCAAATTTTACATCTGTGTCTACTGTGGTCACTCATCACATTTCCCTTGCAGCCACCAAGACCCATTTTTAACCTGTGTCCATGGAGAATCCTGTGTAACTGAGTCCTAGGCTTCATACAGTGCCATCATTTAGATGATTAATACATTTAACCAATGGCACTGAAACCAATGGGAGAGAATTTAGAAGCAGGGGAAAAAACAAGGAGGGTTAGAGATGAAAGTCAGCCAAATACTTCTACAGGAGGATGAAAAAAATTCATGAATTTGTGCACCAAGACTTCTTTGTTCCAGTGCTGACATCATCAGAAAGTTTTATCCTAATAAGCATGGATTTTGAATAGTACCAAGGTATACCCTGGTCTTGAAATAAATAAATTCAGTCCAGTTTAATACTTAATACAATGTATTCTATTTAACTGGTGGATAAAGAGTGCACTTTTTAATTATGTACAGAGACAGCTTGGATTTAACAAAAAAAGTGTAATCCAGAAACTGGAAATGGTAGGTGACTAATAGCATTTAGAATTTCAATAATCATGGTCAAGTTTTCTTTGTGTAGAGCTCTAGGATAAACTCAAGAGATGATTACTGTAATTAAGGAATTTACAGATCTCTTTCTTTAGAGACAAGCTATTTAGCAGAGATTTGCAGTCTCTTGAATAAACTCCGTCCAATCCTCTGAAGTCACCGTCTTCTGCTCATTAGGTTTCCGACCAGCATATACATGCTGCTGATACTGGTGTCAGTCAAAGCCTTGTCTGAGCCAAAGAGTTCTGGCAAATGGTTATTTTCCATTATCTGACTTCTCCAGGCACATGGGGACACTTCTAGTCCCAGCAGAGGAGGCAGATTCTAGCAAGCTTCAACCCACCAGATACTTAAGCATTACATAGCCAAGCACTCCGGCTACAGTCCCAACTACATCTAGGTTAATACAGAGTGATTTCTTTGAGAACAGAGGAGAGAAAAATCCAGATTTACACAGGTATAACTGCTTATATATTATACAGGCTATTGCTTCTCTCCAAGAAGTTTGCACACACCCCCATCCAAGTGATTAGGGGTTTACATAACTGTAATATACCCAATTGTGTCATGTAAAAGCTGGTAATGCCCTGCTAGGAAAGATGGGCTAGAGGCAATGCACAAGCCTTATGAAAGATCTTCCTTACTGACAACTACATCTCAGATTTCAGCTGGGAATAAGAGCAGACACTACAGCAACTGGATACATTTCCAGATATGGTGCACTTATGAATCAATGCCTTAGCCAAACAAGTAGTGAAAATACCTCTTTTAGCTGTAATACAGCATCAAAGTCTAAAATAACCCGAGCTCCTGATTAAACCAATACTAACTACAGAAGTCAACCAAATCAGCGGAGCTTTTCAAGTCAGTGATTTGGGGTGCCCAATTTGAAGTACCTCAAGAAGTATGGTTTTGAGATTGGTGTAGGGGTGGTGCTGAACCTCTCAGGCTGTACATACAAACAAATTATCACCTGCTACAGTTATTAGACTATCCTCAGTGACAAAACATGAAGACAGTAGCTGTTCTTTACATAGTTATTCAACTCTGTTAAGACATCACATTTGCAATACTCTTAAGACTGGTCCAGGAGGAAAGCAGACATTCAATTATATTCAAAGAATTTACACTGAGTTTAATCACAATTCATACAGCAGGCTCTAAAATTCATTGTCACAAGTAAAAAAAAAACCACAAACATACACACACTACTATCCAAAGGCAGATCAAATCTAGACACAGATAAGAATATTTAAAGGAGTTAGAGTGACCAACCTAAGATGACTGCTGGAAAGGACAAAAGCTCCTGCTTCAGTTTTAGCTCAATTTCTCATTAGAAGGGATTAGAGTGAAATTTTCATAGAAGCCTCTAATTCCTATGGGGTCTACCATCCTCATCTCAAGCATCTGGTATGGTCATCAGAGAAATAGTAGTACATTAGACAGACCACAAGCACAATCCAATATGGCAATTACTACATGTTTTCTTCTGCTTGATAAAAAGTTAAACAGTCCATCTGATGCTGCTGTCACAATGCAATCTTGGAATAAAGCACCAAACAAACATTTGTGTATGGACAAAAAAGACTGAATATGCTCCCTAGCAGAAACAATTAATATTCAATTCAGGAGATGCAAGATTACCTACCCAGACCACAGTCTATCCCCCCCAATCCCTTTGAGTGTTTTGGGGACGGGGGGAGCTGGTGAGACATTAATATGTGAAATATTTATTTAGGTTGCTGTGAAAACAGCCATCATCACTGGGCTATACAGTTGGCTTAGGAAAAGGCAGAGTTCACTTATTTTTTTAGATCAATGTGGGCATTTCAGTAGGATTTTGCTGCTCAGTGAGAAAGGGTAAAGGAACAAGCAGATGATTTTCTTCTGAATATATTTTCTGTGGCACAGGTAGTACAACAATTGTCAGAGCCAAATGAAAGGCGGAACCAGGAATATTTAAATTTTAAAGTTACTGGATGCGTGTTATACTTAAAACTCTCCTTTAGTCAAGTATTAAAAAAAAAAGGGGAGGGGGGGAAATACCATAGTTGCTCACTGCTTTCTCCAAAACTATCATTTTCTAGCTATACACCAAAGCAGCAACACACTAGTTACATGACCTCTAATTTTTCTTCCTACCAGCACAACTGTGTAGGATTACATATTTTACTTATTCTGTCATTTTAAATAATTTTGCAAAAATACAGTATAGGCCAAATATATGGTTCTGGGAACTGAGGTTTAAATTCATGCTCATACCCTGAAGGAACATAGCCCAGCATCCTGAATCGACCATAAGTAAATTCTTTCTTAAAAGCAGAGATGTAAGTATCTGAACAACAGCAGGCCCACAATGTCAGCGATGGATCTGCCCTCAAGCACTTTCACAGATGAAGTATCACATGTTAACCAGTGTTCTAGTATATCAGGAGCAATAAACCAACTCTACAAACCAAATTTTAAATGCCCATGATATTTCATTCCTGCCACTGTACTTGGAAGACTGGAGTGAAATCGCTTACACTGGAAAAAGAAAGAATGGGGTAAAATCCTATCAGTTGTTTCAGACAAGAAGGCATTAGAGAGCTTTCCAGCTCCTTTTCCCCTAGAAAGTGCTAAACCATGAAAAAAGTTATGGTAGGAGAAAGATCAGGAAAACACTTTTCCAAGCATAAGAAATACATTACTTGCTCAAACTGTACAGCTCAGTATCTATGATGTGAAAAAAAAGTCTCTCTTGCTTCCAGTACAGGTAGAACAGGAAAAGTCATGCAAAAAACCCCACGTTTGTAAAGATACTTTAAAACTTCAACCAGTAAGAAGCAAACAAAGAGAAAACAAAAAAACCAAGTCTTTCACAGCATCCTCTAATCAAAGCCTAGAGAAAGGGACTCTGCAATGAGCGCCCTGAAAGGGTCAGTTCACTTTTATGTCTTCACTCACCAGGCTGGGCAGGAAAATGATACTTACCCACAATTAGAAAGTGCTTTGCAATCTAGTGGTAACTAGTGACTTTGAAACATTGTTATACAAGAATTATCTTAATAGGTATAATATGTACAGAATGACTGAAATGTTGTTTTCTCTCCCTTGATTAAGAGCTATTTTTCCCCAATTTCTCTCTACCTTTTCAGCCTGAAATATTTTTGGTCATTGTTTTGCCTGCACGTGTTAGCTGTCTGAAGCACTCAGGGTGATTATCTGGACAAGTTAGAAAGACATTCCTACACTCCAGAAAGCATTCAGTTCTGGGAAGAGGAGAAGAGCCAGGAGAAATTAAAGGTAGATAGGCTTTAGAAAGATACAGTGGAGCTGGAAGGGATATGATTAGTTCCATTTCTTGAAGAAAGGATTCAGTTTTCTAACATATGGGGAGATGTGGCTTATGGAGAGGGAGTAGAAATCAGAGCTCTTCTCAGTCGATAGGCTGATTCTTGCCTCCAAGGCTACCTTTTATGTGCATATTCTATGGTAATCACCTAAAACTTTAATGTAACAGACTTTACAAACCTAAAATGTAATTTATGTTTTTTATCTAGGATGATCCATAGGAATAAAATTGATGGCTAACACCATTATTTTTGATACCCTTGAAATACTTCAACTGAAAGAAGTGAAAAGAGAGATTTTGTGCCCACTAAGCTGATGGAGCTCTCACTGAGAAATGTGAAATTATGCAAATGTAGACTTTAAGAGCAACAGAGGAACTTTCTTCTATTATGCATACACAAGTATGAGCAAAAGGTCACAGTGGTTACCTAAGCTTCACAGCAAACACAGCCTATTTAGGAATCACACAATGGTATATAAAGACTTGACATAAGTTATCAACAGCTACAGCAGTGATACAGATTTGTGACTTCTGGAACGAGTGTTAATTCTTAGCTGATTTAAACAGGAATAAGTTGCTGTTCTTCCTGGACTCAAATGAGATAGGAAATACCAGCACACCTTGGGCAAATAGGGTTCACTTTAAAAGGAGGACTATTTGTTTCTTAGGTCAAAAGCAAGCATAAATATGATACATTTTTAATTAAGGTCTCTTTCTCCATATTTAGTTAGTTTTACCCATAGCTTTGAAGAAATTTGGGGGGGTTTGTTATTTTTGTAATCACATGTCTTTCTGATAAGAAACACATGCAGCTTCAGGCCCACTGGTATCGAAGAGGTTTTTTGTTAACCATTTGCTCACAAGACTAGTTAGACGACAATGAAGTTCCGCTAACTCTAGTTACAGAATCTGAGAAATTGGAACAAACAAAAAGGAGAAAAATGCAGTTTATAATGCTTCAAGATCAGGACCAGTAGTTCAAAGCTCCTGAAAAACAAGATTGGCATTCTTGTACTTTCAGATTTCTGAAGCATAGTTTATTTTATTAATATTTATAATAAAATAAGTGACTAAGTGGTTCTCTGCTGATGTCAAAGCAGTTTAAAGTATCAGTAGGTATTAATTTCCAGGGGAATTCCTCAATAAATCTGAAGTTAATATTAACATGACATGCCAATTTCATATCTACCCTATATGCATTTGAGATCGCTAAGGATAGTTCCCATTTTGCTAAGAAAATTCTGTCATATGTGTCTTGGTTCAGAGGCTTTACTCCATACCAGGTAAATATCTAGAATCACCACATTTGTTGTTGTTTTGTTGGGGGTTTTTGGGGGGTTTTTTTGAAGGATTCACAGAACTTAATATTCTTACAATTGTGGATTTCATTTGCATCTTTATATGCAAATATAGTATCTCATTAAGTGTTCTGAGATCTCTGGTTCTCATTACTTTCAAAACAGTCTAGTGCTGGTAGCATATTGACCTGTACAAGTGCCTTGAAATCAAAGGAGTTTTACTATATTTAAGTTACTACTAAGATGCATTTCATTTGCAAGAAATCCCAGACTTCACACTGAAGAGTAAAAATAACACAGTCTAATAGAGAGGCTTCCCTTAAAACTGCACTATACCTCTCATACTGGAGCATATCGTGGGATTTATTCACCCAATGATCAAGCACAAGTGTGAATGTTTGAAGCAAATGTACAAAGTATAAAAAGCTGATCAAGCCTAATGGTTAGATTTTTCAAAAGTTCCAAGCTTTAGATCCATTAAAACAAACTGAAGCCATCTCTGCTAAACAAATGACCCTGGTAACCCACCTGAAGACAAAAAAAATGCTTCTTATGTTCTTATTTTAACCAATAGGTTTTAAAATATTATCTTCAGTAAACAAATGAAGGATAACTTTTCTGAATCACATGATATAGCAGCTTTTCTACACTTTAACAGAAGATCCTTTTTTTCCCCACAAAGTCATAATCTTTCTCCTCTTTTTGCCACAGCAACAACCACCAACCATGCAGTATTAGCACATGAGGGAGGACAAATGGGAAGTTCATATGCACCAATGGTCATCATGTTCTGTTGCAAACTGGTATGTAAGACATGTGTAGTAACATTTTTATCCAATGTTAGCTAAATCTTATTGATCTTTGAGAATTTAATTTATGCCCTAGTTCAAAGGGGATTAAGTATGAGATACCTTACATTATCTTTCATTGAAATATACAACGCTATTATAAGAAAGTAAATTGACCAGAGTATTTCTCAGCCTTGTAACTCCACTCATTTGGATAATGCTATTACCAGTCACAAACATTTCCAACAAGCTTCCCAGCTAGACCAAGTTTAACCACCAGAGTAACAGATTTACTGCTATTATAAATGCACCAGCAGGTAGATAGGATGCAGAAATAGGAACTAGATCAGAAGACTCTAAGCCTTATAGCTACCATCGTAGCCTGTCAGTTAGTACAGTGGGTTTCTTGCTTGCTTTCCTCTGAATGGACTCATGTCTTTCACCAGTATTTTGCAACATCACACATGTTCTGTGGTTTTGCCCACTAACCTGAAGTAATCTGACTAACCTGAACTAACCTGAAGTTAGCTGACAGACCACAGCCCTCCCCCATCCCTTTAGAACAGCTAGATTTTATTAAAATTGTACTTTCTAATAAAAGGTAAAGTGATTCAAGCTAGCTTCCCCGCTAGGCAGTATGTTATCTATGAACACAAAGTGATTTTGCGCAGGAAGCACTAACAGGCAGAGGCAGTTCCCCCACACTATCCACAAGCACAACTGTCATTTTACTGCTGAAATGACACTTCAGTGTGTTGAATTGGTTAAATTTGTTTTGATTTTACCCAACTGCAATTACATCTTCAATTCACTAAAATGTTACCCACTGTATCTAAATCAGTATTTCGCTTATGATTACACTGACACCTAAGCTTTAAATGAAAGCTTTTACTAAACCTAAAACTTAATTTTTTTTAGGTTGGCCAATGCACTCAAATGTTGCCAGACCAAATCCCTGTAAATCTACCCCAGCAGCCTGTCCTTTATTCCAATGGCTGAAAAACTGACTCTTCAGTGATCATTCACAGATGGGACTCCAGAGAAAGTTGCAGAATTGGTGTCCTTGGCATTTGTATACCAATACCCAAGTTCCAGCTATGCTTCTAGTGTTACACATACACAATATCTTATCACAGAACGGACCACAGCATTTTAACTATTGTCATGAGGACATCAACAGATCATCTTCCATACCTCACTCCCAGAATAAAATCAACCATGTTTTGATCATTCTTGACAGGTACTTACCTAACCTCTCAGTGTTCTGCAAGAACAGACCATACAGTCTCCCAACAGGATATTTCAGCATTTCATCTCAACAGAAAAAGTCACCAAACCCCTACTTCTAATCCATCTTCCTGCAGTTCGAGTCCATTACTACTTGTCCTACTCACCACAGAGATAAGACTTATTTTCATTTCAGAGCAGGCTTGCAGACTATTGTGTCCCATCCCCCCACCCTGTACTCCCTTCATCAGGTTAACGAACCTGATCCATTCAGTCTGTCCTCATCCTCCTAACATCTAACTATTCTTGGTGCTTTCATCTCATCTCTTTGCAACCAGTCCAAGACTTTCTTGAAATGCAATGCTCATTTCTGGATCAAAACTGGATACAGCACTGCAGCTGAAGTCTTATAGTGACAAGAGGGGAGAAAAAAAAATTGTGTCTTTTATAGTCCTGTTCAAATCTTTATCAGTACAGCAACACAACTAAAAAAAAAAATCACATTTCTCTTGTGACTTATTCAGCACTGGATCTTTCTCTGCAGAACCTCTGCTTGCTCCATTACTTCCCATCCATATTTATGCAGGCAATTACTACCACTAAATAATCACTCAACACCACTGAATTTCATCCTATACTTTTTAGATCACTTCTAGTTTACCGAAATACTTTGAATTCTAATCCCACCCTCAAACATGATTGCAGCTCATCTTTGGTTCATTACAGCCTTCAATAAAATAGCCAAGTGATCAATGAAATCTTCAAACAGAATCAGGCTCCAAACAGACCCTGGAGAAAGCCTGTTTGGTAGCGCCTTTCATTTTGACCACAAATCACTGTTAACTCTTCTATGGTACAATTACCCAATTGATTCTGAACCTACCTTACAACAGTTTCACCTAGCTCACATGTCTTGAATTCATTACAGAAGTGTTGTGTAAGACACTTTTAAAAGCTTTTCTGAAGCCAGGATACAGAGGGATTTATTGCTTTGCCTCTATCCACAGATATGTTGCCCTGCCATAGAAGGGGGTTACATTAGTTAAACATGACTTGTTCAAAATATTTTTGGCTGCTCTTCATCCTCTATTTCCTAGATATTTCCAAACTGTATATTAATTTGTTCCAGAATTTTGCCAGAGATTAAAATCAGTCTGACTAGCCTACAAGGTCCCCTGCTCCCTTCCTTTCACCAACCCTTCTCTATTTTAGAAGATAAGCAAGCATTATCCTTTTCTTCAGGTTCCTAATACCTTATCCACCTTCCACAAATTTTAAATTATGCTTATTAAGCAATTGAATAAACCACTCTATGGTCAAGGACAGATCCAGATAACACGTGAAAAATCCAAGGCTTACTTTCCTATCCATGCAGAAACATCATCCCTTTTTCAGGGGCGATAGCTGAAGTTTTTAACTGTTTTGTATCTATTGTCAATGAATGAGGCAATTGCATGCTGCTTGTCAGTGCAGTTTTCTCAGCATTCATCCTCACAGGCACAGACCAACTTTGTGCATTACATCCCAGAATTTTACTCTTCTGAACCAGAGGCAGAACAGTTCCTCTTAACCAGGAAAATGGAGAAAGAAATCCTTCAAGCTTTCAGACCAGATTGATCACTCAAGAGACACAGCTAACTCGGGTAAATGTCCAAACTCAAGGTTGCTTTCTGAATTGATGCTCTTGAGGTTTGCTCATACCAATCATTAGTCACTACCATTTATTAGCTTGCAGATAAACTGAAATAGATCCTGAGAAAGAGAGAAAAACATTCTCCCAGGACCTTGGTTATTGATTTTATTTATTAACCAAACTTAAGCTAAGACAAAATTAATAACTTTCTACATGTGCAGCAGAAACTTGGATGAGAGAGGGAAGCTTTGTAACACTGTGTGAAAGCAGGCCTCTCCCATTTGTATACATCTGAAGAGGTCAGCTTCTATCATAGGCCTCACAAATTCAGGACCATAAAGATCAGTGAGCATTAAACACCAGGAGACAGGACAGAGGCACGCACCAGGTTATTTGGGAGGCATACCAAAGGACTCCACCAGCCCAGCCCTCAGAAATGACCCCTGCCACACTGATTCTCAGACCCTAAACAAACAGGCATGCACGAAAAGACATTGAATTTCTCAAGTCTGACAGATGGGAAATTTGGAGCTGACTAAACACATGCCCAACCCTATATTCTGAGCCCAGATAGCACTTTATTGACCCCTGGCTGATGGAAATGCCAGAAGAGTATCATCTGAATGTGACCCCTTAATGTAGTCCATGTGTGAAAACCTTAAGAAACAGTTCTCTTTCCAGTGGAGGCCAGGAAACGAATGAAAAATGTCCGTTGAAGTCAAGGGATTTACACTGGCATAAATCTAACACACAGCAAAATTAGGGATCCAAACTTTGTCCTCCAAACTGAGGCCAAGGGGATCCCAAGCAAAGATCTTCTACAACAGTTTCCACATCCATAGCCACAACATTCTGTTCAGAAACTTAAAATAGCCAGAGCCATGTTCTGTAACGCTACAAATACAAAATATTGTCCTGAAATAAGAAAGAGATCCCTTTGAGGAACTTTTTTTTTTATGGAGGCCTAAAGGCCTTTCAATTAAGTTTTCCTAAAGAGCCTAAGGGCATAAGGTACTGAAGCTGTATTGAAATTCAGTAAGAGACTGGCCACTAAATCTTATTTCAAAAACCCTAGTGTAAACTAATTATTTGTAAAGAGTGGATCTTCAGAAACATTTACTTCACTAAATAGATATTCCCAATATGTATGATCTTTGCATTGAAACAAATACAAATTTGTTTTAGCAAACACATTATACACTAATATTTATAGATTACACCACTGATTAGTTATTAAAGTCCATTTTCTGTGCATACAGTTGAGTTAAAGAATATAAAACGAATCCTAACTTCCTTGCTGATTATGGAAGGGCATCCTTTTATTGACATCATTATTTAGCAAAAATGCTTTGAGATGTATTTGGCAAATAATATTGCTCTTTTAGATCTCACTTCTTCAGAAACATGACTTCTCTGAGGAAACACTAGATCTTGTAACAGAAATATCTTTAAATCTTTCAGATAGCCAGTCCACAGGGAAAGGTTTAAGAAAGGATCAAAGCTTGTCCTTTCAGCTTGAATTATTCCATTACAGCTGAATGTGACATAATTACAAAAGATGTTGGATGTGGAATCTCATCAGGATTATCTGACACTCATCTTTGTTGAAAAAGTCTCCCCAGCTGTTGCTCTGATGCACAAATGTGACAGGAGCACAGAACACAAAAGTAGTTGCAAGTGACCGCTGCTTTGGGGCTGGTTTACGTTCCCTACAGCACATTATGACTTTTCAGCCACCACAAATATTAAGGCTGTTTAGAACTAACTTGCAGGTGAGAAGGAATACCAAGCAAGCTATTGAATTTCTGAATAAGAAATTAGTTTAAAACAGCCCATAAACTAATATCTGTTATTTAGCTGATGCACATAAACAATTAATCTTCTTTCTTAGGCAAGGTCAACATAATTCAGTGAGTAGCTGCTTGCTTTTGGAGTTTTTTTTCTTTAAAAAGCTTGCTATACTGCCTGAGTGTTTTCATTGAGACAGGAACACAGTGCTGTTTACAACATCTAAGGTAAAGCACATTCTCTTTACGTTCTACATTTCTTTCTGCACTTGATGCATTCTAAACCAGTACATGTAACCTCAAACGGCAAGGAGCACATTTCTTATAGTGCCACTATATTTTTTTCTGTGTATGTATGTATATTTCTCTTTTTATTCTGCAAAGGGAGCTCAATTGTAAACTAGAACATCAAACATCAAATCTTGAATAATTACCCATTCCAGAGGATTTGGTAGCTGTAAAAATACTTTTCTTTCCTTCCTTGTCATGGATTACATTTCCTTCATACATTATTAATGAAGTTAAACTACTAGTAACATGCCAAATGTGCTGCATAGGAGATTTGTGCCTAATCCAGCACAAAACAGGCCCAGTCACATAATGATAGAAAAAAAGAACAAATGTCAACAGTTTCACACTGGGACTAGATTAAGCAGACCATACTTACTGATTCCTTACACAGGGATTATCTCACTTTTAGTGCTATGAGAAGACAAGCCACACTTCTCCTGTTATTAACACAGAACTGCACCTCAAAAAAAGACACCAGAGTCCCTGAATCTGCTTCCAGACAGACACATATACACAGACTGCTGTTTATTAAACATTACAAACTCTCCTTTAGATGACAGATACAAAAACAGGATACTAGTAGTAATATATTATAAAAAATGCCCTCTTACTGCTTTAGATCTCAATCCATCTTTCAATGGAATTTGTTGATAGCCCTTAAGAGGATATTACTTACAATTAGACTCCAACAGAATCCCAATTAACTGGTGTGTCCATGGGGGTTATCTTTCTACCATGGAAAACTTTCTTTGGTTTAGAACCCAAATCAGGCCAACAGCTAACAAGTGTTAGCCTGATAACTACTGCGCTCACTGAAGCCAACAAAACCATACTCACTCTTAAGCATTTACAGGACCAGTTATTTGGCACAAAACTGCCTGTCAGCTAAGCAATAATAATGTCCAAATAGACTAGATTTTTTTTAATCTTTATCTAGAAGATATATTCGCTAAACCCCCTATGGCACAGGCAGATGTTTACTGAGATAGGATAGATACGGTTTTGTGAGATGAAGAATATTGCTTCAAGGTGCTTACTGCTGCATCAGGAATACTGAAGCCATGACACAGGCTACAGAGCCAGTGAAAACTTAGTCATTTCAGATTTGTTAGAAGTGTTCAAGGAGTAGCTGTCCCAGCAGATTAGGTGAGATCAGGTGTCATCCGTCTACACCACTCTTAACTTTATGCTGGATCAGGTAACATCTCTGCAACTGCAGCTGGCATTGGGCTGGTAGCAACAGTACAGCATGTGCTGTGCCTGGCTCAACAGCGCACAACAGAGTGCACACACTGATCCAGACCTAATTAGTATTAGCAGAGATCTGGCAGGAAGGACCGTTGAATCACAGGCTACATTTGCAGCTCCAAAATTTATTTTTTTTTTTTTTTTACAGGTAAACAGGCTTTAAGCAGTTCTCTCCCAGCTTTAGCCCTGGCCAGTCAGAGGTACCTGGTCTCTAGAAGTTACCATCCCCTTTGTTGCGTCAATTCACCTGCTTGTGAGGTTGGACTCCAAAACAGATCTTTGAAGGGAGTCTGGTTTTAAAAGTCAAAACATTAAATGCATGCTGTGTGCATGTTTTACAGCCTGGGTTGCTTCAGAAATCTAGACAGGAACCTACAAATGGCTCAGTGACAGCACAAGGGCAAGTCATTGCCAATAAAGGCATGGCTTAGGCCAGTTTTGCCAGCGCTTGCAGATAAAAATCCTGTAATTGACCTCCCATCTAACCAGGGGAAAAAGTCCAGTCTGTTAGGGGTCCCACAACATACATTAGAATATGCAGGACAAGTAATTAAATCAAATAAAAACTTATTCAGCACACTGCACGTTCATTCTGAGCACTCTTTTCCACAAGCAGAGAGAAAAGTAGTGAGCAAGAAGAAACTAGACTGTTATCTTGTAGAAGCTTTAAAGCATTAGTAAATCCAAGTAATTATATAGTCACTAGCACATAAAAATAAATTTGCTTATTAAGAGTCTGAGCTTATACTCCCTTACTGAGAGCATGAATCATTGCAGTCACGGGAACACCATGCCTTTTAGTTTCTTAGGGCTTTCCACTAAAATTCATGAACAAAACAGCACGTTGTGCCCACCAGACAACCTTCCTGCATTTCTTCCTCACACACATCCACCATGGCATGAACTGAATGGGGAATGCTGAAGAGCAGAAGAGGAAGAAAATAACCAAGTTTACGCTCAGGAGAGGTGACTGGGATGCATCAATCTTTCTATAAAGAAATAATCCATGGATTGCTAGAAGGTGCAGCAGACACTTATCTCCATGGAGCCCCTCCACTCCATAGCAGGCTTAACATTTGTTGCTCTCATAGCGCACTCCAGACCATGTAACTGTGGAGCTGTTCTGCTGGAGCTTTCTGCAAATACCCCGTGAAATGCAGTTTCTCACTGCAGAAGGGGGCCCACGAGGAAAATGCTAGTCAGCATCAAATTCTTTCCACAGCCTATGGACATTTATTAATCCAGCCCTTTTCCTCTCTAGTCTGGGGCCTCAGATTTCCCTAAGCTCCTTTTGGACCCCACAGGCAGCAAGAAATGGTGTTTCTGAAGGGGGTGAATACAAAGGTTAGGGAACATCCTATCTTAAAGGTTTCCTGCTTTGCAGATCTCATTGAACTACATGGCTCTATAGCATTGTCTAAAGAGGACATTGAAAAATAAATTTTAAGTTCAAGTTCACGTGACTTCTCTGGCACACTTGCAGTTACTTAAATATTGATTTTTTGATCCCATGAAATGCATTAAGTACAAAACGTCTAGCTTCAAAGCAATATAACACCATAAACTGCATGCTCAGCTTCAGTAAATTCTAGTTCATAATTGCAGCCTATGCTTTACCCAGTTTCAAAGTAGTTACCAAGTCAGAAAACAGTCATTACATTTCATTCAGTAAAAAGAGCACATCCTAAATGAGGTGTCTTTAAAGAAGAGAAACAGGACGACTTGCACTGACAACATTTATCCTTTGTACTATGCAAAGCTCTCCTGATTCATCACCTATTCATCTGCTGCAGCCACATCACTGGCCAACATCTGTTTGCATCTTAAATCATAGCCTTACTGTGAACTCTCCAGTTATGTTCCCCTGGTAAAGTGCAAGTCCCATTCCAACACCATCTACTGGGAAGACATCTAGGAACTACCAGAGGATAATATTATAAAAATTCCATAACCATTTTTTCTGTCTTAATTGCTCTTTTGCTAATTATAGTATTTTTTTAATTTTTTAACTTTAACTATTTTGTTGTTTTAGGCACTTCAGGTCAGAAAAGTTCAAGAGCAATATTTTGTTTTAATGCAGAGAAAGACAGTTTCTGGTATATACTCCATTCTGGAGGGAAGCAGCTGAAGTTCAGGTCACTGGCTTTATTCATACCTTTTTTGACTCCCAGTTTTCTCCCCCCATATACCTAGTCCTGCTCCAGGAATCATGCAAAATCTTCTAAGCAAACACTTACCAGCCATCAAGAGCGTGTCAATCGCTAGCTGTAGCAAAGGTAGACAATTTGAGTAAAACTAGCCATCTGCTAATATGGAAAACAAAGTAGATGGCTAGGTACTGCAAAATATGGGCCAAGGAACCCAATAGATGCAGTGAACAACAGTATCTTCCAGGCTTTGTAGGCTTGTAGAATTTCACTACCATTCAGGGTCTGAGCTTTTAATCAGTAATCTTGGCACATGCACATGATGATCTTGACCACTCACAGTTTTAAAAAAATTACATATATGTACCTAGTGATGTGCAAAGAGATTTTCCCCAAGAAGAACAAGAGGAAACACGTGCTCCTGAACCAGAGTACTTAATATTATCAGCCTACATGGGATTTCTGAAGATACAGTTTGGACGTTTATGTCCCAGAGCTACAATACCTTGATCCAAAAGAGTTTTCTTGAGGAAATCACTCACACTGCCACATATTTGGACCATTCTCTGCTTAACTCATTCCAGGAGAAAAAAATTGCTTCATTTTTCCTGGTTCACTACTTACTCCCCAAGACAGAGGCATTCTCCACGCTTTCCCCAAATGCAACAGGCAAGACCATGTGTACTTATTTCTGCAGTCAGACCCAAACAGAAAAACCTCTTTCCTTGAAGGACTACTAGCAGTTACATGATAGGTAGGTAAAGCCCCATCAGTCTTTTGCAGGAGACTAGGTTTCACTTGTGCTCCAGGTAATGCTTCCATATCAAAGTCAGGAGGCTTGCAACTTTGGACACTTGCAACAAAAGGACATCTATTTGTTGAGCTCTGGTTTATGTTATACCTAGTACAATAATTTAAGACAATGAATGTTTTACAAGTGTGATGTTAACATTCTGTAAGGGATATCTCTCCATTAGAAATCCTGATACTTAAGATAGATTCAGACAGACTAATAAATTGGTCCAGCAGGTGTTAATAATATAAATGAATAACCAATGAAAATCTATCACTGGTATGCCAAAGGGGAAATCATCCAAGAATGAAATCAGAACAATAATACTAGTGCATTGTATCCTTCAACAAATACACGTAAAGCATACTGGATAGAGACCAATTCCCAGTACAAAACTACGTGCTCTTGTAGACTGCCTCAAAATACCCAATTTGATAAAGGATTTTTTTTTAAGGAATATATTTTTTCGTAGTTGTAAGCATTGATAAGTTGAATTAAAAAATGCACATACACTGTGCTTCTGCACTGGATATTTTGTTTAAATTTCGTAGGGCTTTTTTCCTTTTTAATTATTCCTGCAGACAGCTTTTTCCCAGAGCTGTGAACCCTAGAGGAAAATCCCTGGAGATTTACATGAAAAAAGCTGGCATTCCCTCTTATTTACTTATTGAACACACACACACAGTGACAGATTGTTAGGATAGGCAAAGCCTATCCTGTTTTAACATCTGAAACATCTGTCCAAGATCCTTAGACAGTCTGCATGCATTTACAAAGCTCTGACTTTAGTCAGGTTAATAATGCTCATTTTGGCTCTCTGCAGCTTACAGCGCTGCCCATAGCTTCTGCAAGAGTTGAGCTTGCTGATCTTTGCCACTCAAATCTCCCTCTCCAGTATAAACTACTGGTCTTTCACGTACATTTGGCTGTCTGCTTTAGGACTCTAGTACAAACCCACAGAACACCTGGCACAAGTTTGTTATCTTTGAAATTGAAGAAGGCCCCAAATCTACATACAAGATGCTTGAAGTTATTGGGATTACTTCCTTTGATAACAGGGGAAGATGGACTACATCCTTCATTTTCTAAGGGGGAAGAACAAATTAACTAACACCTTCTAGGATTATTTTTTTCCCCTCTCATCACCAAAAACCCACTGGCTCATTTGACCACATCTCCACATTCTCCCATCCAACAGTGCCAAAGGAGTGGCCACTACAAAGCTGGTACAGGAAATTTTGACTCAAGATTGTCAATACTGATGCTGAATATTTGGATTATCATCAAAAGACAGGTCAAAAACGCTTAAGGTGTCCAGAAAAATTTGACATCTTGCAGTCCACATCCCTTGCAAGTTTTGTCTTCCATGAAACCTCAATGGCTACTTTTTGCCAACACAGGCAATAAAATCTACATTCAGTAAACCTGAGCTTTTAAAGCTTCACACAACAGTGTTATAGCCACAGTTGTTGAAACCCACACTTAGTCTCGAGAAGCAGCTTCTCAGAAAGGGGACTGCTAGTATACAAAGCACCAAAGGCAGCCTCATGTCTAAAGCTGCGAACCTTGCAGTGAAGGACAAGTACCCTTCAGAGCAGCACAGTAGTTTTACAGGTACGGATAAAAATGCTACTCTCAGCACCAAGAAACCATATCACCATTCAAGTCAGTGAAAGTTCAAGTCTCAGATGATGTCTCCAGAGAAGTTGTGCCTGTACTGCTCTTCATTCAGCAACTGGTATCATCATCTCTCTACACTGGGGATCCGATGGCTTCTCTGCCTTACACTGACACTTTTTTAAAGCTTATGTGCCTTTGGATCAGACAAGTGTGATAAACTATCCACAATCAGGAAGCAAAGAATAAAACACAAAACAATAGAAAGCAACCAATACTATGTCTGAACTAGGTATACAAGGTAGTTGATATAAATCCCCCCCCACTTTACCCTGTCACTGTTTTATGTTATACCCACTCATCCCCACCAAATCGCAAATTATATGGCAAGATCTCTGCTGTAGAGAGCTTGACCCTAAGTCTAAGATGTATTTTTATTGTACCTCCTTACAGGAGAAAGGTTGTAGCAGCAGCAGTTTTATATCGTATCCACATTTACTCTCCTTTATCCCTGAGCTCGTCCCAGTCACAGAAGTTCACAGCTAGTTTCATATGGACTCAGGGAACTGTTCTGGCAGCCAGGAGTTCCTAGCATGTTGAAACATTACAGGCTACTCACTTTTTCTCAGTAAAAGGTGATTACATTACGTGAACAGGAAAGCAGAAACCTTTTCAGGCAGTAGTCGTGCCATCCCAGTGACCTTCTGTCAACAGAGGAGTCTTCCAGTCATGGGTTAAGCCAACATTACTGCTACTACACACTACCTAGTAGCTAAGCTGGAGACCTATCTGCCCATCTTTTCTGCAGTCTTGCAAAAGGCTCCATCTAGGAAAAAAAATAAGAGGCCTTTGACAGGCAGCACAAACAGAGTATGTTTTGTCAGTAACGCCATGTAAATCTAGCAACAGATATGATATGTTGACACAGATATAATAACGTGCAGCAGGAGCACAAGTGTGCCTAGCCCTCCCACAGGTATGCAGCAAGCTTCTCCTACTCAGATCTGCAGTGACTGAACACATATGGCAGGTGCAGGAGGCTTTAAGATTGCTCCTGCATCCCTGCTGCTGCACAGAGATTGGCTGGCTTTATTTCAAGCATTTACCAGGCTCTGCGAGCCCTTCTAGGCTTGCAATTGATAACTGCTAGATTGCACACAAGAAGATGTTCATTAGAGTTGATGTTAAGGGAACTATTGACACTCCATGTTTTTAAAATTCTGTTCTTTCCCATGTCTGGATTTCAGAATAAAATTTAAGGCACATATTTTTGCAAACATTTGTTATTATGTCTTCAAAATAAAATATATATAGCAATAAACACACAGTCACAGGACACTTAAAACGGTGGATAAAAATTCTTCAAGCCAATAAGAGATACTTAAGTATTACACAGGCTAAAAAGGTGTTATATTTAACATTCCACTCCAATGCAACTCAAGTTTTGGGGTTTTTTTTTCCTTTTATTTTGTTATTAGCACTCTACAGAGGTACCCCCAGTCCCAAACATAGCTCTTGAAATGGGAACTATAACAATCATTTTAAAATTTTGACTCGTGACAAACTATATGGTAATGAATGAGTGTATCAGTGCATTAAAGAAAAAAAGGAGCTAGAATATCCTCATCTATGTTTCCACCAGACTAATACTCAATCTGCTACTAAACTGGCAAATATTATCCACATGTGCACCCCTATCTTTACAGGAGCTTTATTAATTTTCAATAACATTCCTCTACATTCAATAAATTGAAAATACAATTTTAACCTATTCTTAAACAAAGATGCAGAATACATACATACATTGATTATTTTCTTCAGGTTTTAGATTCAGATTTTAGCTCATGTTAACACTGGAGGTACAAATTCATATTTGAGTTGGACTAATATTCTCAGCTACTCATCCACCATTATAAGACGAAACCCAGTAGTAGCTTTTTTAAAATTGGTTCTACAAACGTTGACTGCAAAATTCCCATTCCTACTAGGAAAAGCACGCATAGCCTTACTTCAACTCCTTTTTTGCAAATATTACCCTCTAACTCCTCTTCAGTTGAAATTATTTTACTCAATCACATACACTATCTTGAAAAATCTGCAGTAGTAAATTTGATTAGTGTCAATTCCAGCATTCCTCAAAACCTCGAGGACTTCAGAGACCTGTGCCTATTCAGAAACATTTTCAGCTGTTGATAGAAAACGTATCATAACATTACAGTTTGCAGAATTATTTCCTGCACTTATTTAGACATGCCTAAATAACTGACAAGAAGTCATCAGTTTGTATCATTCAGGAAATGAAACAATTTGCAGTTAGAATAAAGCAGTCTCCCGAGCACCTCCAAGACAGCTGGTCTCTAGCATCCCTATTACTCATTATTTGAGCCTGCAGTAGATAAATAACAGACCATGAACCAAAACATCTGCACAATTAAACCCAAATCTTTCTTTGGATACCCTTATAAATACGATTCACATTCTGAATTTTAAGGAAAGTTAAACATAACATTACTACCACCTCTCTGCTTCCGTTTTTACTAATTAACATGACTTCATAAAGTTAATAAATGAAGCACATACCTCCACTATTCAACATGCTCCATGCTTCCTATACTTGAATCAATATACCTCTGTGAATAGATATTTGTCTGAAGCGACCATCTGCATGCATTCTTCAAAAGGCATTCTCGTATCTAGCTGCAATCTTGGTCTTGCTTCTGCCACCTTTACAAGCCTCTGCCATCATTTTTATTTGACACTTGCTATTCAGGTTTCAACTTCACCTGATCTGCAGTTTTCCCCAGATATTACCACCCTCCAAAAAAAATGCAGGGGAAAGCAGGTGTGAAACAACTCAGGAGCCAAATAGTCAAAGTATCTGCATCTGAAGCCTATTAAACTAGTAAAGTCATAAGGAACTCCAAGGATTTGAACACCTTGATCTCCTAGCTCCACCACAGAAACTTCCAGCACAGCCTTGGGCAAAATAGACTTGTCATCCCCATTATTTGCAAAGATGCAATAACAAAGCTACTCCTACCTCCCAGCCTACAAGAAACTTGGCAGGTCCCAAGGCATTCAGGACCTGCCTACACAAGGCAACACAACACCATGCTCAGTAGACATTTGAGTCCATTCTGAGCATGCAGCAAAGATGATGCGGGGGTCCCAGTGCCACAGCACTACCTCAGCACGGTGCGGGGCCCACACTGATCGGGTGCACTGCCTTGTTGACACGAAGAAGCTGCCTTCAGACTCAGCTCAGTCAGTTCTTGCTCAAGTAGACTCTGCTACCTGGCACAGCACAGGTACACATTGAAGCTGCAGCCACCCAAACACACAGCCATAGCGAGACCACGGGCTAGTTGTGCTCAACAAAAACACTCTATCTCAAATTAACCTACAGTATGCTGCCACGCAAGATTGTTATTCATTTAAACCACTTTCTGTGGGAATGGATTGAAATTGTGGCTTTGCCAGGAAAGCTTTGATATCGCCTTCAGAAGAACCAATATTTTACCTGAAAATCTTCACAAATGGGATTTTTCTGATCAGGATGAGAGCATGGAGATTTCAGTGACGTTTGACAAAAAGCAGTAGAAGGGAAGAACTTTAAGGGACAACGTTGTCTCCCCTGGCCCAAGCAAATGTGTTTAGAACAAGATGGTCGTAATTTATTGGATAGATGGAAAATGTACCTATTTATAAGAACTGAGTTGACACAAATCTTTAAGATTTTGTTTTACAAAAAAAATTACACCATCTAGCCTTTAAATAAGGGGATTTTTTTGAACGAACAATTTGATACAGTAAGTCTTAAAGTCTTAAGATTTTTATTAATAAAAAGAGGAAAACTGGTGAGAGGTTAGATGCTGTTTTGTTTATAGTCAGTGTAAAGCAGTTACACAAACTTTTAGAAGTCATTAATTTCCTGCCTTCTACTCATATGCTCACCTCCCACAGACAGGTAGGTAACTGCTTCAGCCACTGTATTTTTTGTTTTGCTCATAGAAGTGGCGATATAGCCAGCTCTCCTTATGATTGCTCCCTAACTGGGTAAGTGATTAATCACCAAGAATGATGGCAATGCCCATCTCTTCAGTGGATTACGTTATCACTACAATACTTTACACCACGAAATTCATGTGTGGTTCAGCTCACACATCGCTTAAATATTCAACTAACAAGAGCTTGCTTGCCCTTGGATATCCCTTACTGTAACAGCTATCTTTCCAGATGACAGGAAAGATCTGCAACCAATATTTAACTCTGCAGTAGTCTTAACAATGAATTTTTAGTTTGGGTTTCTTAAAATCACCTATATCATCCTAACTATTAGCAGTTACTTCCACAGCTGCAATTAAAAACAGTGAAAATAAGGTGAAATACGCACATACATTAAGACCTTTGCAGGATCACCCATATTACCTCTCCCCACCACACATGCTAACTAAACCTTGCACAGGAGAGTAAGGTGCATGCAATAGCAGTTTTTAATTAAGCACTTTTCATCTATCTGAAAAGAAATTCCAAACATTCAGCACAGCTAGCAACATTTAGACCTACACTTGGTGTACAATCTTTGTCATACTCCTTGAGAATGCAATCCAATTAGATACTACTCAGCTATTTCAATCACAAACTCACACTCAGAAGCCGACGGCAGATGACATGTTCTCCATTCTCCATCATTTACAGCAAGCAAAGGAGAGTATTTAAATATATTTTCTGCAAAAGACATTGTCCACATAACTGAAGAACCAGATTATTACTCAGAAAAAGCAGTGCTAGACCTGCTTGAAGTCCAATTTGCTAAAAAATTCAAATTTTTTTACTGCTTTACGTGAGAGAACTTTGGTCATTATGAGACATCCAAGCAACATAAAACTGACCCCTAAAAGCCAGCATGACATTCTGACAGTGATGCATTGCTGTTCCTTATGTCAAGGGAGTGCACATCTCAACAGCTGGCTGATGCAGGAATTGGACACACATCCTTTCACTGGAATACAACCTCCTTACAGGCCTTGCCTTCATTCCAGTTTGTCAGGAGGATTTCTTCTGCTGCACCCAAACGTATTGCAAGTGTTTTTCCCCTTTGGTGAAAGGCCAACTCTTCATTTTTTTCCTCCCAGTGTGCAAGATGCAGCCCCAGGGAATCTTCCTCACACATGAAGCAATCCTAAATAAAAATGTCATTTAAGGTAATTGATTAAATAATAAGCAAACTAAGCTACAAGATTGTCCATTAATGAATAGAAATTATTTTTAAAAGCTGATTTAACTCTACGGGACACTTTAAACTTCAAATCTGTAGAACTGATATTCCACATATAATCTTTTTCATAAATTCATTTTGAGATAGTTTAAAATACATGGTTTGACAACTCATTATAATAGAGAGTGAAAGCAGCACTTAGTAAAAGTGTTGAATATTGGAATGCAAATGTCTGAGCTCCTTATCTTATGAAGTAAGCCTTCTTGTGTGCATAAAATACAGTTCAATGTTAAGTATTTTCTAGAAAACAGGGGACAGATCCCAGTCTAATCTTTAGACAAAGTTATTTCAGATGCCTAATGCCTGTAAAATTATAGCTGTGCCTGGTCCTAAACTTGAGGGTCTTTCAACATTTCCATTATAAAAGTAGTTTTTCAAGGGTTTGTAACTCAACCATAAAAATTTGATTCAGGACAAATAAGAACTCTCAGCCTTGAATATACCTACAAGTTGTACCCACAGATAGGGGAGAGTGCATTTGCATCTGGGCACGGGGTTCAGGCTCTCTCTAAAAGATGCTATCTGCATTTACAACATTCGTATTTCTACCATTCACATACATAGGATCTAGTTTCAAGAGAACAGCAAGCAAGCTGCATTTCTAGCTACCTGCCCTGTAAGTCTGCACTGGGCAACTGAAGAACAAAAGCCCTTGCTTCGTACAGTAAAGTGATTGTCATGCAAAAACTCAAACAGTATTATAACATGTTTAAAAGAACAAAAATTTAAATGGGCACTTTTAGGGGGAAAAAAAAAACCAAAACTAAAAGCCTGTTCCCCAAACAGATTTTCCTAATCTACGATATTATTTAAAGATTAGTACAGTACCGAAGTGGTTCTTAATTTAAAAATCACAAAATTACTATTTTTTTTAAACCTGATATCGAAAAGAATAAGAGGGTAGGCCACCCTGATGAGGCCTTCCTGCTGGTCTTGGGCAAAGGAATAAGGTAAATTGAGAAGCCGGATCCGATCCTAAGAACTCCTTCAACAACATGAGACCCTGGCAAGAGCAAAGGGACAGGCTGGCTGGTTATTTTAGCCAAGTGCACATGTGCTGCTGCCTGCAGCTCACAGCTGCTGAATTAGGCAACAGGAGCAAACAGACACACAGGCAGGCATCTTTAAGCAGAAAAGGATACAAGCAGCAACGTTTGGATTCGTATTTCAAACGCACCAACATCCAGTGGCACTCCAATCCGGCGTTACAGCAGCAAACACAGCTCTGCTTTCACTGTGCTCAGCCACGAATTAAAACGGAGGACGTGTTTGCCCACTTCACAGCAAGGCACCCTAGGAGATTGCCAGCTAGATTAGGATTAGGGCTGTCACTGGCGCTGAAAGTCTAAGGGAAAGAGACACAGCTGCAGTTGAGGAGGACACGGGTGACCAAAGCCAGGCATCCTCACTCCTGCTCTTCTAGGTTTTAAGCACAGTGACAAGCTAATCAGCCCCACGGCATAGCAGAGAGACAGCTAATGCTTTCACTGCCTCTTCAGAATGCACAACTTCAGTGAAGAGGCAAAATGCACACAAGGGGGACCAAACAAAAAATCCACAAAGAAACAGCAGGGATAACAATTATAAATACCCACATGTAATCTGACTATAGGAACAATTCAAGTAACAACCAAATCATATTAAAATCAGCAGGAGACCAGGAAAAGTAGAGAGGGCTCAGCTCAGCTATTTGGTGCCATTTAATTTTTGCCCGTTTCAAGTACCCTTTACAAACATCCATCTTTTCCAGAAACAGCCCATTTCTATTATGTTTGTGGTTCTGCTAAAGAGAAGAACAGGGGTCTGCCAAGAAGATCCCTGATCACTGCTATGTGCCAAGCACAAGCCATAAACCTAACTATCTTTTTCCATTGTTTCTGAGACTGTGTTCTAGACAGCAGTTTTGTTCCCCCCAATGCAGACATAGTTCAACCCTCCCTTCACCAACAACCACATATGACATGAGTCTTCCTCCCTTTCCCCTGTGTCTCTGCTGGAAGGTTTCCATGCCCTGGGATGTACTTGAGACATTGCCAGGTGGCTCCTCTCCTACCCTTTTATTTGTAGCTGGCAAAGGTTTTAAAGAAAATGTATAGGCTCTACTATTCACAACTGGCACTTAGATCTCTACCTTGTTGACCTGTGTATCAATAGCCAGACACCTACCTGCCAAGGAGCTCCTAGCCTGTTCCAGAAATTGGAATGCTGTCACAGAACGTGTAAAAAAAAAAAATCCCTACTTTAAATAGCAATTCTAAATTTTGCCATTTAAGACAAGATGCAAATCCAAGTCAAAACAGCTGTTGAACCACCTGAAGTCAAGCCAAAAGAAAACCCAGGCCCAGATTTTGGTGTGGGGGTTTTGGGTTTGTTTTATGTTTAGTAATATAATCAAAATGGCTCTTCTATACTTAAAAAACACTTAAAATTTAGCAGGCAGTCAAGATTCCACTCATTTACGTAGACAGGTAAGTTGTGCTTTCCCTCTTCCTCTCCCAGGTCCCTTTCATCATCACACTATTGTGCTGTATTGGTTAATATAAATAATGCTACAACAGCTAGGTCTCCAGTAACTTATATCTCTCACCAATGAAAAAAATAAGTTAACATATTTTACTAACAACAAATTCAAAATATTGTCTTTGTCATCTTATAATATGAATTTAAATGAATGCTTTACATGACAAAGCCTATACCTCTGCTGTACAAGTGTATCGTAACAGAACTATGTGCCTAAAGGATCTGTTGTAATCGTGTACTGTATATGGTCAAGCATGAAGGCAGGCTTATGTGCCTGAGAGCTGGTCTATTTTATACTCCCCACCCCAACTCAGCTTCCCGACTGTCTCATTGGGAGAGACAACATACCACCATTGTACTTCGGAAGCAACACTGAGTTGGCATACTTTGAAAGCTGATAGTGAAAAGATTTCATGAGTATCTTTTGAGCTAATAAGACAAGTAGAGCACCACAAAACACACACCAACCTACGTAGGACACATTTATTATACAGGGAACATGAGAATAAGTACTCCAGTAGTACACAGAGACTCCAGCTGCGGTACAGATCCTAACATGCTAAGTGATGCACATATAGTAAGAGACATGATCTCAGCATTGCAATCTATATAGGTACATCATCATATTATCTATGGAACAACACTTGTTCTTTCACACAAGAAATTTTGCAGAGAGAGTGACCGTTATTTCTCATATTTACACAGAACAAATATAGTTAGTCTACTAGAGTCTTCTTGATAACATACTCTGATAACACACATTTCCTACCTTTCTGTATATTCTGTGTATTGGTGCAGCTAACCAACGTGGACTCCCAAGGATGAATTCCTCAATCCTACCCAGACCTTGTTTGGAGCACAGACCCCCATGGGACTCCACACACATCTCATGGATGGCAGTATAAAGTGCTTAACAGCAGCCTGATGGAAGGGTTAGAGAGAAAAATTTTGGCCCTCGTTAAGAGCAGTACATAATTATATTTTAGAGCACTATTGTAAAAGAAGTGAGGACAGTGGGATCCAGAAAAAGAATGTGAGGAGGGATAATTTTTCAAGTAGGTAAAGCTTTCCTCTGCATCAGCTGTGACAAGAAGTCCCACTGGCAGACACACAACATGAGCTTTTTGGTAAAAGCCTTCCTGAATCAGACCTGCCAACTTCTGACCAGAAAGTCAAGAACACAAGCAAACATTAGGAATTAACTCCATGGCACAGTCATTTGGAGAGCTTGGGGGTTTTTTATACAACTTTTCTCCACACAACTGCTACGGGAGTTTCACCCACAGAACAAGGGATTATGTCCTGGATGTGCTGCTGTACCAGACTTGGGGAAGAATACAAGCAAGTGTAACTATAAGTTCCTTACTTTAGATTTCCCTTCAACAGTAGAATTTGTTTTTTTGGTGTTTGGTTGCGGTTTTGTTTGTTTGGGGGAAGGGGGGGGGGGGTTAAGTGTAAGGTTCTTTCTTCAATAGAAAAACACCTTTCTGATGCACAAGCAAACCATCTGTAGGTCTCTACGTTTCTTGAAGCATCCTCTATACCTTCCCTATTAACTGCCCTCAACTAATCAATACTCAATTTACAAATTATTGTTTCTTGGAGGCAAGCATGGATACTATACTTCCCAGGCTCTGCACAGTAACAGCTGAATAAAATACAAGGCATACTGAATCTGTGGAGCCTTAAATTCTGTGAATCTTCAGTAATACAAGCATCCTCATGACAGGCCATGGTCAAAGACCACAGAAACTGACCATGGATGTATGCTTTGTATGACCAAATACAGCAATACTTAGAAAAGTAGCACCCTGAAAATACAAGGGCATGAGATCAAAGAGAACATGGAGGAAGAACTAAAAGATAAAAGGATTAGTAAGAAGCAAAAAAAAGAGCACGGGGTCCAAAGAGAATAAACACCATCAAAAAACTAACCAAGTCAACCTGGTGCCCACAGACCTCTCAGAGGAATCATTGCATCATCTTCATGTTGAAGACTAAACTTGAACACACGTACCAAGGTCAGCCTACGAAAGGCCTGCTAAAGAGACTCCGGCACGAACTGGCACAGGGGGAGCAGGGAGACCAGGTGTCAAGGGTTCACCCCTCTTCGAGCAGCAAAATTACTGTTGTTGCTCTGAAACAGTTGGTGCTTTATTAAAAAAAGATTACATTCTTCTGTGGTACAGAGCTACAAACCACTCTTCTTCAGTTGTCAAATTATGGGAGTCTGAAGGAATAGCTAGCCTTAAAATCACTGTGGACAAAGATCTTTCTGGATACAGCTCATGTGATGGCCTCACTGATCAAGAAGGATCTCAAGACATTCTCTGATGTGAAACACAGGAGTACAAATCTCAAGACTATCCAAAGAATTCAGTCCCATGTTTTGTAAACTACGAAGCAGAGAGCATGAATTCTTTATTGTAAATACTTACAGATTCTTTCAGTATTTTTCTACTTGAGATGCTGCTACATTCACAATGAATTCCACCATTATGGTTCGGGTGGTTTTCTTTGGGTTTTGTTTTTTTGTCAAAAGGTTGCCAGTCTTTTTCTAGTTAAAACTGTGCCATCCAAAGTATTGCATTAAGAACACTAACAAATCATTTACCTTTGACTGTACACACCCCGTGTGTATACAGAAATTTCTATATATTTCTATTTTGTACCTGCTAACTGGTAAGAGTACTGAACTTAAAAGCAAGCATTTACATCACAGTGCCTACCCAAACCAATATTGGATAACTGGAATTTATGTAACATTTAGGTAGTAGGTAGTAAAGCTAAAGTCCTCAGTTTCCCATGCATGTCCCCAAGAAAACTTTAAGAACTCAGATCTGTTTTAAGGTATCTGTTTATGCTCTAAATAAATCTTGAAGGGTTAAGTAAACACCACCACCATCAGCAAGATCAGATTATTCCTTGGAATTTTTCATCACCTAAAAGCAACAGTTTAAGTAGAAGATTTTTAAATACAGTCAGTATGGTACTTATTCCCCTAACACGTTAAGGTGCATATATACAGCTCTCTATAGAGCAACACCAAATATAAAACTATTTAGGAGTGAATGCACAGGTAGCAAGAGGTTAAACTGTGTAGTCTGGCCAATTTCCATTTTAACTTGCACTAAATTCTGACTATGAGAACAAATCAAAATTCAAAACCAAAAATGTTTTTCAAGTAAAGCCACAGTAATTTTATTTTTTTTAAATACTCCCAGTATTCTTGGCTGCAAAATCTCTTTTGGCTAAAAGACAGACTGAAAGCAAACCAGCAAAAGCTAATTATAAATACGCCTGCAAGGATACCAGATTAAAGGAACTGCACTCTTTTGGTGTGAATTACCTAGTAGTGTGCATCCTCACTTTATGTTCAGTCTGAATGCCTTCACTAGCCTACATTGCAAACTTTTATCCCATTCAGCAATCTTAACACATTTTAAGCAGATGTATCATCAAATGTATTACATGCCAATCTGTTTATCATTAAACTGAAAAATCAATATATCCAATTCAGGCATAAACAGGAGTTGAATGTTCAAGCTGTCATTGAAGATGACATATAATTGTAGAACATGATTTGTACTTGGCAAATCGTTATTTCCTGAAAGGGCAACAGACAGTAGCAAGAAACTTTTCACAAATCAGTATAGTGGCACTTACAGTCTTATGAATACAGAAAGACACCTATGCAGCCAAAAGGAGCAATAAGCAAACAATCACTGTTAAATTTAATCATTATGTATGTTGAGCTGATGAGAGAACATGTAGCTTTATGTTACTGGGCTGAGTCCAGATTTTTATTTAAAACAGGAGTACTGAAAATAAGAACTTCAGAAAATACTACAAGGTTTCTGTTTTGGACCATTAATTTTTCAGTCAAACCAAACTATCATTTAATTGAATCCTGATGCTAGAACTTGGACTCTACATGAAAAACTTGAAACTAAAGCACATAGAATAATTTGTTATGTTGAGCTATTCAGCCCAATATGTCTAGAAAAAAAAAAATAAGACTAACTCAAAATAAAGTTACTCTACTTTCTGTGATGACACAGAACTAATAACAAAAGGAAACAAACCTTTGTCCCGGCCAGGAAACTAAGCCATTAGATACCATTTCTTTCTAGCAGATACTTGATTTAAAAGCATACAGCAAAATCACAGAAAACACTCAGCAGAAATGCAACATCAGTACTTCTCACCAAAAAAAAAACAACCAAACTTTCAAAGGCAACTAGCCATTTTAGACATCCTCTTTGAGCCAGTACAAAAAAAACTTGGCTTTTAGGAAGAGCAGAGAATGATCTCCAAGCAAAGAAAACTACCTCTAAAACTGTGTCAAATCAAATATTTAAACACTATGGGGATGGAGCAAGGGGGCACTTCACTGCCATATTCTTGATACCTAAAAGATTTCCACTTCAGAAAAGGAAACAGGAGTCCTTCCTCTCCAATTTTGGATTGCAGCTTAGAGAAGCCTCCAAATCTGACATTTGGGGGTCTTCAATTAACATTTTGCTGCTCCTTGCATCTCATCATTCTTATTCTCCCCCACTCATAAGTCACTAGTTAGCACCATCTGCATAATGAAACAGTCCCTCCCTGTCATCTAACTAACCAGCTGTGAACTTTTTCAGACAGACAAGAACATGCTGAAAGTATATGGCAGCCTTCAGCTGGGGAGCTGAAAGTATCCTGGTTCTGCTGAACAGTTGACAGCTTCTATTTGCACGTGAACCAAACCATCTTAGTCTTAAAATAGCCTTGATACACCAGAAACCATCTGAGATTTCAAACAACAATGATAGAGAAGCCAGTATGCTGCTAGGTCATAAATATTAACAGAAGCCTGAAAATCCCCCTTGAATCTTCTTAATATCAGTCATATAGACTAGGACAAAAGGTAAGCTGGTGAAGAAAGGGCAGGGGTGAAAAAAAAAAAAAATCAGTGTTCTAATTACAGCCTTGCATTTTGCCTCCAGATCACTTGCATTCTTCTCCAGCTAGAGAATTCACAGCTGTAGTCTATAAAAAAAATGGTATTTCTACTTTGCAGACAAAAGAAAATACTTGCCTCTTACTTTAACACTTTCACAGGTAAAGGTCAGCTAGGATGACAAAGTACAAGTAGCATTGTTATTCTAATCATATGATTAGGAAGAGTAAATTTTATAGTTGTGCCACTCCACAGTGTCTTTATTTCATTTACACTAATAAGACCACTTAGCACATCTACAGATTGTATCAGCAATATCACTAACACAAATTAAGCCCCTGAGCACTAAATTTTGACACTTCTAAACATATTCTTATTATTATATTTCCCTCCTTCCCCTCAGGTCAGACTGTTTACAGAACTGAAGGGTGCATTTTAATATCTACATTACAGGTGCGTTTAACAAACCCCCATCAAAGATGCAGCAGCCTCCAGATACCCAATTGATATTCTAGCCTACACACCAAACAAAACGATTTTCAAACAGTGTGTGTTGAAATAGAACAATCAGTTTCTTTTATTCAGCAAGAACACGCAGACATGCTTTAATCTCCAAAAACATTTGTAAAATACTTGGAAGTGCAGCTCTCTTATAATACCCTTAATAAATATAACAGCTCAATGATTTAGAACTCCAAGCTTTGCTAAAGATCTTTTAAATGCTAGCCTGCTAATATAAACTTTAAATTCCCCGTTACACTAAAATTCAGATTTACTTCACCCAAAACCACCATCTCCTATACTCCTGCTAAAAACTAGGACTGCCTAACCTTTAGGAAGAGAACAGTGAAGAGTTTGACATATTTAAGATATGGATACAAAAAGAAAGGATAAGCAAATTATTTTTTCCAGTTACTTGCTTTGTTATAAGAATAGAGCACAATTCTCTTGCATATTCATTTACATATATTAAAAAATATTAACACTAAGTCAGAAACATAGCAGTCTGGATGCACTCAGTACAGTATCAGAGTATCTAATAATAAAGCCAGGGGGCAGGAGACCTACTTTGCCTTCCTTTCTTGAACTAAAACCAAAAACAAACAAAAAAATCAGCAAGAACAAAGGGCTGCTGTACAAAAGAGCAGAAACAAAGACACCCTAAAAACACCAGGTGCCACCTTCCCTTGAACAGTTTATGCTGACTAGAGAACCAATGAAACAATAGCACAGAACAAGAACCCCAGCATCTCAGCCACAGAAATTGCCAGATCTAGGACTAGTCATGAGACTACAGAAAAGCAGAAGTTTTGCGCATAGTAGAAATACGTTAGCTGACATTGGTCCACAGGCTTTTACCTACCACACCATTCACAGGTAAAATGCTTTTGACTGTAGGTCGTCCTAGTCCACTCCTTAAGCATGTGGGTTCTTACTAAACCCTGTTTTGTGACATTAGTCAGTTACAAACATAGCTAGTATCCAGCAAGGATAATCTGGTCTCCTCTGGCTTGTACCACACAGCTGCTGAAAGAGGTGAACTAGCTTGACCACCGACACCATGAAGCCACCTGAGAAACAATAAGTTAAGACCAACTATATGGATTATTCACAGCATATCATCTTGAACCAAGTTACCTCATTTTAAAATCCTTTTCTAGATATGAACTCAAAGCCTAATTCTGCTCATTATTATGAATTATTAAGAAGCACAAGTAGCTAAACATTACCTCAGCAGAAGAGAAAAAACTTCCAGCAAACATCAAATCCACCAAAAGAGCCAGAAGTATCAGATTTTTCTGGTAAATATATATACAAATCCCCATATGTAGGCACACTCATACTAACCTTAGGAATAGGAAAGAGATGAGGAAAAAAATAAAACATATTACCAAAACAAACTCTTTCCCTGCAATATATTTTTGGGATGGAGCAAAGCCTGTCTAAACCCTCAGCTTCCCAAGACGAACAAACCCTCAACCCCAACAAAAATAGTCCTCTCAGAGCTCGTATTTAAAGTGCCAACACCTGACTGGGGTTAACAGGTGTTAGGAGTTACGGAAATGGTGTTGTTGATTACTACTGGATGTGTTTTCCTCTCGTAGCCACAGTTCCCTCGCACTGCTTGTCATAAGACTAGTATTTTTGGTTGCCTGTAATAATGCTAAATTCTAACTAAGAAGGCAGCACTTTTCTGCATTGAAGAAGTGTTCTAGGAAAAAAGGTCACTCTTTAATAAGCCAGTAACTTATCAGAAGAAGAGAAAGGCAAAGCATTTTTTCTCTCTTAAAAAAATTACATTTAAAAAAAAAAGGGGGGGCGTGTCTTGAGACCTTATAGACCTATAAGAGCTTGAGAAGTTTTGGCATACCTATGCTTTTTCAGTAATACCTAACATTCGGGGAAAGGTGAAGTACTGCACCAGGATGAGTTTTCTGTATCTCTAGGAAAAGACTAAATTCCAATCCCTACATAAAGTGTGTGCAAACATTCCCAGAATGGAAAACTGGAGTAAATGTGCAAGATCAAAAATGTGGAGAGCTGGTAGGAGTGAGAGAGACCAGAGAAACAAGAAAAGTCTAAAAAAGTGAGTCTTCTGGCAGGATGCTGGGGTAGGAAGATCATAATCAACTCTGTAGTTCATCCTTCCAAGTCAAGCACAAAAACAGTTAGGGAATGCCTAAATGACCCAAGAATGCCTTCCTTTTGTATTATTGTATCATCTGCAAATACAGGATTACTTATTGTTTGTACCATAGCTCAGCAGGCGTGACAAACAGCCCAAAAGTGGAACGTGTTGTGTTTCATTGTGCTTCAGCAGATTAGGAAAACCCACAGACAGGTTTTCTAAAGAAACAGTGTGTCATTTGATACAGACTGGGCAGCCACAGCCTCCGCTGCACTTGAGCTGATGTTGCCCGGCCTTTTTGGGTACCAGGCAGGGACGGAGTTTTGCGGGCAATGATGCTGCTACCCATCATGCCATTTCTGTGCCCACTGCTACTATTTCAGCCTGTCCAGGCACTACAGGGCTCCCTACCTGCTTGTTCCCAGGAAAACTACCATAGCAGCAGCTGTGGATCCTGCTTGAGTATCTGGAAATCTTTTTCTCTCACCCCCCTGTCTGTGAAGTGCCAAGAAGGAGCCCAGCTGTTCAGCATTTCATTGCTCATTTTTTTGGGAAGGCCTGGAGAAGCCACAAGTGAGCCGCCTTTCTTTTTGGGGCGGGGGGGGGGTGTGGGGGTGGGGCAAGAGGAGCCTTTTTAGCTGGAGAAAAAGGCAACTTGAGACTTTTCCCTGCTCCCTTGCCCTGTGTGAACTGAAGAATCTCAAAATCTTCATACTCATCGTATTTTGAGCCTCTCTGCCGTCTCACAGGTCTCAGAGAAGCAGAGGGAGTGTCTGCTTATTACTCACGGCACGGCTATACGTAAGGCAAAGCCCATATTTCAGGCTTCTCATGTTTTTGCAGAGACAGTGCAGTCTGCTACTGAGCACACTCAGAAGAGATCTTATCGTGCCTTTCAAAAAGATTTTTCTCCCAAAACAAGCAAAGTGGGAGTGGCCAATGTCATCTATATTCATGCCATGTTTTATAGCTCAAACATCAGATCACTCCTGCTGTAACCTGGTTTGTAAAGTGTGTTTGGAGGGAATGAAAACAAAGCAAAAAAGTTGGGGTTTTTTTTCACTGCTTGCAGATCAAAAGGCTTACATGCTGTACTTTCACCACAAAGCAAATGTTTGTGCTATGTAAACTCCCAACAATTGAGATTATAATGAAAGCACTAACAGCCATTTTTGTTGACCTACAGCTCACTTATAATCACAGGTATGTTCAGTAGCTTTTAAAATCTGTGAAGACAAAAATAACTTCCCGCCTGTTCTTACTATGTAGTGTCTTCTGAGCCTCCCTGCCTTAATTAAGGTTTTTATTTCATGGCAAGGCTGTTGCCACAAAGTGTTTGTGGCCCCTTGTGTTCCCAGTGCTCTGAGGCAAAAAAGAAAATAAATACAAATGGGCTATGTGAAAAATGCTTGGTCTCAGAAATGAGGAGGAAAAGCAATAACCAAAATCAGCTATAGCTGCTCAGTAGCAACCAGAGACAGAGAAATCAGCTGCAGAAATATCTTCCTCTGTCTCCAGCAATTTTTGTCTGCCAAATTTAAAAGGCCTCTTCCTTTTCTCCCCAGAGGGTACATGGGGAATACATTAATTTAAATACCATGATGCTAAACAGAGAAAGGCAGTATGGCTTTTATCCCCAGAAATGGTGACATGAATAAACACTGCCCAGGATGGTAAAAGCCTGCAAAATAAGGCCAGTAGGCAGCAGACAGAAGACACAGGAGTGGAAAGTGCTCAGTAATGAGATCAATGGCTGTAGTTACCGCGAGTGACTCCATAAATATATGTTCCATGATAGTCCCACAGAACATGGCTGGTTAGGGTCAACTGGTGCAGAGATGGCTCAGCTGAACGGAAAACTGGTTTATATGGCATGCTGTCCTCATGAGATTGTATGAAAACCATCAGCAAAAGTGGTTGGAAAGGAGCCAGCAAGAACCAGCAGGCACACTGATCTCCTGGGAAGCGAGATTCCTGAAAGGAGAGAAATGTGGAGGAGAAACCTGCTGGTGGACTGTCCTCTTCTCCTTCCTTGTCTGTTGGAGTGATTTGAACACACTGAACATTTTTTTTCCTTGTGATTCCCAAAAAGAAGCACTAAGTACATCTTACCTTTCCTCTTCAAGTCCGACCTCAAAGTCAGTGTCTCTGCTGCCTGGGGGAAGTGAAGACACTCCTATAGCATACCTATAAACTTGCCTTTTAGTTTAGGGTTTGGACTCTGTGGGTTTTTTTAACCTGGTGATCTTTCCTACTCTATTCTACATTTTATTATACCCACACTCTGTTTCCAAACACTTTTTGCTAAGCTGTCCAAACATGCCTGAAAGTATGGCTTTATGTGACTGCCGTGATGTCATCAAGAGCCTTTTTATCTAACCTACCACATTAAGCTAACCATAAATTTGAATAGCAGATCATGTCATAAATTCCATCAGAACAAATACTTTTCTGAAAGCATTCAAAGTTTTCTCTGACAGAGGATGTCAGTACGGCCTCATGTAAAAGTAGTGAAAGGTGAAAAAAAAAAAAATAAAGTAGGGAAGCAGCCTTCAACTGGTAAAGAACATTTGCCGCTAAGTTTCCAAATGAAATACTTTTTAAAATCAGTGTCTAATAAGGAACCAGCTCTTTGACACGGTGCATTACAGTGAGTAAGACAACCTGACCACACTCCCAGGCAATGAACGACCCACTGGGTGCTGCCACCTTTGCCTTCCTCAAGCGATTTCCCCAAATGCTACTGAACACTTTAACCTTTCCAACACAGTGAGACTCTCTAAAGGCTGGGACACAGCCTGACCAGCCGTCCTGGCTGCCCAGCAGCCACCCTGGGGCAGAGGGAGCGCTGCCGAGGGGCTGGCACCGGGGTGGCAGTGCCTTCCCCGTGGAGTGGGGGTCTTGGCGCTGGAGCCTCTCCTCACAGCCACGGGGTTTACTCAGCCATCCCAGCTAAGCAGCCAGGCTGCTTTTAAGCTCCATTTCCCTTGCTTTCAGCCGGCTCCTTGGGCAGTGAGACCTGTCTTGATGCTGGCCATGTCCTGTCTCCTCCCGCCGTAGAGGAAGGCAGCGGCAGTGTCCCTTCAGCCAGGAGCAGGGCCTCCCCAGGCTGGGCGGGATTTTCCCCTCCTTCTTCCCACCCCACCGCAGGTGGAGGGGAGTGTTCATGATGCCCTGCACTCCTGGACGGGTTTTGTACATGCCTTAGCCACGGGCAAGGAGGCCACAGGCAAGGAGGCACGGCAGGGGCAGTGGGGCTGCCGGGAGGTCACAGCCAGTTCCAGATGGCTCTGAAGGCCAGCTCACGAGACAGCCCTGCCACATGCCAAAACTTGACTGTTGCACCCCAAAATCCCACCCCAAAACTTCAAAGCACACTCAGCACCCCTTCCCAAACTTTTTTGACAAAAAAAACCCTGGCAGCCACAGGGTGGGAGATGCCTACTGGGGGCCTCCATGGTAAAGCGAGGCAAGCACCATGAGGGCCTGCAGCCAGGGGTGACCCCCACAGGGACAGAGACAGCCCACAAAAAGCAGAAAGAAGACTAAATGGTTTGCTGTAAGGAATTATTTGACATCAGGCAGAGGATGCTGTGTGCACCTACCTTTTCAGCAATGTGCAGTTCAGCAAAGATACAAAAACCCAGGAATAGATCGCAGGTCATTGCACTGGATGGACACAGCACCGTGTGTGAGAGCAGCGCAAAGCCTGAGCCATGCACCCTTACCTCATCTTCTTCGTTAAGCTTCTTCACAATTACATCACACCCAACACACAATAAAAATAAGAAGAGGTCCTTTTTTTGTAACAAAACCACAATACACAGATAATCTGGGGCCATTCTGGCACTTTTTCTCCTTCATCTCCCTCAGAAATGTTCAAAGCCCACAGCCAGAGACCACAAGTGAACACTTTGAGTATTTCATAGCTTGAGGGATGGACTGGCAGCAGCAAAGGCAAGTGAGACACAGGAGAAGCAGTCACTTGATGAGCCTGACAGAGGCTCCCTGAAGAGGGTGAGCACAAACAGTGCCGGTACTCGCAGCATGAAGGATGGGTCCCTCCATGCTGTGATGGACAGGAGGTGTGACACCTGCCTGCTTTCCAGACAAGAGCAGCCAGGAAGCTGTGACACTGGCAGCACTGTTGTGCTGTACCTGTTTTATGAAAAATGTGACGTCCCCTTCAGCCTACACCTGCAGCACTCACCAGAAGGTCTAATTTTACCTAGTATGGATGAAAATAATTTAAGCAACTACACAGAGATCTTGGGTTTCCATAAGCATTGGAAAAGGTCTTCAAAGCAACACAGAAAGCCATGTAAAAAAAATCCAAGTGGTACCCCCTTCTAGGATTTCTCTGCTAAGCTCCCAAATCCCCCAAATTTGAATCCAGCTCCTGTAAGATAACAAGGGATGGTTTCATTCATTCCATTTGCTACAACATGACACTGCTGAGAAGGAAGTCCAGTGACAGTACTGCAAAGCAACAGGCGTGTAGGGAGAAGACAGACACGTTAAGTATACTGTGCTGGACACAGGATATGAGCAAGCTATGGGCTGAAAAGTCCTGTCACAAATGACTGAAACCATACAACGAGGCTTGAAAATGAGTGCTAGGCCATCTAATCCTTATTGATAAGTGTTGCCACCCTACAAACCAGACTTTGAGCAGCTGAGGCTCAACAGAGAGTGGAAGACTAGGGTAAAACTGGACAGTCCTGGTTGCCACCACCAATCAGCTGACCCATTGGAAATGGGAAAGAGGTGGGACACACACAGACAGCAGGGACATCGCCAGGCCTCCTCAATGGGAAGGCATTAAATGTTGGGACTGCTATTTGCTTGGAAACTTTGCACCTTTCAAAGCGAACAGCAGTACAAAATGCTAAGCAAAAGCCTGCTGAGCATTCGCAGCCTGGGTCCAGCCACCGTTGCAAGGTGGACAGAAGCAGGGATGCTGAAATAGGTGCTAATCCTGTCCCTCAGCTTTCTGACACCAAAATAAAAAGCAACCGTGCATAAGGCAAGGGTGAAGTGCAAAAAAAAAGCAGAAAGAAAAAAACAGAGAGAAGGTGGGGAGGAAAAACAATGCCCATAAAGGATGGCTTGCTTTGTCCTGCAGCAACCGCAGCCAGAGCAGGAAAGGAATGTGCATGTGTGTGTGCACCATGTGGGACAAAAGCAGCGATTTCTCTGCAGCCAAGAACACTGCTGTCATCTGTCAGTGTTGTACGCCTGTGTACAAGCAACACCAAACACTATTTGCCTTCCAGTGACTTCAACAATAGGTTTCTCGTGTTGCTTTCCTCATCTGAATTTTCCTTTTGGCTCCCCTGCTCAAAGTGTATACATCTACTTTTGATGACACTCAAAACAGCTGGCTGCAGATAAGTCACAGGCTTGCATGTCTGGTGGAGTGTAACACACACACACACATGTACACACACACACGCACACCCGCACCTCGTCCTGACCTCTCTCCCCTTCTCCCCTGCGAGCTGCTGCATTCGAAATGTTTTATTTTGCAACTCCCTTCCCAGGCTCACCTCTCTGGCCCCCGAGGGCTGCTCCCAGAACTGCCCTCGGTTCGGGTGAAGGAAAGGGGGGGCGCGGGGGGTGCTCAGCTTTGGCCGCAGTGCGGGAGTGCGGCTTCACGCCGCCGGCCCCACCGCAGCGCCCCGCGACTGTTCGCGCCCGCGGGCTGGCCGGGTCGCGGCGCCGGTGGACCGGGAGCTGGGGGCTGAGAGGCGGTGGGTGTCTGAATCCGGTGCTGCAGTTACAACGCTGGGAGCGGGCAAGAAGAAGAGTTTCTGAGTGGTTAAAAAAGTTCGTGTAAGCAAAGTCTGTTACTGTCAAAGATTTCCCCCCCCACCTTTTTTTTTCCCTATCCCCTCTCCCCTCTTTCTTTCTTTTTTTTTTTTTTTTTTTTTTTTTTATTTTTAAGGCAGTTGATGTGGTAATTAAGAATTTGGTGAGAGCCCAGTTAGGTCACCTCGTTTCTCAGATCAGAGCCCCATCAGAAATTCTTTCAAGTGTCCTTCTGCGTCGCCAAAGATGACAACAGCAAATCAATAAGTGCTTGAAATGAAAGGGGTTGCTGGCTAGCCCCCGAGGCTACAGATTTTCGCACCGCCGGTCTTTTTTTTTTTTCTTTCTTTCTTTCTTTTCTCTTTTTTTTTTTTTCCTGAACTCCCCGCATTCCTTTGCACTGCCTCTCCTAGAAAGAGCTACCTTTTTATCCCTAGTCTCATGACGAAGGTAAGTGCCCTGTTAGCATCTCTATGACAGGACGGGCCCCGCCGGCTGTGGTTGCGCTTCCGCGGTCCCAGCAGCCGGGCGCTGCCGGGGAGGTGCGAGCAGCCCCGGCCGAGGGCATCCCGCCCGCCCGGGCAGCGGCGGCTGCCGGCTCGGAGCAACCCGGGGGATATTTGCGCTTCCTCTTCTTTTTTCTTCCTTCCTTCAAAAAAAAAAAAAAAAAAAAAAAAAAAAACCACCAAAAAAACCCAAACCCCAAAATTAATAGAAGAGGGGTAAAGGATCAAAGAAAAGGGAAATAAATACGGGAATCACGGCGTGAAGCTTAGATTACTCTGTGTTAACAGAGGTTGCTCCGCTCCGGTTAGCACCGTCGTCCCTACCCATCATATGCCCCGATTTAACAATCTTCCTAACGACCGACGTCCTCGGGACGTTTTAATTAGGGAATTCATTAGTGAGCCAATACAGACATTTATATATTCTTTTAGATCAAGTGGTTAAGCACTAATTTCGAAATTATTATAAAACATTGGAATACGCGAGGCACAGTAATTTTAATTTATATGCAAATCAACGGGTCCATTTGGAATGCTTAATTTTTAACAATTATTGTACTGTAGCATCGGGACGAACCGCCTTGAATGAGCAATTTTGAAACCAGATTTGGACAGGAAGAAAATATTCGAGCAGCCCGACAAATCAATAATGTTTGAGTGTGTTAAACATAGCCAGCTATAGGTATTTACATACTCTTTTGCTGTCAGATAAGGAGCTCAGAGAGGTGGGAGGAGAGGCTGGGGGGGAGACGGGAGGGATTGCTTTCGAGGGCTGAGATCATAATCCCGGAATGAAGAAAGTAAATGGCGGTGAATTGCCCCATCGCACACTTTGGAGGATGACACCCTTCCCCGCCGGTCCCCCCGCGCTGCCGGCCGGTGCGAGACCCGGAGGGACGCCTGAAACACAGCTCTGCGCTTAGTCACCGCTAGACACGCTTTGCCTTTTGTTGTTGTTGCTGGCTTGCTTTTTTCCTTTTTTTTTTTCCTTTTTTTTTTTTTTTTTCCTTCCCCCGTCCCTGGGCAAAACGCTCCCCAGCCGGCAGCGGGGAAGTAGCCCGGGTCCTCCTTCGGCTCGCCCACGCTGAGATCCGGGATCACCCGGGCAGAAGCCCCGCGGCTCCCGCCGCCGTCGGGAGCACCACTGGCCGCGCCAGGTGCCTGCAAACGGATAATCGCGATAGGCACTTATGAAAACAGCTTTTCCGCCTGTCGGGGCGATGAATAACCCCGGTCCTCTTTCCCAGCGGTTCACAAAGCCGGCGCGGCCGCCGGGGAGCCGGGACGGAGGGCTCCCAGCCCCGGCTGCGCACGTCCCGGCCGGGCCGCCGGTGCCGCCTGCCAGCCCGCCGCTGCTCCCTGCTCCAGCCCCCCGAGGAAAGGCTCCTTCGCCTCGTCGGGGTTTTTAAAGCTGTTGTCACTGCGCTGGCGGGAGGGGGGAGCCAGCCTATAAATACAGCCGCCACGGCCTTTGCTTGCCCTGAAATCTATTATTACATTTATTGCTTTGACAGAAGGGGGGTGGGGGGATTTGAAATCCGCGTATTAAGTCGGCTCCATAGTTTCCAGACACCCTGGAACCCCTCTTCCACGGCAGCATGTCTAATGTATTCCCTAGCGATTCTGGGCATTAATTAGTTGTTTAATAGGAGTATGACTAAAAATTTAAAAGAAGGATTAGGAGCGTGAAACGTATGTCCAGCTCCTTCCACACACTCGAGGAGGGAATGAAAATCACCCTGTATCTTATGTTTCTCCAGGAGCCATTTGCATTTCCCACCAGCTGCTCACTTCAGCCGCCCCGGCTCCGGGCGGCCGGAGCCCGGCGCTGCGCGGCGCGGAGGCAGGCGCCGCAGCCTGCCTTGCCTTCCCTGTCCAAAACACGACGAGGACGGGGCGCGTAGGGAAGATGCGCACCGGCGCAAGCAAGTTTGCTTTTCCTCAGGAAATGCAAGTGCGCGGTGAGAGCTGAGAGCCTCCCTCGCTCCCGTTCCTCCTTCGGATGCGCGGGGAAACTGGATTTCACCTGGCAGAGCGCTCCCAAGGACAGAAACGCAGGTAGCCAAGGAGACAATTAATTTATTTATTTCTCCCTAGAAAAAACTCCCACGCGGTTTCATTTCTGGCCAGAGGAAGCAATCCTCCCCGCTCGGCGTGGCGACTGCTGCGGCGCCCCGTTCAGGGGACAGGGCAGCGGCAGCGCTGCCGAGCGCGGCTGGGCTTCCCCGGGAGCCGCCGGCAAAACGACCCGCTGGAAACTTGGCTTCTGCCAAGGGTTCGCTCCCCCCCGCCCCGACTCCGGCAATAAATGCGTAGCCCCCTGCCCCCGCCTATAAACAACTAAAATTCACTCCAGGCTGAAAAAAAAATAAAAATAGCCACCAATAGATCAGGTGCAGCCTCCGAGTTCAGAAAGCGCCTCTTTTATTTTCGCGTGGTCCCTCTATAAAACAAAGCCGCGGAAATGCTGCGACAAAAAGCGATCGCTTTAGTTTGGTCTAAATAGAGATATCCCACTTCGTTATTTTCTTAAGCATGGAAAACATCACAAAATCGAAAAAAAAAAATCCCGTCTGGCGCCAGCTCGGTGTCGCTCGGGCAAAAGAGGGAGAGGGTGCCGTCGTGATTTCTCGCTATCGTCTGTAAACGAGGCAGGACGAGGAAGAGCGTTGAGCGGCAGGGCTTCGGTACCCCGGCCCTGCGCTAGCGACAGGGGCACGAGAAAGACCGCCTGGGATTTTATATATATAGTTAAAAAAACCCCACCACACTACAAAAAAAGTGGATTAAAAAAGGAAACCGAGACCTCTCACAATGGGCTGGCGATCCCTCTTCACACCTGGTGCAAGGACAGTCGCCGGCCCGGCCCGGGAAACTTTGCCCACAGTTACTCGCGCCCCCCTCCCCAGCTGGGCGGAGCGGGGCGCGCCCTGCGCGGGCGCGGAGGGGCCGCGGCCGTCCTCGCTCACCTCGGTTCTCCTCTGGCTACCTATAGCCCGCCACCGTGCCGCCGCCGCCGCCTGTCCGCCTTCCTCCTGCCCCTGCCCCCTCCGCGGCCGGGAGCTGCCGCCGCCGCGCCCGCGCCCGTGCCCGCGCAGCGCCGCGCAGCCGTCCGGCCCGGCCCGGCCCGGCCCGGCCCCACGGCGGCGGCGGGGCGCGTTCGGCGGAGCTTGTGTGACGTCAGGGTCCGGGGAGGCGGGCGGGGCGGGGCGGGGGCGCGGGAGGGCCGGGGAAGGAGGGAGCCAGCGGCGGCGGCGGCTCCGCGGCCCCGCAGCCAGCGCAGGAGCCCGGCGCGGCCCCGCCGCCCCCGGCACCACCGGCACCAGCAGCGCGAGCAGCGGGGCGGACAGCGCAGCGGCCCCGGTGAGTGAGGGAGCCCCGGGGGCTGTCGGCGCGGGCGGGACGGGCGCGGGGCTGCGGACCCGGGTGGTCCCGGCTCTGTGCACCCCGGGACGGGCGGCGGGGCAGCGGGGGACGGGCAGGGTGCGGCGGGCTCGAGTTGCTGATGTCCCCCTGGGCGGCCGCGGCCCGTCCGCGGGGCTGGCAGCGGGGAGAGCGAGCGCTGCCCCCGCACCGTTTCCCCGTCGTTCCGCCTCCGGCCTCCCCTGGCGGGGTAGACGCCGGGTAACCGGCCCTGCGGAGCGCCCGCGCAAGGCAACGCTTCCCGCCGCGGAGCCGCGCAGCCGGGCGGGGGGCGGCAGCTGCGCGGGGCCGGCCCGGGGGCGCCGGAGAACGCTGCGGGCGGGTCTGCCGCGCCGGCGGCCGGCTCCGCGGCTGGGACCCCTGGGCACCGCCCGCGGGGGAGCGGCGGGGCCCCGCTGCCGCTGCGGGCACCGCGGAGGGGCAGGCCCCGCACGGAGCCCCCCTTTCGTTTGAGAGCCAGCGGCCGCGGGCCCCGCTGAAAACCCTCCCGCCGAGATCACGTACCTCAGTTTCGGGCGTTGCTGAGGTATTTGCTAGGGGACTCGGGTTTGGTGGTTTGGTTTGTGGTTGGGTTGTTTTTTGGGTTTTTTTTTTGGGGGGGGGGGGGAGAGCGGGAGGGAGGGTGTTGTGGTCTTTCTCTCCCTGAAAGACTAGCGCTAGATACCGGTACGGAGTGGGGGGGAATCGCGTGTGACACCCCTTTTCTGTCCGCGCCCGCAGCTGTGGCAGCCCGGGTGCCCCGAGCAGGTTGCTGCTGAGTCGGCCCAGCGGGCCGCGGCGCAGGGGAAGCTCGCACGGCCGGTGCGTTTGCTGGGGCTGTGAGCGCACGGAGGTGCAGAGGTATTTGATTTCGAGCAGAGGAGTGCTCCAAGAAGTGGAAATGGAAAAGCAAGTGGAGGTGCTTTCATTTGAGTCGCCGAGTTGGAGACAATAGGAGAACGCTTCTCGCTCCGCTCGGCCCCGTGCTGCGATGTGGTTTGCAACAAAATTAAAAGAGGATACGGAGAGGAGGAAGGGAAGGAGCAGTACGGGCGACTGGGAGTGAGGAAAGAGTAATAATCCGTCCGGGAAAGGCGCTTCTTTCCGAGGAGACCAGAGATTCAGGAGAGGAAAAACTTGCCCTCGGTGCGTGTGCGTGGGGGGAGCCCTGTGTCTCCACGCGTGAGATAAATCAGGCACCGGGGCAGGCGGCGGGGGAGGGACGCGGCATTTGTCAAGCAGGACTAATCTTGACGGAGACCTATCCCGATTTAAGGACCATCAGAGAAGACTTAAGGTTCTCTTAATCGCCCTTCCGATTAATTCAGGCGCAGCCCGTGTGCTAGGCCCGGCTGCCAGAGGGAGCGGAGTTCCTCCCCGGTGCCCTTCGGCTTTGAGCAGAAACCGCCGTGTCACAACGCGACCCGCGGGAGTCCCGATAACCTCACCTTCCCATTTCTTCCTTCTTTTTCCTTTTGTTTGGGGAGGTTGGTTTTGTACCCCCCTCTCCCTTTCCTCCCCGTTTTTCCCTGGTCCCATCCTGCCTGCCGCAGGGCTGGCGGCGCGGCCGGGGCCCCGCACTGAGGGCGCTGCGGCTGGCGCTGCTCATCCCAAACGTGCCTCGGCTCCAGGCTGGCGCATTTCTAAGCACCAGCTAATAATGCGCCCGGTTCAGACATTAAAAAAGAGGCGAAGAAGAAGAAAGATTACCGAAATGATGGTGACATGCAAATTTCCCCCGAAATTATCATAAGTAAACATATGAAGCCTGGACTAATAAAATCCCATCTGTGTTACTTCATATCGAGTTAGTAGAGAGCTGTGATAATGAATTTTGTAATATCTCACGAACAGACATCTCAATCAGGCACTAATCCTGTGATTTTACTGCCCGACCTCTCGGGCCGGGGGAGGCGCCGGTGGCGGCCGGGGAGCGAGGCCTGGGCGGCCGCGCATCTCCCGCCGCGCAGGGGGCCCGGCTGCCAGTCCCCGCTGCCCCCGGCACCCCTGGGACGGGGCTCGGGGTGTCCCAGGGCAGATCATGGCCGCGAGGTTAGGGGACGCTCCTCCACGTCCCCAGATAACGGGGGGTGAAGGGAGGCCGAGCGGTCCGATGGGCTGTGAAATCGCCACGGGGGTTTGCGCCCATCCTGTGGGGTGACTCGAGTGGGACCCGAGGCTGAGCCGGGGAGATGGGGCATCGTGTGGGTGGCACCGGGGAAAGGTAGGGGTCCCGCCAGCGTCGTTTTGACCTGGCTCCCGGGGCGGCTGGGTTTCTTTTTTGCATTTGTTTTTCACTCCCAAAATAAGTGTTATAACACTCCGGTGCCTTCGTCTTTTGCAGATAACGGGTAATGGAGTCCAACTGCCGCAAACTTGTCTCCGCCTGTGTTCAGCTAGGTAAGAGAAACCATCTCCCGCCGGGCCGGAGGCACAGCGGCCCCGCTGCCGTGCGGTGCAGTGCGCGGGTGCGGAGCCAGGCGGGGCAGCCCCCGGGAAGCGGCGCCGTCTCCGCGGAGGGGTGCGCAGCAGCTCGCGCTGACTACCTCTCCCCTGTGTCCCCCCTCGTGTCCCCGTCCCCAGGGGTGCAGCCCACCGCCGTCGAGTGTCTTTTCTCCAAGGAGGCGGACATCAAAAAGGGGGAGCTCAGCGAGGCGCCGGAGGGCCGCAAGGAGCCCGCCGGCAGCAAGCTCCTGGGGCGGCCGCCCCCCAGCGCCAATGGTAAGCGGCGGCCCCTCCGCGCGCCTCCGCGGGCCGCGCTGCCGGGGCGGAGGGCGGTAGCTCCGCGACGAGCCCCCCTGCGCGGCGCCAGGGCGCCCCCTGCTGCCCGCCGGCTGCGCGGCGCGGCTTTACGCCCGGGCGCCACTTGCGCCTGAATATGCGCGGCCGCGGGGAAAGGGAAGAGGGGCTGCGCGGGCGTCCCCGCGGCTGCAGGCGCGCACTAACACCCGCCGCCAGCGCGTGTCCCCCCCGCCCCCCTCGCCATAAGCATCGCTGTCAGCACGCCTCCCAGGTACCCGCAGCGTCGCTCTCGTACTTATTTTTATTTTCTATTTTTTGCCATCCCCGCCCACAAACAAGCCGCCAGCCCTCTCCTGCCCCCAGAGGCAGGCACCCCCGCAGCACCCCGTCCGCAGGCAGAGCGAGCTCCTGTCTTTTCTTCCCCAGCCTGTTCCAGGGGGTCTGGTACGGGAGCCCAAGGGGTGGTAAAGAAAAACAGCAATGCAAACACATTACAAAGAAGAAAACAAGTGCTCTGTATTTCGAGAGACTGTTTAATCCAAGATAAACGTAATTTTGTTTAAATAAAATATATTAACCTGAATTAATAATACAGGAAACTAGAGTGAATTAATAATGCACGTATTCCCGGTCTCGCGGTTAAACACTTCCTCGTAAGAATACTGTATTAACCCTGTTTGGCCAAACAGCTCGCTATTTCTCAAATAACATCCAGTGATTCCAGGAGGAGCCACGTCCCCTTCCCGAGTCCACCCTCCCCCGGAGACTTTAAGCGAGATTTGCTAGCTGGGCATCAAAACCCCTAGAAGAAACGCTTAGGCTAAAGGAAGGTTAGCGAGCAAATTCCGGGGTAATTCCAAACGCGAAGGTATTACGAGCCGATAATTTTTAATCCCGGAAACATACATGATATTAAATTGTGCACAAATAGGCTTTACCGGGGTCTGGCACTTTTTCCCGCGGCCGGTAATAAGTGTTAAATAACGTGGAAAGGAAGGGTGACATTGCTTTATATATGGTTTGCAAATAAGAAAGGCCTTTTTACCCTCCCCTGCCTTTTCCTCCCGATGAACAGGTGGTCTTAATCAAAGCCCTTAGCACAATCTAATGGGAAAGTGGGGACCTTTCTGATATAATAAATTTATGAGCCCTTCCAAGTCAGCTTTATTCGACTAAGTATTTCTAAAAGTAATATCCACATATGCTCCCTGACACGGTAACTTTTACTTCCTCTGCCGAGAAACAAATGGTTATTTTCTTAACCATCAATTATGAACCCGGATTATTGTAGTACACGCAAAATTTCCTGCCTCGTTACCGTATCAGCCGGTCTGTTTTTTACTCGCCGGGCTGCAGGGGAAATTGCTATCTAAACACCTTTAATGCCATTAATTAAAATATAAGTCCTGAGCCGCAGAAGCAACGCGGGGTTGCCTGACCATTAAAACCTTGGCATTTACGGGGAAGGGAGGTGCGGACGAGCGCGGGTGCGGATGTATCCCTGCAGGCGCGGGGGCGATCCTTGCGTGCAGCTCCAGCCCGCGTCTCTGTGCGACGGATAATGGCAAGTCCTGAGATGCCCTGAGCTGCCCGGGCGACTTGCTGCAAATTGTAGAAATCACGGGTGGTTTTTTCTCGTGATTCGGACGGGGTTTGTTGGGTCCTGGCTCTCATTTGCTTTTAATCGCACGAGGTTCGTTGATTTTTGTTTTACCTGGTCGTCAGGACTCGATGCTTTATGGGGTTTACCTGGCAAAAAGCCTGTTCCGTGGGGCGGGCTGGGTGGGAGGTGGGGATTACTCGGGACCCCGTCTGTCAGAGTTCCGTTTCGGGAATTTACGAGGGCGGGCAGCTGATTTCGCCTGTTAGGAGCCTTCGGTGGGAACAAGGGGAATAATGCCCAAGTAGCAGCGTTGGTAACAATAGCAAAAAATGCGAATGTTTGGTCAAATCGATGCTCCGCGAAAGGAGGAAACGAAATTCAGGAGACCCTCCAAAACGGTGCGGGCGCGCTGGCTTCCCGCGGGGAGGGAGGGATATTCCAGAAAAAACGTGTCCGTGGCCACGCCGGGGAAAGGAAAATGGGAAAGTATGAAAATATTATTGCAGCCTAGAGTGTCAAAGGGAGCCCGGCGGGTGTCACGTTTACCCGGAGAGACGGGGAAATCGCTGCTGGGTGATCGGTTCCGCGCAATTAGGAAAAGTTCAGCACATGCTTCGGCTGCCCCACAGCACGCGTGAATGGGTGCTGGTGGGCTTATTCGAATAACTTTTGCGCAGGGTGGGAGGCTGCTTAAACTCTGTGTGTGTGTACATCTCTCTCTCTGTATATATATAATCTATACAATTTGTTAGTTCTGTGAATTCTCTTAAGGAATCCTTTCCTGTAATCGATAATCTGGGTATTGCTGAAACAGCAGGCTCCAACATAAAACGTTGAAATTACATTCCGCCTTGCATCGCCGTTCAGCATCGCAAATTGATTGTTTCAACTCTTAAAAAAAAATACTGTTTGGTCTGAATATTCCGGAATTTAACATCTCTTTCAAAAACAAAACCAAAAAACCCGACGCTGATTCAGCTTTCCGCTCAGGTCAGCTGCAGCTACGGCAGCGTGCAAAGCAAAGGTCCCCGGTGCCTTTTTTTGAGCCCCGCGACGAGGTGGGTGCGCAGCCTCCGCCCCCGCGGGAGGGAGCGGGCGCGGGGGAGCCGAGGCGGAGCCGCCGCGGGGGGGGCCGGAGGCAGAGCCCAGCGGCACCCTCGCCGCCACACAACGTGGCCAAATTTGTCCCCGCAGTTGTGACCCGAGCGGCGGAGCCGGGGTCTCCCCGGGCCGAGGCGGAGGTGCTCCGCCGCTGCGCTGTCCCTGCGCGGCGCCGGGGAAGCTGCGCGGCCCCTCCTGCAGCCCCCGCCAAGCGCAAGTTAAAAGTTATTTATTGCGCTTCGGATATATAATTCCGCTCCCCCCACGCACCCCCCCTCGTCGTCTGAGAATAATATATGCAGCAGTTGTTAGCCTCACTCCAGGGAAAACTAAATGTATAACGAAAGCTTATTCGTGAGTAGGAATATACTAACGGAACAATCTGATGTCTTCTTAATCCTATGTAAAAAGCTCTGTAGTCTTCCTAATATTGACTGAATGGGTAATTAATGGCTCTTCATCGAGGAGAATACCCGGTAATCCGAGATAGGCGAAAGACAACAAGCCAAAGGTAAAAGACAACAGGACTAGCTGGAGACTCCACATAAGAACCAATTTATCCATTTAGGAGAGTATTACGCCTAGAAACAACGATCCCGTAAGGAGATAAAGGAAAAGTGGGAAAATAAATAACCCGCAGTAGGTCTGGCCGCCCCCCCGCGGCACCCGCGGCCGAACAGCTCAGCCCCCGGCCCCGCTCCAGGCCCGCCCGCCTCCCGCACCGGGGCCGGTACCGGGGATCCCGGGCCGCCAGCTGCGGGAGGTCAAAAATCACCCTCGGAAAAAAACTCAAAACCTCAACCCCCTTCCCCGAAATTAAAAAGGAAATTGAGAAGGTGGGGCGGGGTGGGGAGCAGCCCCAGTTCCCCGTTTTTCGCAGCCGGCGGGATGCTCTCCAGCCCACTGGGGCGCGTCCCCGGCAACCCCTGCAGCGCCGAGAGAAGGGGGAAAGGAGGAATTCCTCCAAATAGGTGTTTTAGGGGAAAGGAGGAATTCCTCCAAATAAGTGGTTTTGGGGGGGTGGCACCCCGCGCAGCAGGCGCGGACAGTCGGTACGCAGGTGAGCCGGCCGGGGTGGCTTCGCGGTCAGGACCCGAGCCTGAAGGGGGACGGGAGCTTCCAGCAGAAAAAAAGTAATATTAAAAACACTTTTGACATTTTAATTGAAACCTTTACCGCTAATATATTACTTGGGTGACTACAATTAGGTTGTTTTTCGGTTGGCTGACAGCTTTTAAAATATTATTTCACTCGGGAAATAAAAGCTTCATCTCAGATTATAGGTGGGTATTTTTGGATTTACGTGATTTACGGTCACCATGACAACTAATGCTGCGTGGCAGCTCCCCTCCTGTCCGGGGTGGGGGGGGTTTAATCAAAGGCACGTAGGGAAGTGCCGGCACGCTCTCCCTTTGGGCTGCCGGGGCCCGG